>NC_083351.1:51280384-51595576 GCF_030254825.1 Meriones unguiculatus
CCTTGCATCAGCTTCCCTCCATAGAGGATGCAGCAGGAGGCAGAAGCACTTAGGTTCTCAGGTGACAGTTCCCATGAAGACATCACATGTGTGGAGGGCACAGACAGCTAACAGCCCCTTATTTATCCTTCCAGTTTCTACAGTTGTTTTCCTTGGGCTAAATGGGGAGGGGGTGGCTAGCCTCAGCTTTGTTTGGCACTCATCCAGGGAAAAGTGGCACACAGAACATTGCTTCTGGTTGCCTTTTCTCTGGCCACTGTTCCTGGCCCGATCGCAAACCCAGGGCCTTGGCTAGAAAGTAGAGCAGATCCTTCCCACAGCTGCAGGATCGTGGGCGTCAGGCCTCCCGTCAGTCCCAGGAAGCATCCTGGCTTGCTCCACCCGATGAAGACACACTCGTCCCCACCCTATCTCTCTGAACCTCCAGACGGAAAACTCCACAGCCAACGGGGTCTTATCCATTCACCTACTTAGTGACACCAAGTCCTTCCTCTTACCCAAGACTTCCAGAAATAGTCCAAGTTTGTTCAACTTGACAGGAGCCATCTGGAGAGCACCAGAAAACATTAGTCATTGCGCTTCAACTCCCCACATCTGGCAGGCCCAAGAAGCAACTGGGGATCTTGGATTACTATCCCAAGTAAAGGAGGAAAAACTGAAGTTCAGGAGCTTAAATGGCCTCTAAACAAATAATATTAGATAAGATTGAACAGGACTCTCTGATACCCAAATCAATTAGCAAAGAACAAAAGTAACAAACAGCAGGGATCACATTGAGGCTCTACATTTTTATCACTGAAGCAACATGATGAATACGGGATACGTTTCTGGGTATCTCACACCAAAAGCAAGGAAGCAAAAATAGTTTTTACAGACCTCTGTGTGAAAGCACACTCAAATACTAGAGAAATAGATGTAGATCCATCTGAGAGATTACAGCAGAGCCATGAGGACATTCCTCAGTAGCCATGTGGTCTTTCTTCTGAGATTCCCATTGGGCACCAAAATCCTGAGACTATCAAGTTCATAACGCAGAATGGCATGGTATTCATGTATAACCCACACATCTCATATATTTAAAACATCTCTGGAATTCTTATATTACCAAATAGGGAAATAATGGCACTTACAGAGGTCCTAAATCAAATGGACCTAATAGATATCTACAGAACTTTTCACCCAAATTCAAAAGAATACACCTTCTTTTCAGCACCTCATTAAACCTTCTCCAAAATAGATCATTCACAAAGCAAGCCTCAACAGATACAAGAAGATTTAAATAATCCCTTCTATCCAATCTGACTGACATGGACTAAAGCTGGACCTCAACAACAACAGAAATAGCAAAAAGCCTACACACACGTGGAAACTGAACAACTTGCCAAACTAACTAAACAGCAGAGAGACACTATCCAAATCAGCAAAATCAGAAATGAAAAGGGGGACATAACAACAGACACTGAGGAAAGCCAAACAGTCATTCAGTCTTACTACAGAAGCCTATATACTACAAAATTTAAAAATCTAAATGAAATGGACGATTTTCTTGACAGATTCCATTTACCAAAGTTAAATCAAGATCAGGTAGATAGATTGAATAGTCCTATATCCCCCAAGGAAATAAAAGCAGTCATCAAAAGTCTCCTTTCAAAAAAAAAAAGCCCAGGGCCAGATGATTTCAGCGCAGAATTCAACCAGACCTTCAAAGAAGAACCAACTTCAATTCTCTTTAAACTATTCCACAAAATAGAAACAGACAAAATATTACCAAACTTATTCAATGGAGCCACAATCACCTTGACACCTAAACCCCACAAAGACCCAACAAATAAAGAGAACTTCAGATCTATCTCTCTTATGAACACTGATGCAAAAATACTCAACAAAATGCTTGCAAACCGAATCCAAGAACACATAAAAGATATTACCCACCATGACCAAGTAGGCTTAATCCCAGGCATGCAGGGGTGGTTCAATATACGTAAATCCATCAATGTGATCCACCATATAAACAAACTGAAGGAGAAAAACCACACGATCATCTCCTTAGATGCCGAAAAAGCATTTGACAAAATCCAACACCCATTCATGTTTAAAGTCTTGGAGAGATCAGGGATACAAGGCACTTACCTAAACATAGTAAAGACAATATACAGCAAGCCTATAGCCAACATCAAACTAAATGAAGAGAAACTTAAATAAATCCCACTGAAATCAGGGACAAGGCAAGGCTGCCTACTCTCTCTGTATCTCTTCAACATAGTACTTGAAGTCCTAGCTAAAGCAATAAGGCAACTAAAGGAGGTCAAGGGGATACAAATCTGAAAGGAAGAAATCAAAGTATCACTATTTGCAGATGATATGATAGTATACATGAGCAACCCCAAAATTTCAACCAGGGAACTCCTTCAGCTGATAAACACCTTCAGCAAAGTGGCTGGACACACAATTAACTAAAAAAAAAAAAAAATCAGTAGCCCTATTGTATTAAAAAAAAGGCAAAGGGCTGAGAAAGAAATTGTGGAAACTACACCCTTCACAATAGCCACAAATAACATAAAGTACATTGGTGTGACTCTAACCAAGCAAGTTAGAGACCTGTTTGAAAAGAACTTTAAGTCCCTGAAGAAAAAAAAAATTGAAGAAGATGGAATGATCTCCCATGCTCATGGAACAGCAGGATTAGCATAGTAAAAATGGCCATCCTGCCAAAAGCAATCTACAGATTCAATGCAATTCCCATCAAAATACAAAATACAAAACACAATTCTTTACAGGCCTTGAAAGAACAACTCTTAACTTCATAGGGAAAAACAAAAATCCTAGAATTGCCAAAACCATCCTGTACAACAATAGATCATCTGGAGGAATCTCCATCCCTGATCTCAAGCTGTACTACAGAGCAATAGTCATAAAAACGGCATGGTACTTGCATAGAAAGAGAATGGTGGATTGATGAAATCAAATAGAAGACCCTGAAATAAACCCACACACCTATGGATACTTGATTTTTGACAAAGAAGCCAAAACCATACAATGGAAAAAAGACAACATCTTCAACAAATGATGCTGGTCTAACTAGATGTCTACATGTAGAAAATGCAAATAGAACCATATTTATCACACTGCACAAAACTGAAGTCCCAGTGGATCAAAGACCTCAACATAAAGCCAGATACACTAAATCTGTTAGAAGGAAAAATAGGGAAGAGCCTTGACCTCATTGGCACAGGAGACAACTTCCTGAACAGAACATCAACAACACAGCCTCTAAGATCAACAATCAATAAATGGGACCTCATGAAACTGAAAAGCTTTGGTAAAGCAAAGGACACTGTCATCAGAAAAAAACAACAGCCTACAGATGGGAAAGGATCTTCACCAACACTGTATCTGACAAAGGGCTAGTATCCAGAATATATAAAGAACTTAAAAGGGTAAAAAGCAGGAAACAACCTAGGAACCTACCACAGAGGGCCTCTGAAAGCCTCTGCCCTTCAGACTATCAAAGCAGATGCTGAGCTGGATGGGCAACTGTTGGGCAGGTGAACGGAATTTTAGGTAAGAACTGGGAAATAGTAAGAGCTGGAGAGGACAGGGTCTCCACAAGGAGAGCAACAGAACAAGAAAATTTGAACACAGGGAACTTCCAAGAGACTCATACTCCAACCAAGGACTATTCATGGAGATAACCCAGAACCCCTGCACAGATGTAGCCCAGGGCAGTTCAGAGTCCAATTGGGTTACATAGTAATGTGAAGAGGGACTGCCTCTGACATAATCTGATTGGCCTGCTCTTTGATCACTTCCCTCTGGCGGGGAGCAGCCTTACCAGGCCATAGTAGAGGACAATACAGCCACTTTTGATGTGAAATGACAGACTAAGATCAGAAAGGAGAGGAGAACCTCCCCTATTAGTGGACTTGGGGAGTGGCATGCAAGCAGAGGGAGGAGGGAGGGTGGGATTGGGAGGGGAGGAGGGAGGGGCTTATGGGGGGATGCAGAATGAATAAAGTGTAATTAATGAAAAATTTAAAAAAAAAGAAAAAGTAGTTAAAAAAAGGGTAAAAAGCAATAAATCATGTAATCCAACTTTAAAAAAGGGCTACAGAACTATACAGAGAATTCTCTGTAGAGGAATATCAAATGGCAGAGAAACATTTAAAGAAATGTTCAACATCCTTAGTTATCAGGGAAATGCAAATCAAACCCCTGAGATTTCACCTTATACCCTTCAGAATGACCAAGATCAAAAACTCAAGTGACAAAACATGCTAGAGAGGATGTGGAGAAAGGGGAACCCTCCTCCATTGCTGGTGGGAATGGAAACTTGTACAACCATTTTGGAAACCAATCTGGTGCTTTCTCAGACAATTAGGAACAGTGCTTTCTCAAGATCCAACAATACCACTCCTAGGCATAAATCCAAAATATGCTCAAGTACACAACAAGGACATTTGCTCATCCATGTTTATAGCAGCTTTATTCATAATAGCCAGAACCTGGAAACAATCCAGATGGTCCTCAGCTAAGGAATGGATAAGAAATTGTGGTACATTTATACAATGGAATACTACTCAGCAATTAAAAGCAAGAAAATCATGAAATTAACCAGCAAATGGTGGGATCTAGAAAAGGTCATCCTGAGTGAGGTATCCCAGAAGCAGAAAGACACACTTATAAGTGGATACTAGACATACAATATATGATAAACATACTAAAATCTGTACATCTAAAGAAGCTAAGCAAGAAGGAGGACCCTGGGTAAGATGATCAATCCTCACTCAGAAAGGCAAATGGGTTCGACATCGGAGGAGTGAGAAAATGGAACAGGACAGGAGCCCACCACAGAGGGCCTCTGAAAGTCTCTACCCAGCAGTGTATCAAAGCAGATGCTTGACTCATAACCAACCTTTGGGGAGAATGTGGGGAATCTTATCATAGAAGGGGGAGATAGACCTGTAGAGGACAGGAGCAACAAAACCAAAAAATCTGGGCACAGGAGTTTTTTGTGAGTTTTTTGATACTCCAACCAAGGACCATGCATGGAGATGGCCTAGAACTCCTGCTCAAATGTAGCCTATGGCAGCTCAGTGTCCAAGTACCCTAGTACTTGGGTACCCTAGTAAGGGGAACAGGGTCTGTCTCTGATATGAACTCAGTGGTTGGCTCTTTGATCATTTCCCCCTGAGGAGGGAGCAGCCTTTCCAGGCCACAGAGGAAGACAATGAAGACAGTCCTGATGAGACCTGATAGGCTAGAGTCAGATGGAAGGGGAGGAGAACCTCCCCTATCAGTGGACTTGGGGAGGGGCATGGGAGGAGATGAAGAAGGGAGGGTGATATTGGGAGGGAATGAGGGAGGGGGATACAGCTGGGATACAAAGTGAATAAACTATAATTAATATAAAAAATAAAAAATTAATTTAAAAAGTGTTGAGCAAATAATTGTCTTACTTACCAGAAAAACAAATCTGTGCATGACTGGAATATGTGGAGAGCCGGGGTTTGGTCGCCATGGCGCTGGCTTCCGTCCTCAAAACTGGTAAACAAGTCCTAGAGCACATGACCGTTCGGCAATAGCGCGCCAAGTCACGAGCCCAGCCCGGGGTGTCATATGGGGTGATGGGTGAGCAGCCAATCAGGGGATGATACGTCATCTCACACCATGGGTGAGCAGCCAATCAGGGAATGATACATCATCTCACACCACTCTGGTGCGAGCAGGGCTTATATAAACAGCACCACTTCGGGGCTCGGGGTTTCATCGCTTGACTGTAATAAAGCTTGCTGCAGAAGGATCCTGTTGTCTGCGTGCGTTCTTGCTGGCGAGACGATTACGCGGGTCGCAACAGGAATAGATAACTTTTTTATGAATATTCTCCATCTACTTGGGACCACTGCATTCTAATGTCTTTAGGGGTGTCATAGGAGCCATTGTACTACAATTTCTTCATGTGCCTCTCAGGAACCACTGTGTTCCTGTTACCTCATGGTACCCTGAGGTCACTGTATTTGCCTTGCTTCATGCGTGACACAGCAAATCTCATCTCAGCAGGCCATGACTCAGATTGCTCATGGCTTGAAACACATTAGACTGCTGCAACAAGAGGCCCCTGTGTCTTAGTGGTTCCAAACTATATAGCTTTTACTTTGTCATGTCTCTTTCCCACCATGTGTCATCTGGAGCTCACCTCTGTGTTCTACACAGATAGTTCAGCCATCTTTGCGTATCTCCAGTACCTGGGATCTAAAGGGAAAACCCATTTGATGCCATACAGGATGATACCTAATGCTTCTGTCAGAAGTAATACCCCCCATTTCTCCTCCAGTCGTAGGCCTTAGTCTGTCATGTAGCCACAACTAATCTCTTATGAGCACAGAAGGGCTTTTCACAGATAGACAGCCAGCTACAGCCTGTGGTTCTTTCCACTATCTCTATTCTATAAAAGAACCAGAATATCAAAATATGAGCATAGTGGATGTGGTTTTTAAAAAATAATAATAAATAAACACAAGATAAAACAAAGCACTTACCACTGTACTATTCAAGGAGGCCTGGATTCTTAACAAGCCAGATTTTAAGCTCTGTCTACCACCACCTGAGGTTATCTGTGTATCATCATCCACCCTATCCATCTGGCCTTTTTACTCATCTCTGTACGCAGTAGTCTTGTAAGTCTTGTCTTCCTCATCCCTGCTGCTCCCTATTCCCAAACAAGAGGCAAAGTCATTCTTCTCTGACAGTCTAGTGAGTGTCCTAAAGACATTCTTGAGGGCAAGACTTTGGAGGGGTGGCCCAGATGGTTGTTCCCTACTCTTTTCCCCTGGGTCCTTCTCCGGTCACATCCCATCACACCTGAGCATATCACCCTTTCCTCTTACCATCTACTGTAGCCTTCTTCAGAGAATCTCCCTGTGCCTCCTTTTTCTCATATGAAAAGCAGGGGAAGAAACAATGTTGCATTGTTGGGCTTTGATGAGGCTTGATGAAGATGACACCTCTACATTGTTTAGGACATGGAGTCTGTAAGGTCTAGAGGAGTAAAGGGTTAGCTATCTTTAGAACTATTCCGTGGACATTCAATATCACCCATTCGAACCTGCTACATCCAGAAGTTTTGTGAATGATGCTGCCCAGGAATGAGCCATGGGTTTATGAGCTCTTCCTCATTGGCTTTCTGCTGGCTCCAGGAGTAAAACAGGTACCTCCCTCCTGGGAGTGCTCATGAAGAAGACGGCAGTTGGGCCATGACTGATCCATCTCCTTGTGCTGGCAATGCTGCATCTGCTCTTTTCCTGTATTATTGTAGGCAAACACAATTCCCTTCAAAGGTCAGCCTGGTTTTCGTATGAAGAATGTCACCTTCTCTTCTGGGTGTGCCTCATAGATACAAGAGGTTCCATTTGACACAAACACATGGAAATAATAAGCCAGACCTCTGATCCTAGTACTTGTCTTTTCCCAGCAGAGTCCTGGGATAATGGGCGCTGCATATGGCCCATGGGTATGCATGCCTGAGACAAGGAACAGAGTCATAATCAAACAGCCTGACTCCTAGACAACTGAGCTGGGGCCACTGTAGCAAACACCCTTGTCAGGATGCTTTCTAGATGGCTAGAAGCCCAAAATCAAGGCTTGGCAGGCTGTACTCTGAGACCTCATTCCTTGGCTTGTGGGTGTATTTCCTTTTACACATGACTCCTTTTTGTCTCTGCTTTGACCACCTCTTCTCATCATGGCACCAGCATGTTGGCTTAGAGTCTCCCCAGCGATATCACTTTACTTTAATTACTTCTTTAAAGTCTTCATTAGACTTCAGTTATAGCTCAGCTAGAGCACCTGCCTAGCATGAAACCTAGATCTCAGGTTCCACCCCCACTCAGCACTGCCCAAAGTACAAGTAAAAAGTTCTACGTCTAAATGAGCATACTCTAAACACTAGGGTTTGAAAGTTCAAGATGTGTGTATGGGTGGGAAACTGAATGGCTTACGATACCTCTGGTCCTTGGGTTACAGCCGTCTCACTTCATCTCACATACTGTGAGTTCTGTTATCCCATCTCTGCCCAGTCCTCCAGCATCTCTCCAAAGCTTAGCTCCTCTCCTGCAGGAAGTCTCCTTTCTGCCTCAGCTGCATCCTCCTTCTACATCTTAGCCTCTCATCTCAGACCCTTGCTTCTCTGCCTAGGTTTCTGTGGAGAGCTAACCTCCCAATTGGGCCCTGCAATGTGGAGGGCCAGGACCATGCTGAGAAATGAGGGCAGGAGATGGGATCAAGGTCTTATGGTGTGCAGGAATGACTTGGTGGGGGGAGGGGAGGAGTCAGATCACCAGGACCTGAAAGCAGTGTTTGGGAGGGATTCGGGAGTAAGAAGGTAACTGGGTCTCTTTGTCCTTCTTTCCCCCCTGCCCAGGCCTCTTCAGTGGGAGGGATGGCTACCAGATGTCCTAGATGCCTCTGAGAACTCCTCCGCCTCCAGTCCTGAGAGGGTCAAATGGAAGCCCTGTAATTTCTGGATGGAGAAAAGCATGACTGTGACTTTCCCCATCCTTGCTCCTACTTATGGCTTTGGATCCGTGCTGTCTCCTTATTGCCTTGACCGGTTGCTCTTTTGACTGCGGGCCACACAGCTGCAAGAGACTATGCTGTGGGTGAGAAAGAGTCAACAGCAGGGGCCAATTAAGTCCTTGGGGTCTGGAATTATTTGTTTTCATCAGTGTGTCTTGGCCACTGGAGCAATTTCTGGCACACAGGATAGCAGAGGCTCAACAGAAAATTTTGAATGCGTGAGAGAGAAGGATGAGCAAGCATTGTCTCTGACCTTGTGGTTGTCTGTGGAGATGAAGAGTGTCCTCTGTGACCCAGCCAGTGGGCGTCCCTCAAAGCAACAAGTGAGAAAACAGGAAGGATCCGGGGCTGTGGGCTTGCCCCCTGAACCTGGGTCTGAAGAGCAAGGACAGACAGGAAGTTCAAATAATACTGACCCAGTGAGTGCACTACTGAGCACATGAGGTAGATGCCTGGACACCAGCCAAAGACAGCAAAGAACAAGGGAGTCTGAGCCACACACACCTATCTGGACTCTGGCCATGGGCTATAGGTGAGCCCTTCTTTTGATGCCTCAGTTCCTAGTCTCCAGTATTTCCAGAAGGTATCAACAGCTCTTCTGTCTCTGATAATCAGGTTTCTCTTCAACCTTGGGAGATTCTATCCCAAGAAGGTAAGCAATGACCTCCCCAGAGACATTCAGGAAGGGCTGTCCATCTAAAAGGGCAAGAGGGAGCATGGGAGTTCAGATCACGTAAGGGCTTCAGGGAGAAGGGAGTTCAGATCGTGTAAAGGCTGCAGTGAGAACTAGCTTTGCCTTGACTCCCACGCCTCCAGCCAGCCCTGCAGGCCTCAGCAACCCTCAGTTCCATGGCCCCAGGGGTGCTGAAACAGCCATGAAGGCTTTACAGGGTCAAGGCCATGACATTCTCTGGGGGGAACCCAGGCTGCCTGCAGGGGCTCTAAAGAACACATATGAAGCAGTTGGAGGACCTCAGCCCCTGACAGGATGCAGAGTCCCTGTATGGCCATAGTCAAACTACTCTCCACCTAGTCACTGGCACCATTTCTGAGTCCTGAAGAACCAAAGCTATGCCCATGGTGCCCACAAGAAGGGTGTCCCAGTCAGGAACATGCCTCTGCAGCCTGTGCCCTTGACCTCCCCAGACTTCGAGGTCTGGGAGGGAAGGGCAGATACCCTGTGCCTGGCTTGTCTGTGTGAACAGTCTTCCTTACAAGGCCTGGCCCACAGTGCTTCGTGAAGGCTTGCAGCAAGCAGTATGGATCCAGGTCCTGTAACTAAGCAGGATCCCACACAAGGCAAGACCATGGCTAAAGAAAAGCATCAGGAACAGATGGGCAGGGCATCTTGTCTTCAAGAGCACTTGACTGCTCTTGTAAGGGGCCCAGGTTCCATTCCCAGCACCTACAGGGCAGCTGGCAACCACCGGCCAAAGCTATTGGAGTGTACGTAGATTGCCTGTGACTGTCTCTTCCAAGCCTTTATAGGGGCATCATGGGACCGAGAGAGCAGAACCAGATAACAGATATCCAGCATGAGAGTTCAACTTAGGGTGCTGCTTCTGGACCTCTGAAAAGGGAGCTTTCTGCTGAGCAGAGCCATCTGTGGTGGCTACACAGAGAGAGTCCCTCCACTGGACATAGTCAGACATGTTCAGATCATAGACTGCACGCTCTGCTGCCAGCCTGCTGGTAGAAAGGTCACATGTCATTGCCACGCAGCTGTGCACAAAGCCCGGGGCTAGCTGCCTCTTTCCTCACCTGTGGAAGTGGAGCTGGTGATAACTGTTCACAGGGCACCTTAGATGGTGTGCATGCACACACTCGAGTCCTAGAACAGCGCCTGGCACTCGTATTACTTTTCATTGTTCAGTCAGATACAACCACTCCTTGGCTGCAGGCCAGCAGATTGTATGCCAACAAATGCCATCTGGGGCCTTGGGCTAACACTTTTTCTCTCCATAGCCTCTATACTGATGATGTAGGTTCTCCTAGGGACTGGTGGATAAGGGGGAAGTGGACCTTATTTCTAACCATCTACCCTGCCATGAAGCCCTTTGCAGACCCCATCCACTGTCCACAAAATACACTCACTGGCTTGGGAGAAGATTCATTCACAGGATCACAGAGAGGTCTTTGCAGAGACACAAGATGTTAGCAGTGTCCTCAGCTGGAAAGTCTTGCCCCTGCTATGTGGTCCCTATGTGAACACAGAAAGCCCTGGGCCCCTAAGGTCCAAAGTGGCCAAGCCTGGGAACAGGGCTGAATAGACTGGCGTTTGGTTCACTGAGCTCCCTGGAGAGCTGGGTGAGCTCCCACTGAGTCATGCTCCAGATCCTGGGGCATGATGGAGCCAGGAGAATTGCTTTTGGACCCCAGTTTCTTTCTGGTTTACTTCACACCCAATAACTAAGTGTTAAAGGCCAGAGAAATCCTTCAGGACCCACACTGCTCAACCACACAGAGCCCAGAGAGCTTGTCTTCTCCCTGCCCAGGTACCATCCTGCTGGCAGGCAGCCCCATTCTCCAAGAGATGACATGACAAACCTCACTATTCAATCTCTGGGAGGCTCAGTCTCTCCTCTCAGAGGCAAAGAAGACCATTGCCTACCTTCTAGGTAGTAGAGAGGGGTGCCAAGCTGTGAGGAGGGAAAATGAAAGGCAGCATCAGGCAGCTGTGGACCAAATAAGAGCTGGGCTTTCTCCTGTCCTTGCCTGTCAACCAGACCTTGTGTTCCCCAGAAGTCCCAGCTCCCAGCAGAGATTCCTCCCCCAGCTTCTTCCGGGAGGCTGCTCTAAGCAGGTCTTGTGGTAACAACCTCAGCCTTAATTTTAGTTCTGGGCTGGGTAATTTCCCATGATTACAGGCCCTGTCAGTAGAGCAAGCACTCCAGCTGCTAGTAAGCCAGCAGTCCTCTTCAGGGCAGGGCCAGGCACATGCTCACACACGTGCCTCACCCTCAGGGATACATGCTCCCTCTCATGGGTGTGCACACACAAACATTTGCACACTCACACATGCCCATCCGCACACAGGCACACTCACGTATACATGCACACTCAAATGAACATTTACTCTCTTCAGGACAGGCCCCAAAGCTGTGCGTGCTTGTGCCATGTTCATCCCAGCAGAGAGAGCTTTCTATGCCATGCACACATACAGTTTCCCGTCCCCTCATCCTCATAGCAAACGATGAGTCTGACAACAAGAACAGAGACGACAGAGATAAAGAGACAGTACGGAACAAGGGCTTTCTCTTATGAACCCCCACTTTCCTGCCAGAATCTTTGTTTTTCTCTCTCTCCTGCACTCTCCAGGCTAGCACTCTAATAGAAAGCAATGCCCTATCCCTTTCCCCATAAGCACTCTGTGTGCACATGCTTGGGTGTCACTGGATATTGCTGGTGCTTCCATGGTTTGACTGTGTCCCAGAGAGAACATGTGCTGGAAGATCCCAGGGTAGCAGTGGTTAGAGGTGGGGAGGCTTTAAGAAGTAGAGCCATGTGGTACATAATGAAGTCAGAACCACTCTTGGAAGGAACTAATGCTGATAGTGGGGAATGAGTTGATCCTCGAGAGAATGGGGTGTTACAAAGCTCTTGCTGATGTTCAGAGGACCCCTTCTGTCTTTCCCTGTGATATCTCTGCCCCTTCCACAAGTGTGTCCAGTGTGCTGCATCCACCATGTGTTGAGGTAGCCTAGAGGTCCTCACCAAATCTGATGTGTTGACCCCATGCCCTTGGGCACCTAGAACGGTGAGCCTATTTCATGCCTGGCTTTTACGAATCACTCAGATTCTGTTATTTTGTCATAGCAACGCAAAACAGTTTAAGATAGACACCTGCTATGACTCTATCTGTGGCTATAGCTGTAAGGGAGGCAGAGGAAAGACTGTCCATATATACAGACTGCTTCAATGATAGGCAGCTGACCCTCCCTACATGGGTCTCATATTTGTGAATTCCCCTCTGTCTAGTCCCAAAGTTGATACTCCGTACACTTTCATAGCCATTCTGAAACATTTGACTGTCTTGACGCATAGTGCCCAGCCAAATGAGAGGACATTCTCCCTTCTTGTTACAGATCCCATACTTTTAAAAAGTGTTGTCACATCAGGGAAGTGACAAGGTCTGTTTTGTCCCTACTACATGGGCTGTGAAGGGCAAGAGGGTCTCAGTTTAGGGTCTGACAGGAGCCTGGTGCAGCATGATATGGCTTATACATGGAAAACAGTGACAAGAGGGTGGACTGGGACCATTAAGATGATTTCGATGATCCTGATTGGTTGGCTGGGCTGGGAAGGAGAGAAGCTATGTGGAATGACTGCTCCAGTGAAGAAAAACTGCTGGTAGGAAAACCAGCATTTGCAAAGTTTGGAACCAGGCTGAAAGAGCTGGGTGATCATTTCTGGGACATCTTATAGGATCATCATAGATGAAAACTTGAGTTTTGGGGGACCACTTGCACAAATCTGGTATGCCCAAGAGAGTTCTGTCTGCTAAGGTTTTCCTGGGCCCCACATGGCATTCTGGAGTCTTGCTCTCCATCCTACCACCTTCTACATGTAGTTTTTTGTGCTCCAGGACCACAGAGCCTAGCTTCGAGACACTTCTATACACAGGCTTTTGAGAGACTCATCTATTGAACAACATCTTGGCAGCCCCCTTCCGTGACTTTCTCCTCTCGAGCCAGTTCCACAGCAGCTTTGACAGTTCAGCCACCCTGAAAGCCTACATCTCACATGATTTTGTTCTCCATCCTCCTGTGTTCTCAGGATGGGGCCAAGCTCTTATCCCTGACTCTGTGGTATTTCTGGGCACAGTCGGCTTGAAGATGGCAAGACAGAGATGGTTATAGAGTCCAAGCTCCATATTCCAATGGGCCTGAGTAAGGGGCTTCCAAGGTGGCATAGGCAATGGGCAGAGCTATGGCTCAGCCCATCTGCTCTGTGCTGAGCCCTTGATGTGGAAAAGCTGGCTTCAGAGGCTACAATACAATAAGGCTGAGTGGCTGAAGGCCTTCCGTGAAGACCTGGAGGACATGAGAAGCCCTCATACTCCACCCAGCCTGCTCCTGTCTGCTTACCTCACATCATGATATCCAAGGCCACTGGATGTCTGGGAGCAACTCTGTGAAGGCCATCTGTCCAGCAAGAGCCCAGAGCTACGCATGCCAGAGCCACGCCCAGCAGAACTGTGGACCATGCCGGTGCCATGGCGATGCCATCTCGGCCAGCCTTTCTCAGCCCGGTAACCATGGGAATGTACTCAGGGCTGAGGCTGCTTATGCAATGCCTCTGAGGGAGGGAGGCTCACAGACCCACCTACTTGCTGCTGGGAAGCCAGAGAGCCCCAAAAGAGTCTGTGAATGTGTATGTCACCCACCGGCTACTCCCCACTGAGGGACAGGTGGAAAGCCAACCATTCTTGTCTTTGCACAACACCCTGCCTGAGTTAGAATGGCCCTGAAGGGAAGAAAGGGCAGGAAAGAGACAGTGGGGGAAGATGAAAATTCTAACTAGCAAGTTGTGGGGTGTCTGCATACAGAAAGGCTCCAGCCCCCTCAGGCAGCCCTAGGGCCCAGATGTTTAGTATCATAGAGGCAGGACAGCCGCTTTATGTGCTATTTTGGTTTCATGACCCTGAATCTGGGAGCTGGAGCCTCCTAGAGGGAGGAATGAAGAGATGAGATGAGCACAAGCTTGAGAGACAGCCGGAAAGAGCACTGTCCACAGGAAGACGTTCATACACAGGAATGAACCAACCAGAGTAGACTGGAAAAGAAAAACAAACAAAAAAAACCCCTGCTGTTTCTTATTATGTTCCAACACCACAATCTGCTTTTAAGGGCTCCAGGACCTGAGCCTCTGGTAGCCCCCGAAGCTGCAGGGTAAAGCCATCATGGATAGACTCTAGGAGCAGGACACAGGCTTCCTATAGCAATTGTTGCTTCTCTAGATCCTCTCCATCCTGGTCCGGTCGTTCTCTCGGTGCCATCACCCCCATGTTGAATCTACTTCTTGAGCTCAGTTCCTGGCCTTCTGCAGAATTCAGAAGACTCTGGCTGATGTTCTTTTAGCCCCTCGAACCCAACCTTCAACTTGGCTGACAACAATGCCCAGGCTAATGGTCAGCACCCTGGCCTAGCAGCTCCCTCTCCTCTTGTCTCCAGAGGCTCCATGAAATCCCCACAGTCTCTTCTTTGACTCTGTCAGGAACCTGGGAAGCAGATGCATGCACAGCACTGCCTCTCCTCCCAGGGTTCCTCAGCATTCTACTCCACCCTGACACTAAACAGCCCAGGTCCATGTCCCGTTCAGTCAGCATCCTTCCCCTTAGCTCCCCGCCCACTGCAAAAGCTCTCTGCCAAATGTAGCCAAGTCTCTTATGCCCTGTCTCTGAGAAAACCTAATTCTGTCTTCTCTAGTTGAAGTAGCCAAATTATTAATACTGACTGGCAGTCATCCATGTGCCCTGCCCTCCTGTTTTATATCCTCCAGATAATATCATTTCCCACCTCCATGCTTCACAAGATCCCACCTACTATCTGCTGCTACCCCCTCAACTCCAGCCAAGCATGAATTTAGCCATCATGATGAAATAGGAGCCACTGGCCACCTCCCTCTACTGCCCACTCTCATAAAAAGTCCCATGTGACCCTGCTCCTGTCCGTAGGCAAATACCCTCTTCCCAGCTGGCAATGCCCCTACGTGGGTTTTTGGTCCCCTTCAGTCCCCCGTGACTTTCCCTTGACTGCACCAACCCTCAGCCACCAGTGCCTCCATCTCTGTCTGAATGGTATCTGTGCCGTTCTCTCAGAGTCGAGCATAGCCACACCTGCTTAGATCCGCTTGGACCCAGAATTGCCTCCCGTTACCTAGGAGGTCCCCTCCGGTCCCAGACACAGTTCAGCTGCATACACTGCCCCCGCTTTCCCACGGCCCATTCATTTCCCAGTACCCTTCTGTCTGGCTCCCACGTCTGCCAATCCTCTGCCAAATCGGCTCTTGCTGAGTGCGGTGCTGCCAAATCCTGGATGTGCCTCTAGCCTTCTCTTGAAAGGCTGCTCAGCAGTGCTCAGACCCTTCGCCAGAAACTCCTTGCCACACTCTTTGTTTGGCTCCATGATTCCACGTTCATCTGCTTTCCCTCCCACCTCTCTGGCTGTTCCTTCTCAGCCTCCTCAGGAACTCCGGCTTCTCAGTCAGACCCTGAGGGAAGTCGAGCTGGTGCTGTTCCTCACGAGCAGGCTTGGCCCCTGCTCTTGGTGTTGAAACCCAGTCATATTCCAACAGCCATGATTCCGAACTTCCAACCAGATCTCTTTCGATCCCGCTGCTCTCGGCAGCCCAAGGACATCTCACACATACACCTCACTGGAGGTTCATGGCTCTCCGTACGGATCTGCTCAGACTGACTGCCACTCTCCTCTCAAACTCTCTCCTCTACACATACCAGGAAACCTCTGAGAAACGTTTGTTCACGTGTTTCACTTCAACTGTTAACACCTTCTGAGTCTGCCCTTGCTCTTTAAACTACTGTCTGCCTATTCAGAGCCTCCAATTTGGATCTCATTGCTTTTAGTAGAGGCCTCTGCCTGAAATACAGTCTGCATACACCAGCTTGGGGCAGGAGGGTTTCATTATTTCAGACACTTTTGATAGCTCTTGGGATAAAACTTCCCTCTTATGGCTCTCCTGGCACTTTGAGATCTGGATATGGCCTGGGTGACCCCACTGTGGTCTCAGTTAGCTTTCCCTTTCCTCACCGAAATTCACCCATTGTACCTCTTTCCAGTCCCCTCAGTACCAAGCTCCTCCCTTCCAGGGCCCTTGCACATCTGGTTTCCTCTACCTGGGCTTCACCTAGCCAACTCATATTCATGGTCTAACTTAGCTTAGCTCTGCGCCCTACTGGAAGCCTTAATAAAAAAAACCTCCACACAATGTTTGGCCTTCCAGACCCTTGTTCTCACTACATTTGACTTCTCTTTTGCACCCAATGCTAATACAGTCATTGGAGTGGTTATTTGTCTCCTTGTGCTAAACATCTGTCCCATTAGTGGTTGGTCAGCCTGTTTGGAGTGACCTTCCTGTGTTCGAGGCACTTGCTACGTACGTGAGGAGGAGCCAGCCATGGTGCTAGCCACAACTTGCTGTCCCAATCCTGTGAGATGACAGGAGCAGGACCCCAAGCTGTCCCCATCAATGGACACTCCATGGCACTGTGTTGACAGAAAGCAGCACCAGGAGCCTAGGGCCTGGCGGGTCTGTTGAGAAGCATGGCAGCAGGGAACTTCAGCCTCTCGGGACAGCCATGCAGTGTTCCTGGCACTCTGTGCCCAGCGTGGTGTGGACAGCTATGTCTGTGGCTAAAAACAGTGGGGAAAAGCCCTCGCTACGTTGGTGTGGGGTGTGCACTGGTCCTGGCTACTGAACCCTACCCTGAGCCCTTGCCCTCCAGAGACCAAAGATCACAGCACCATGTTCCTGCAGAGCAGAAAGTGAAGCAGAGACATCCTAATGAACTAACGAAGGAACAGGGGGCCCTCATAGGAATGAAGCCCAGGAGCGTCCCAGGGGACTGCGAAATCCGTTCTGAGGCTCACTGTCCACCATGTGCCACCTCAGAGCACGGCTCCCAGCACTGAAATTAGCCACAGTCTAGATGCCTTGACAACAGAGCCAGGATGGTCCCCTGCACTGTCCGGCTGGGTTCTAAGATACAGCCAGCCAAGCTCTTGGTCCCAGAGTCATTCTCAAGCCATCCCTGCTTTCACCCACACCCTCTGCCCTAGCCACTCCTGCCTTCACACACACCCTCTGCCCTAGCCATCCACATCCAAAATGGCTGCTCTAACACCCAAACCCAGGCTCAATCTTGAGGCTCTTTCCATATTCCTGAGTGGGGGAGCTCAAGTATGAAGGAAAGTCCCTTCCTTCCTTTCTTCCTTCTTCCTTTCCATCCTTCCTTTCTTCCTGTCTCCTTGCAAAAGTCCTCTCAGGACCTGAAGAAAGGTGCTGAAAGAAACACATGAATTGGAAAATGGAAAAAGGCTTTTCACAAAAAAAGCCAGGGCCCCAGGAAACTCCTTTAGCCTGACCCTTTCACAGAGACCACCCCACCACAGTGGGGTCTCTGGTGGAACACTGATTCTCCTGTCTCTAGGGAGTCTTCTTTCCTCTTTTTGCCTCTCTGTCTCTTTCTGTCACTCTGTCGGTCTGTTGCTTTCTCTTTCTCTCCCCCCCCCCCATCTCCATGTATACTTCTTACTCAGCAAGGCTTGGTTTCAGATAACCCTGCTCTTCTTCCAGGACCTTCCCTCCCCTGCCTAGCAGCTTCTTCTTCCACCAGCCTTTTAGAATTGCTGAGCCTCAAGCCAGGTCCTGGGAGTCCTCTGTCCCTCTCCAGATCAGGGCCTCCTCCAGGAATTGCCCAGTCCCCTATCTTGGCCACAGTTCATATGCCACCTGGTGGCCAGGATGAACATTGCTTTTTTTTTCTCCTCCCACTCAGTTTCCTTTCCAGAAAAACAGTTCTACCATGGAACTGTAACTAACCCATCTAGTGCCCCCCTGAAAACCCTTAGACATCACCTTCTAGCCAACCTCTCTTGCCAGAGAGAGAAAACCAAGACTCAGAGAAAGAGAAAGTTTGCCAGTCAAGATATTTGGCATGAACTCACATGTGCATAGTCTAAGTCTACAGTGTCCTGTCATAGAACAAATTAAAAAGGTGGTAGGGCTTTGAAGCGCAGAATAAAACTGGAAGAAGTAACCACAATAAAACCCATAGAGGCAGATGCATAATTCCCAAAGCCAGTGTTTCCACCACAGCTGACAGCATAAGCTTCATTATGTAAATACTACCTAGCCACTAACTAGCATTTACTGCCACGAACTATTAAATAGCAACCAACTTCCCATTAACCATTAACACTCAGCACTGACATTAGACTCTAGACACTAGACTCTAACTGCTAACACTAACTAGCCACTCACCACTAATTAACCACTAACATTAACACTAACCGAGCTAACACTAACCATTAACCAGTACCGCTGTAATAACTCTACCAACAGTGCCAGTACCAGTCAGGGTGTTAGTGAAAGGAAACAGTGCAGAAAATCTGTCATGCTGTCACAAAAATGCACTATATCAGCTTTTCCAAGGAGAAGTCTACATTGGTGTAAGAATTATAGGCCTAGCAGAGTTGACTCTGAAAATCTCTGTTCATTCTAAATCCTCCCCCTTTTTTTTAATGTTCTTGAAGCATTTAATGCAAGAGGATTTGTCACCACAGCCATTTACTTAAAAAACAAGAGAAAGGAGTAGAGGAAGAACAATGAAGAAGACAGAAAAGGAAGAAGAGGAAAAAAAAGAAGACGATCACAAAGAAGGAGGAGAAGAAGGAAAGGAGGAGGGGGCTTTACCAAAGGCAAGTTCATCAATAACCATCAGCTAAGTAAGGGGCATCACAGAGCCTTTGCAAACTTCATGGCAGAAGAAAAAAGTCAGCAAATGACCTGCAGCAACATCCACTAACCACTGCTCTAACGTGTCCGAGGATGGAACACGAGTGCCGTGACACCACACGTGTCAGAAGAGAACGGCCCACCTTCAATCAGTTCTCTCCTTTCATCTCACCATAGATGCCAGAGATAGACCATGGCTCGCCAGACTTGTGAGGTAAGGGCCTTGGCCTGCGGAGCCATCTCACCAAACTAATCATTTTTAGGTAATGGTTGTATTGAGATATAATACAGAAACTGAAAAAAATCATCCTTCTACAGTGTACTACTCTGATTTTTCTGCACACGCAGAGCCATTGCTTCTAATTTCAGCCCTTAAAAGTCACCCCCAGGTCTCTCCCTCAGCCCCAACAGCCTTCCATCTACTTAAACAATGCTAGACATTTTTTGCAAATGGAAGTGCTACGACTCACTTCTCTCATGGAGCAGTGTCATATGGGTCCGTGTATGTAGGGGTTCTTGGTAACAGAATTAACATTCCACTGTAGGCATATACTGAAATTCATCAGTCAGAGAGCATCCTAACTGTATTCATAATGAGGTTAGAAGCATTCATATACAAGCTTTTCTTTTCTGTGCATGTTTCCAGTTCTTCTGATTCATACTTAGGAGTACATTACTCAAGTTTAACATTTATTTGAGGAACTGGAAAACATTTTCTCAAACAGGCCATTTCACACTCTCACCAGTAATGTGTGAGTTCCAGTCTCTCCATATCCTTATCAACATTTGTTACTGTCTGTTTTTTTTTTCATTGTTCCCATTGTCCTAGGTGTGACCATATCTCAGTAGTAATTTATGTGCATTTTCCTAATGACTATTGATACTGTTCTTATCCTTCCATGTGCTTTATTGTCTTTGAATGTTATTTTTAAGCATAAGGACAAGAATCAAACTGACAAATGTATTATGACATCAAGATGTTTCTGAAAATTCAGAGAAAAAAAACTTTCAGGAAACAAAACTTAAGATGTATGTCTTTTTGTATGAATATAGCTGTTTTTTATTTCATTTGGAATCCCTCTGTGTGCCCCAAATGGTGATAATGATTGCCAGTTACTTACTGTGATCTTAGACTAAAGGCAGAATGTACAGTGGCTTTCGGACAGGACTACACTGATTGTAACGTTTGCCTGCCACCTGCCAAGGCAGAAGCCCTGTAGTAGGACATCATATGCTTCATACAACTGTACCCCACTCAGGAGCCCTCCTGAATGTGAGAGGAAAATGTCATTCTCCTCCATTAGACACACCTGCATGCCAACAAGCTGGCCTTTCCATTCCCAGTTACACAGGAAAGGAAGCCTGGCTAGAAAAATTGGTCTTGCGGGATGGTCAGATCTTTTCTATTGCACAGGATTATAGAGCATCCCAGGGCCACAGGCAAAGCTTGGAAGAAGAGAACTAGCCCCTGGCCATCAGCCGAAGCAAGAAAGGACTAGATAGAAGGGGAGACCCGAGCTCTTAGGGCAGCAGGAGAAAGAGATGGGGAGGGCTGCATAGTGGGGCAAGGCTTCCTGCTAGGGCAGAGCTGGGCTCTGCAGAGCATGGCTGCTGTGGTAGAGCAAGTAGATGTGCTGACCTAAGACCATGTGCACTTCTTCCCGTCCTACTGAAACCCTCCACCCCATCAATCAGCAAATGGCTCCCTGAAGACAGTGCCTGCTCTCTGTCTCCTTCCTCCTGCCAAGAAGGAAGGTGGAAGATGATGGAGGGTGAGAATGTGTGGCATGAAGAGAGCCTGCATTGGGTGGAGGCAGATGGCAGCAGGCTCGGATATGAAAGGGCATACTTTAGTGTTTGAATGGGATGTGTTCCCCATAAGCTCATACGTTTGAACACTTGGTCCCTAGATAGCACTGTGCCGAGAGACTATAAAACTTCAGCATGAGGCCTTGGTGGGAGAGGTGGGTTACTAGAGAATGAGCATTATGGGGTACAGCCTTGACTGATTTTGGTTCTGGCCAGAGCTCCCACCTTTCTGATCGCTGATGCAGTGAAACCAACTGTCTCAAAATCCTGCTGCCCCAGGTCTGATGTTTTCCCCCAACCATTACTTTCCTGCCATGGTAATCTATATACCCTCCCAAACTGTGAGCTAAAATAAATTCTCTTTCCCTTAAGTTGCTTCTTACCAGCATATTTTTATTCAAAGTGATGAAAAAAGTAGCTAACTCAGGACACAAATAGAAAGACAAATGAGAGCGATATGGATAGAACTAAGAACTCTGTGCCCCATCAGGAACAAAACAAAATCAAAACAAAACAGAAGGGCAGAGATACCAGCAATTTCTGGAACAAGCCCAGAAGGCTAACAGACAAGAAGAGCTGTTAGTTCACACTTGCTTGGCCCTAGGGAAAAGGGACCAACAGAGCGCTGCCACTGTACACCCGTTCAGCTTGCAAACATTAAAGGGAAGGAGAATGCCAAGCACGCTTGGAGATACAAGGAAGGGCTGTTAGACTGCTAATTCACAAGTGCAGTCTGGCACTACTGAATCATCTCAAAGCAAGGTGTAACTGATGCCCCAGGGCCCTAATGCCCCAGGACTCTCTTCCTGGTATGAGTTCCAGAGAGAGACTTGTCTTACACTCCATGGAAGGACAAGCAGATGGGTGCTCACCTAGAGGGAAGGGGGCTGGGCAGCCCACGGGCAACGGTGTCAGGTGGCCCAGTGTAATCAAAATAGGGGACCAGATGTACACTCAGCAATGCAATGGATCTCTTAAAAGAGCAGTGCTCGGGGAAAACATTAGTGGCAGGATGAGACACATAACAGATAGCATTTATTTAAATTCAAATACACACAAGGCACACCCTATGTTTGCAGACACGGAAATGCAGATTCACATCTTTGCCTGTGGGAAGAAGGGAAGGGGAGCTGAGGTTGGGACAAAAGAGAGTGCTTTAAAAAATAAATAAATAAATAAAGCATGAGAATTATTATAAAGACAAATGGCATTAAGGCAGCTGGAGCCAAGGAATGAGGAATGCACCGGAAGCTCAAATAATGGCTGCTGACAAGAGCTCCCCTTTAGAGCCACATTGACTCAGCCATGGATCACTCATGTACAAGTTTATTGGTTTCTCTGGGCCTTGGGCAATAGCCCTAGATGGGAAGAAAGAACAGATGGAGGCAGATAACAGGAACTGAGAAAGTCAGAGGTTGATATACAGGGACCTAGAGAAAGCCAAAGCAGAGAATGGGAGGGAGGACCATACTGCCCATGGTGGCATGACCATTTGAGTACACAGTTTGGGTCTTGGTCCCTGGTGATGGCTGGCCTAGCACTCAGAGGTCAGCACCTTCACTCTTGATCGGGGAGGTGTGGTCCACTCAGAGCAGGTCCGCCGAGCTGGCAGAAGTTCAGGGTCATGGCCATACCATTTGCGTGAAATCTCTGTCCTCACCTTCACAGACAAGGGAGAGAATGTTAGGAAGATCTCTCGCTCACTCTCCAGAGCAGCTGCAGGAGACTAACATCACAGAGGTACGTAATGTAGGAGAAACAGGGAAGGCAGGCAAGGAAAGCCTGGTCACGGCCCACCAAGTAGTCACTATTCCCTTCTTCCTTGGACGGTTTCTGGCCCTTGCCTTTAATACTTTTTCTTTTAGCACTGCCTGTGTCTGAGGCCAGACAAACACATGGGTGCCCTCTGTGCCTCCTGACCCAGTCACCAGGTAGTGCTTGCTGAGTGCCTTTGACCCACGCTTGCCTTAGTCTTGAATAGCCAGTGGATAGACAGAAGGGAGAAAGCTGGGAAGGGGAGTGGGGCAGTCTGTATCTTTATGTGGCTGGAGGACAGAGGGAGCTAAGAGACATTCTGCCTGATAGCTAACCTGGGGCTGTATAAAAGCTAAAGAGGAAGCTGTTTTTTATTTAGAACAAAGACCTTCCCACAATTGTTTGAAAAGTAGAAGTTGAAAGAAAGTGAGTTTCCTGTCACCAAACGTCGCCTCATGTCCGACTTTGCTCAGTAAAAGAGTCCCTCTCAACTTACTTTCCCTGTGAACTCCTATCCCAGACCCAACTCACCTCAGTGGGGCTGCTTCTTGCCCCGCCCCCTTCCATGGCTCCCAGGGCTCTTGGGACTGCTATACTCAGATACTAAGTTCTTATGTTCACATACTAGATACAGCTGAGCAAGGCGCAGAGACAGGGTTGGGTACATTGAGAGTAAGAAAGGGAGAAGGTCAGTTGGGGACAGAGGTGTCAAGTAAAGCAGGATGGTGGGCAGATGTATAGAAAGATAAATGGATGGGGAGGTAGAAGGAAGGAGGAAAAGAGGGAAGAAAAAAAAGAATTTTTTAACAGTAGAGAAATAGGACAGGAATCAGCCAGGTCTCTACTAACCACAGAGCCCATAGCAAATACTGGGCCTTTGGGAGGAGCTCTGACCCTGGTTGTGCTGAAGGCCAGAGTCCTGGGGATCTGGACTCAGAAAAATTCTCCCCTGCACAGTAGGATGTTGGTTTAAAAAAAAAAAAAAAAAAAAGAACCCACAGGGTATTCTGGATGACTGTCTCGTCTCCTCTGTCCGCCTCTCCTGCTGTTCTGCATATGCCATGGCCTCCATTCTGTCTGCTTTCTTCACCTCTGCCTCCACTTCTGGCATCCTGATCTCAGAGCCCCTTACTTCCATGGTTTTTGTGTTTCCTGTTCTACTCTGGCTCTTCCCATCTCTGTAGCTGACTCTTCTTTCCAGTTCCTTCTATATGGACCTCTGACTTTCTTGGTTCCTGTCTCTGTCCTTTCACTCTGCCCCTCAACTGATCTGCTCTGTCCTCTATCCTTCCTTGGCACCTGAAAGACCTTCTCCATCTCATGAGTTATTAGTAGAACCTAGTCCAGTGCAGAGGAGAGGTATTTGCAAGGTGTTCAGAAAGTATTCAGGTTAAACTTGACCCATGGGCTCAGGACATGCTCCTACAAAAGATCATAAGAGTGGAGGATCATGGGAGTCAACCTAGCTGGAATTTACAGGAGCAGGGCATAAGAAAAGGAGACTGAGGACAAGTTGTACTTGTTGAGTTAAGGTGAGCCATTAAGAGCACACATACCTCTTGGTTGAGGAAGCAGTAGAGGATTGCAACAATGAAACCCTGGGGGTCAAAGAGAAAGGAAGGAGTCTATCAGAACACTTTGGCCTGACTTTGGAATGTGGCAGTCTTTCTATTGTCTTCTCCCTCACTCATCCCTCACTGTGCATCAGATATGCCAAGCCATGTAATCATCATGGCATGTCTTCCATGTCTGTATAGACAGCCCCACCTTACTGTGTATGTTTATCTTTGTATCTGCATTAGTGAGCTCATTGCCTGATACATGACAGGTACTCGATAAGAACTGAAAAAAAAAAGATGGTAAATAAATGGATGGATGGATGGACAGATGGATGAAAAGAAGAATGGATGTGGGGTCAGAGTACTGTGGAACTGGAAGGAGCCGGTCTGGAGCAGGAGTGACATTGAGTCAAGTCCAACCCCAAAAATCTCATACTAAGAGTGATAGGAGTGGGGACAAATGCCCCCCTCCGCCCTGTTCATGTCCTGGTGCACATAGTCCTGTGCCTCACACCTTTGCCCACACCAGAAGGGGTCAAGTAGTTGCAGCCAAGTCAAACTTCCCCTCTCCTTATAAGTTCATGACCAGCAAGAACCTGGAATTCCTCTTCATGCAAATAAGAAATTCTCAACACCTTAGCCCCTACCAATGATGTGCACTCACTCCAAAAGCCTCTACATACTTCCCAAAGGTTTAAATAGTCTTTGTTCCCCCACAATTAAACAAACTGGTCAATGAAGCCTACCTCCTGTTCTTGTCACACTCAATGTCACTCTCAATGCTTATCCCTCACTTGCTGCCTGAGGTGTCCATCTCCTCTGGCCATTCCTGCTTCCCATTTCTTCCCCTCAGGATCCACTGGTCATGGCCACTGGTGGACTGCACCAGGAAGGACAGGGGAAATGGAGCCTGAATGGCACGGATGAATAGACAAGATGGATGATGGATAGATGGTGGATGGATGGATGGATGGATGGATGGATGGATGAGGAGAGGGATCGATAGATGGGTGGATGGATAATAGGTAAAGGGAGGATGGAATGATGCATGAGTGAGTGGAATAGATGGAAAAAAGAAGAAAAAAGATGAATGAATAGAATGAATAGGTGCAAGAAGGATAGAAAGATGGATAGGTGGGTTGGTAAATGAATCAATTGATCAATTGATTGATAACAAATAATGTGTGGATGAGAGAGAGAGGGGAAGAAAGGAAGAATTGATGGATGGATAATAAATGATGAATGGATAAGTGAATAAATGGGTAAGTAGGTGGGATAGTTGGAAGAAAGAAAGGCTAACAGAATTGATTAACAGATAATCAATGGTGGTGGTGGACGGATGAGTAACTGGATGGATGGGTACATGGCTGTATAAATATCTGGGGAATACATAGATGAATGTATGGGTAGTTGGATGGGTAGAGAAATGAAGGGTAAATGGGGGATGAACAGATGGATGAGTAATTGAACATTCTGAAGAATAGATCTCAACTTAACATGAAATTAGTCAAGGCTTGTTGCCATAGTCCTTGGAAGGAAGGAGTGCCTGTGTGTGTGGGGGGGGGTCTCACCTGGAAGGACCCCAGTCCCAGCTCCAGGGGTAGACGGATGCCAAGGCCAGCACTGTCAGGCAGGAAGTTGAAGATGATGTAATGAATTCCAAACAGCGGGATAAGGAGAAGTGTTGACTTGGAAAGCCGCCTTGTGGAAGACAAATTCTAGACTCTAAGGCTGCCCACCATCAACCACCCTAGAGAATCTGTCCTCCCCACAAATGTCTGGGCTTTTCTCCTTTTAGGTCCATCACACTGTAATGGCTATGCAGTTATCCTGGCTGCTCCAGAGTCTACATATATACTTCAAAGTCGAGTTCTTTCAGGAAGCCTTCTCTGATTGCCCTTTCCTCCCATCTAGACACAGTCTCCAGTACCCATAGAAACAGATGCAGCATGTGTCTGCCATGTCAACCATTTGCCATTGTAACTGGCAGTTTTGTGTCCTACTTTCCTGTACTATGATCTCTTGGGAGCCAGGGGCCAGATCTGTTCTCTCTCTAGGGATATAGGAAAAAGCAGTACCAGGGTAATAAACAGCTACCAGATGAGACATAAACAAATGTATTTTCTTTTAAATGCCTTCCATGAGGGTTCCCAAATATAACACAAACACACACACACACACACACACACACACACATTCGTGGTACCAGTATTGAGCCCGTGTGTGAAGAGCACCCTGTACAGGCTCCAGTTTCCTCAGCAGGATGCAAATTATATTGAGAAACAGCCCAAAGTTAACCTGAAAATGAGGCACAGGGAAGTGGATGCAAAGATTAGAGGCAGCGCTAGGTGGCCTAGGATTGGCCCCAGCCCCTTTGGTGGCTAGAAATCCCAAACCCGTGAGAAGCAGGGCAGAGGAAGACTGAGGGCTCCCCTCCCTCTCCAGCCCTTGTAGAAAGGAAGAGAGTCAGGCCTGGCCATCTGTCTCCAGCCACCTCCCAGGGTCACTCGGGTACAAAGCGGATGTCCATCACTGTGTAGTTTCTCTGCTGGGAGACAGCACACAGCCATGGGTGCCAAGCCACATCAGGAGGAGCAGGAGCAGCTGAGTGCTCACCTGTAGGCGCCATCCACTACCACTTACCACCCCAGCAAGAGATGTTCTGCAAGCCAGGCACATGGAAACTAGAAAACTGGTCTAGGTGCTGAAGTAACCAACCAGGGACTGTGGCTGCCAGAGGGGCTGCCAGAGAAGCTAGTCACCAGTTTCCCAATTTCCTTCTGGGGAGTCATGTTGCCACCCTGCAGGGCCACACAAAGAAACCTGGAAGCTGGGTGAATAGAGCAAAGGAAGCTGGCCTCAGAGACTGACCCCAACAGAGAGCACTATGGGCCCTTTGATGATCCACCAGTAGGGGGAGGTGTCGTCTAGGTCCCAGCACCTGGGAAGAAGACAGCCTGGGCTTGAAGGTGTTCCTGGGCCCTTCTCCTGTCTAGTGTTCAAGTCTCCAGCCTCCTTCTGTCTCCCTCTGGCCTGTCTCCCTCTGGCCTGATCTTCTCTCTCAGCCTATCCAAAGGAGAACCCCAGCGAAGGCTGGCTGGTCTTTCTCGTCCTTATCCAGCCATTTTTCTTCCTGTAGAAGGTCTGCTCAGAGCTGGTCTCCTGAGATTCACAGCTCTGACAGCTTCTCCTGCCTGAGATCCTGCCCCCTCTGTGCTACAAGCAGCGTGCCCACCTGCCATACTCTAAGCTAGGGACTCCCTCCTCCTCCTGCTCGTGTGTTGTTGACAACATGGGGGGTGAGGAAGTTGCTTTACTCACGCAGTGTCCTCAAAAGCCAGTTTGCAGCCCACCCACGTACCAGTGCATAGCATGGGGAGCCCTGTGGGTGAGACAACACAGGGATGAGGGAGGGCTCTGCATCCTTATCCTCCACCTCCCACCAATCTGTTAGGCACGTGCAGAGTGTAATGGTGGGGACAGGTAACCGCCTGAGGGGATCTGGTCTACTTCCCAGTGCTCTCAATACAAGACTATGGACTGTCCCTACCTGGGCCCCGGAGTTACCCACAATGCCTCTTCATGCTCTCCCAAGGTCTTCCCAGCCTCCACCTCCCCTATGGTGGTCAATGAGCCCTTGATGCTCACCCCAGCCGGCAAGAACCAGCCACCAGAAAGCTGGTTTGGATCTGGGGGATGTGGAAGCCAACAGGCAGCTCAGGTAGACAGCTTCCGCCAGCAGCCAGCTGAAGTTGGTCATGGTGGCAAAATGGGAGATGGCCACAGAGACCTTGCACAGGATCTGAGAGCAGGGACCTGATGCTTCAGCACTTGGTCTCCCACTTCAACCCCCATTGGGTCTCTTTCACCCCAACTGAAACACCAAACCCTCAGGTCCCCTCCACCTTGGGCTGGACCACTCCACTCCTTGGGCTGCCCCAGACGGAATATGTCAGTATAACTGTGATGATCAGAGCACAGCCAGACAGACGGGGTTCATTGTGCCCTCTGTCAGCCATGCATACCATCTCAGCCTCAGCGTTGTATCTGGGAAAGGAAGAACTCCAGGAAGAACTCATGGCCTCTCATGGCCTTACTCAGGGTCACTAAAAACTGAACTATTTCCTTATCTCAGGGTCACTAAAAACTGAACTATTTCCTCTGTCATGTGACATTCCTAAACTGAAATCCTCCTTTAAAGTGATAACCATGGACTGCTTATCCATGCACAACTTGGGTCTGTGAGTATAGGATGTTCCCATCATGCATGCGGCCAGCTGCCTTGCTCCTCCCTCACCTACCTCTGGGCCTAGCTGCCCAAGCTCTATCTATTCCCCAACTGTGTAGCTGGGTGACCTGGCCAGCTGCCCCCTTGTTACCAAAATGAGATTAAAGTGAGGCTTTCGAGGCATTTTAAGATCAAAGAAGATAATACATGTAAAGTACTTGGTGTGCTGCCCAGGCTAAGTAAGTGCACAGTTGTATTCAGTGATTAATTCATTAATTAAGTCAGGCCACTTGTTGGTCTGGGCAATCACTTGTCTATTCATTTCTAGAACACTTTCAAAACCCTTGAACTCTGACCCCTTCAGTTTTCAATCTGCTCCTTGCTTCTCCTTTCCCCACCCCTCCACTTAAGACTTAGGACTTCCTGTGACTTCCCATTTGGGGGCTCTGCCCCAGACTCTTCTGTCATAGAGAGGGTCTTCCCTGTCTCTACTACTGTGCTGATGCAACCCCAAGGCCACCTACCCCCTGAAGCCCTTTTGTTCTCTTAGTTCTCAGCTTTCCCTACCCAGTGGCCCCAAGTCTGGGTGCTTCCTCTCCCTTAGGTGCTTCTGGAAGGAGGGGCCAACCTCCACCCAAGTCCTTGCATAGGCAATGAAATGGCTATGAAAGGCATCAAAGGCAATGAAATGGCTGGCTGGGCACAGGACCCTCTGTGACCAACTTGAAACAAGAGCTTGAATGAAAGAGAAATAATGGCTGTCAGATGGCAACAAGGAGCAGCTCAAATTGACACTGTGGTCTAGGAATGTGCTCATAGGGGACATTTGAGACTCCCTTCATTTGTCCATGGCCACGAATGTAGGGCCAACCTGTGTGACAGCAGGTCAGGCACATTCAGGTCTGTCTCCTGCTCTCTTCCCCCAGCCCCAACTCCCTCCAGCCACAGCCTTTACAGTGGACAAGCTGCAGTGGTCCATGCTATCTCCCTGGAAAATGGCAGCATCCTTCAGGAACACAGCACTGGCTTTGAGGATGAAGGTGACAAACAGCTGTGTGTGGATGTAGTTCCGAGGGCAGTGGAGCCTCCTGGAAAGGACAGGAGAGAGATGAACACAGGGGCCTGGCTGCAAAAAAGCTTCCCAGGACTAGAAAAGGCATGGCTGGGGTGCTAGACAGAAGGTGAGTCAATGCAGAGCACCCAAAGCCATATCAAACAAAATTAAACCCAATGAACTGAGTAGAAAATGAGCATAATGGGCCAGTTTGACTCTGAAGGTCAAATGGACAGCATTTCCTGGGCTAGGTTCAGGTAAAAGAACAAGGGCTCTACAGCCCCACCTTCAGGTAGCTCTGCAACTGTAGATACAGAGGCAGCCACAGTCCAGCAAGAGCAGAGGGCAGTCATCGAGTGATCAGAGAGCTACCCTCTGAGGTACAGCCCTGTGGGTAACTCAGCCTTCAAAGGCTGGGAAGCCATTACACCCATCAGTAAGAGCTGAGGTGGAGCCCATGCAGGGTACCCTGGGTTCAATAATCTCCAGTACTGAAAACTAAACAAAAAAGTGCTGTAATGGTCAGAAAGTCACAACCATCAAAAGAGCACCATTCAGGGGGCAAGGAGGATTCTTAGAACCCCTTGAGAGCTGGGCTTCCAGTGTTGGCGGGGATGAACACACTACCAAGAAAAAAGGCACCGGAAGCAAACAGAACGAGGCCTAAATGAGCAAAGGTGCAGCCACAGAACAGAGGTCTGGTGTGCGAAGAGAGGGCCCATATGTGGGAAAAAAGTTAAGAAATTCCCAGAAGTCATTTCGCCTAGATCTGAGCCCTTCTTGGTGATCTAGGCAGAGAACCAGAGACTGGGTCCTCAGACAATAGGGAGTCAGAGAAAATTCTTGAGCAAGTGAGAAAGACTACAAACCTGAGAGCAACCAGGATGGCAATAGCCACGAAGAGGGCTACAATGGAGATGCTGTGACCCGTGGTGTAGATGATCTTCACCGTGGAGAAGTAAGATTTCTGGGGACAACAGAAGCAGAAGAAGCGTTTGGCAATTAAGCATGGGGTCTGCAACTCCACTGACCGCCCAGTCACTGATGCCACAGAAAGTCCCAGGTAAGCACTGAGCCAACAGGTGGAGGTGCTAAGGCTTCACAGTTACACTGGGAATGAGGACAGCCGACAGAAACTACCTGGAGAATGACGAAAGCACAAGAGGAATGTGTGCCTGTTTGTTGACACTAGCTAGCTACCAGCTTGAGAACATTGTCATCCCACGTAATGGTGACATCTGGGACGCCAGGAACAGCCACAGGCAGGCAGGAGAAAAGCTCTGTGGGTCCCAGTGTCTGAGTCGGTTTGAGCTGGGAATATAGTATGGCCAGATATTGCCTCTACTCCAACTCTGCCCCACACTGTGCCTCTCTGACCTGTCTCTTCATCTGAAAGATAAGCACACCAGTGCATTTGCTCTCAGGGCTGAGGGCAGAGGAAAATGGGATTGGAAGTATGGATAGACCTTGTAAAGACCTTGATCTGTGCACAGGGTGGGGTATGCTGCCCAGAGACAGGGGTCTCTGTAACTACCACATTCTTGAGTTTCTTTATGTGCCCATTCCACAACCCAGTATACTGTCCCACTGGCTCAGGGCTAGAGAAGGCAAGTATGTCCTGTCTAGCACAGTCAGCAGTCTTCATTTCCTCTGAAATAACTAAATACCCGTCCCCCACCCCAGCACTGGAAACTGAGAACAGAAAAGGCTGGCCCAGAGGAGAGTGACCACAGCTCTCCTCCTGCCCTGGGCTTTCCTTCTCAAAGCAAAGCAGCCCATGTGTCACCCTAAAGGGCCATCTTCACTTGGCACTTTACTGCCATCTGCTGGGAGACTCCTGTAATTACTATGCCCACCTGATGACTACAATGTTGGGAGTGGCTTACCTCCTTGGCTATCAGTTCCAAGGGCACAGGGCAGGCCACTGGGTATGGTGGAAAGGGATCAGACCAGCCAGTGATGGTACAGTCCCGCTTCACAGTTCCTAGAGGCAACCAAGAGTCTCTGTTTACAGAATTCCTCCCTTTCCAAGGAGATGGTAGGAGGGTCCTGGCTGTCAAATGTCCCTGTGAGGTATGCACAAGAAGTTCTTAAATACAGGGAGAGAAGAGTACTCCTGTCCCGAGGCTGGGGCTCCAGACCAGTGTGGTCTGTGGCTGGTATCCAAAAAAGCTCTGTTGAACAGTATTCGGGGGGAGGGGGGAACACAGAGTGAAATGATGGACCCCTACATCCTATGGGCAGGAGGGAAGAAAGCAGACACCCTCTGTCCCACAAGAGACAGAAAATCCAGGAGGTGGGGTGGAGGTGGAGGAGCTCCACATCCTCCCCACTGTGGTGCCTCCTCCTGCTAACAGCCAAGGAGCAGTGGGTAGATGCCATGCCCACCCCCTTGCCTCAGTGTTCTCACTGATCGTGCACTGGGTGGGTGGTTATCGGTCATTATTCAATATGACTAAGTTTTTCAGGATAACTCTAGAAGAGAGAAAGGTGATGCTGAAATTCACTGTCACCTGTCACCTCATAAGTGATGTACAACCCAGAAAGGACCACCTTCTCCCCAGCCCTGCCGTACCCAGGCCACTCACCTGGCTCTGAGCTGAAGTGAGAGAAGAAGTCAGGACAGGGGAGAGTGACCCACTGGCCAGAACCTGTCGGGGGCCAGCACAACAGCCCGTCCCAGGTCCCAGAGCAGCCTAGGTGGAGAAGAAGGAGACATGGATGACCTATGAAGGAAGCTAATACGGTATTCAAAGGGCAAGCTGGAGAAGATGTCAGGATCAGGGTCATCCCCAACCCCTCATACCCAGTGTGTAGTTGGTCGCCTCTGCCACCTGAAGACATGCAAGCTCGTCCTCTCTCAGCTGAGTGATGAAGTCACATTCTGAGTGAAGGTGACACAGTACCTATGGGAGATAGTGACACGGTGAGTCAAGACCTCTGGGGGCTGCACACTTTCTAGCCCTGGTGACCTGAAGATGGAGACCAAAATTGATACATTTCTGTGCCCAGATTCTGAGAAAGACCCATCTGCCCCACAGATGTCAAGGTATGTTTGATGAGCAGTGAGGCATAAAGGAGGAAGTGAGGAATAGAGGGAAAAGAGAGGAAGGAAAGAGATCAGAAGAAAGAGGAGAAAGAAGAAAGGGAGGAAAGGACAGGAAGAGCGGTAGAAAGGGTTAGGAAAGAAGAGAGGGATGGATACACTTTTCCATCTAATGGCAGTGAATTCTGAGACATGTTAAAGAAAGCTATACAGATATCCCGTAGCTATGACAATGCAGTCCTTGACATGGCCTTTCCTCTCCCTGCCTCCCACCCCACACTCTATACTTCTGGGCCCTGGAAGTGTTTCTGCCTAAACAACCCTGGTAGGCAAAACAATGGTCCCCAAAGACCATGTCCCAGTCCCCAAAGTCAGTGAGTGTGTCACTTGACACAGCCAAAGCACTTAGCAGGTATGATCAAAGAGCCCTAGGTAGAAAGATGTCCTTGATTATCTGAGTGGACACAGAGTCCTCACAAGGGGGGAAGAGGGATCAAATCAGAGAGATGATGGGAAGTGGTGAAAAAAAGATATGGCACTTACTGACGATGAAGAACTGCCTCAGGCCAGGGTAGGAGACTGCAGAAGGACCACAGTCCTGCCAACCATTTGGGTTTAGCCAGATGAAAAGTGTGTGTGGCTTCTGCTATGTCTCAGGCAAGTTACCTGAGCAAATGTATAGAGTAGTAACTGGGAGAGGATATGGGTGGATGAGAGAGTGAAAAGGTGATAGATAGCACCTGAGTGAGGTAAAGGAGCAATGAACAGGAAGGACGAACTGGAAGGGAGGCCTAGCCATATGGCTGGTGGAGTTGATGAGTATTCCCATAGACACAGAGACAATAAGACAGGGGAAGATGGTCACACGAGGATGCATGGGGGTATGGATGACGAGGGACCGGTATCATGGTGACTGAGTTCATTGTTAGATGGATAGAAGGAAACTGCCTTCATGTGTGGCTTGGCAATCATGAAGATTGTAGATTGGGTACTTCCTAGAGCCTAAGAGCCACAAAAAATGTTCTCTAAGTCTTTGTGGACATCTCTTTCTTTTTAAAGGGTGATTCAGAGGCCATCTGGCACCCAAGTGCTCAAGGCTAGGCAGAGTCTTTGGTTGGGTCTAAGGTTTGGTGTTTGACCTTTTCTTTAGAGACATAGAATTCCTAACATCTCTCAAGATTTTCTCAAATGCCCTTGCAAGGTCCATGCACATATGACACACACATATAACACACACACACACACACACACACACACACACACACGCATGCACACTCGCATGCACATTTTGCCTGTGGGCGTGCGCATCTTTCCCTGACCTGACCAGCTTCTCACCTCAAGGTTTGGGAGGCAGTGATTATCTCTAGTCCTGAACTTGGTAGCTGCTGAATGACCCCCTGGTCTAGGGTCATTCTTTCCAAATGAAGTTTTTATGGTGCTGTGAATATGCAAGAGAATATGAGTCCTTTGTGCCGTATAGGGACTCATGGAATTTACCCGCATGGCACTCACATGCCAGCCTTTGCCAGGTCAAATCACTCATTCCCTACCCCCTCCCTGAGGCATGGTGGCACTATGCAGGCTGGCCTATGATTCTCTGTGTAGGTAAGAATAAAGTCATGATAATCCTCCTGCCTCTACAAGCAATGACACTACAGCTCTGAGCCACCACACCTCACTCAAGATTCTCTTTTTACACAGAGGCAAATGAAGTTCTCTTTATGGTCTGAAGACACCAGCTCGTTGAGTGAAGGGCAGTGAGGTGCTAAATAGGTGGTCACCCCGGCAAGGCAACAGAAGAAGGTAGCCTTGTGACTGCTGCCTTCCTGACCCTTCATACCATTGTTAGCGACCCAGAAAGTCTGCAGCACATTCAGAGAAGCCTCCTCTCTTGGCTTTCCCACATCCCACCACACAGGCTAGGTAGCAATAGCTGGTTTCTGAAGCTTCTCCATCCCTGGCTCCATAAAAGGAAGAGCTCCCAAATGCCACAGCTGGAAGAGCTGGTATCACTACCTCCTCGGACCCCACAGGGAACCTGGCCACACTCCTTTCCAGGAAACAGCCATGCTGAAGATGACAAAGGAGACAGGAGACAGGACAGCATTGGTTAGGTGGTAGCCTGGGGTGTACAGGCTCTAGCGTGACAGGGAGGCCATATGTGGCCTCAGCTATTTCAAGACAGAGCCTCAGGAAAAGTGTCTCTGGAGCACCCAGAGGACTCAGATAGGACCTGGATGAGGAAACAAAGAGGTAGCTCAAGGGATCTAAGGAAGGAAGGAGCCATCAGACTCTGGAGTTCCCCAGCCACAGACTGCCACTACCCAGCTGGAAAAGAACAGAGGAGGAGGTCTGAGTTGACTACTTACTTCTCCCCACAGGTTCAACAAGCAGAGGACACAGATACCCCGTAACAGGCCATCCATGGTAGCGGTGCCTGAAGTCAGCCTCAACGAGCCTTGGCCCTTCCCTCCCAGGCTGTCTCTACTGATGCCGCCTAGCTGTTTTCCCTGCTCCTCACCTTCCCTGGTAACTGTTTATGTAGGCAGGGCCAACAGAAGGGACACCCCACTGAATATTGAACAGGATGGTGGGACATTGTGTTACTGCCAGCCCTAAATGGGACTCTGTGTCCTCAGCAGGAGGTAGCTGCTGCACCACCTTTCTCCGCTTCTGTGTCTGAATGTACCTGTCCTGACAGCAAGATCCCAGTGAACACAGACAGGGCACAGGGAGGTGACAACCACTGTTCCCCTTAGCCAGGATGCTTTCCCATTGTTGTCCGAGTCCAGTTCCCCGATGGCCTTACTTGGAGAGGCCTCCTATACCTGTATCAGAAAAAAAGGGACCTCAGAAAATAGGAAGGTAACTCAGGGCTGCCCCAGATTTTTTTTAAGGAGCCCCAGATTTGTTGATGCTCTCAGTCTATTCCACAGGGCCGGAGGGTGAGCTAAGGGAATCAAGAAGTAAGGTAGGTGACAATGGAACCTGGTAGGTTCAAATGAGCCTTATTTAAAAAAAAAAAAAAAAAAGACCATAATAGGCTGGAAGTACGGCTCAGCGGTGAAGCACTCGTTCAACATGTGTGATGCTCCAGGTTCAAATCTCTGGGACCGCAGAACAAAGAAGTAGTTGCTAAACCTTGCTTATGCTGCCCAAGAATGTGTCACATTGTTCACCTGATGGGGACACTTAGAGAGTGAGGAGATGCAGCAACATCAAAGCTCCCAACATCATATTGGGCAAAGCAAGTTTTCTCAATAAGCCTCCTATCCAGAGAAGAAGCTGAGGCTAATTGAGGGACTCTCAAAGCGATCCCTGGAGCTGGGCCACTCTGGAGGGGCAAGAGCGTCCATCTCCCATTATAGGAGTGAAGAGACTCACTCTAATTATTTTCACTTTCAATCGGCCAGGCAAGTGACAGTGTCCTAAACCAGACTAGATCTTGCTCAAATTCCTCTGGAATTTGAAACTGGATGTCACCTTTATCAACCCTGGATGATGTGGGATCTTGACACACTCTGTCTACAGAGCTGTCACACTCTGCGCTGGGGGTGCCAGATGTGTTCCCAGTGAATTTGTGTCATGAATGTGGAAAGCTTCCCACCACCACATCTGCATTTAGAAATCATCTGACATCAGCGGGGCTTTATTTTTCCACTCTTATGCGTTGTCAACAAAACTGAAAATATTTTCTGCACATGTTGCCCGGCGTGGGTGGCAGACGGCAAACGGAGCTTCTCTGTGGCAGGCTGAGGAGACTCAGGCAGGAAGAAATCAATGGCTACGGAGAAGACATGACTGAAAGGGGACAGAGGCCACAGCACCAGAAGAACTGCGTGCTTGATCGTGCCTCATAACCAGCATCTCTCCCACCCGCATTAGTAGTATTAATAATTGATAGCAAGAATTCATAGCAGTTCGTATTATTTAAATGAGTGGCACTTAACGAGGAAACTCTGTTCCCCCGGAGACATTTAACAATGTCTGGCAGCATGTTTTACTATGGCAGGGAGGGGCTGGGGCTGGGGAGGAGGGCAGCCAGGTGCCTCTGGTGTGTGGTAGGGAGCTCCCACAACCATGCAAAGATCCGCCCAGCCTGAAAGGTCAGCAAGACAAGACTGAACTGCCCACCTGTTTCTGGCTCCCCAAGCATCCCTGAGAACCCGCTGGTGCTGTGTCGTGCGTCACCCGTGGTGCGAGGTGCCGCCACCACTTCCTTGCTGCCCTACCTCTTGCTGAGCTTCTGGTTCCCTGCCTGTAAAGGGGAGTGTCCTGGCTAGGGTTACTATCACTGTGATGAAACACCATCACCAAAGCACCTTGGGGAGGAAAGGGTTTGTTTGGTTTACACTTCCAGGGAACAGTCCATCACTGAGGGAAGTCAGGGCAGAAACTGAAACAGGGCGGGAATCTGGAAGCAGAGACTAATTCAGAGCCCGTGGAAGAGTACGAGTTACTGGACTGCTGCTCCCCATAGCTTGTTCATCCTGATTTTGTACAGAACCCAGGACTAACAGCACAGGGGCAGCACCACCCACCGTGGGCTGAGACCTCCCACATAAATTACTAATGAAGAAAATGTCCTATAGGCTTTTATATGGCCAAATCATTTTCTCAACGAGGCTCCCTCCTCTTAGATGACATTAGCTTGAGTAAAGTTGACATAAAACTATCCAGCACATGGGGTTAATACAACCTTTCATACAAACACAGATAGACAAGGAAAGGCATAGAGAGCCTGCTACAGCCTCTCTCTCAGCACACAATAACCAGCACTTCTAAGAATAGATCATCACACCCCTGGCAATGGGCAAAGAGATACCTTGTTGGTGGTGATGTTCTTATATCAGTCAGGGGCAGAGCAGATGGCAGTCCTCTGTTCATCCTAGCTTGATGCCTGGCTTGGTGGCCAAAGATGTTTAATGCCTAGGACGCATAAAAAAAAAATCAAATCCAGGCAGTGCAGCATGAAAGGAAGATAGACAGAGACCTGCATCCCACCATGCCATGAGGTGCAGGCAGGAAAAGAGGCCCTCAGACATGTCCTCTGCCCCACTGCACACACGAGTGGACAGTAGAAACACAGAGCCCCACCTACTACCACACAGCACAGCACCGGAGGAGGACAGAGACCTCTGGGCCACCATGCCACATATAGACCTGCCCTCCAGCGCACAGCACAGGCAGACCATAGACACCCACTTTCCAGAGCTGTCACCCAGGAGCTCACCAGCCACATACCCAGCCTGCAGTGGGAGCCACCACAGTGTGCAAGTATGTGGTGGTCAGATTGGAGAGAAAGAGAAGTGGAGCAGCTTGAACATTATGAAACAAGATGGAACCGGAGGCTCAGGGGTGGAGAGGAATAGCCTGCTGTCAGTGGCCAGCCCCACCACCTGGGGCTATGGCGAAGTCCCAGCCCAAGCTGCCACTGAGGGCCATGTCTGAGTCTGTGGCTACATAGTGGCAGGGGTCAGTGTCTATGTCCTTGACTCATATTACCATTAGAGAACATGGGGACGTCCCTGGTCACGGCAGCCACTGGGGACCACATGGATGTCCAGGAGCTATGCAAAACTGGCCCCACCCCTCACTGGCTGCAGTGCTCTGGCGACCTGTGTCGCCTCACCAGCTGCAGAGAGGGCCCTTTGCCTCTCCTGGGCAGCACAGTAGAGCTTTCCCAAGTAGAGGGTTCACAGGTGAGCCAGCCCCAAGGGCGAGACCATGGGAGAGCTGGCACCACTACCCACCTACCATGAGGTGTCATGGGTGTGGGTGTGATACCCTCCTCCCTCCACAGTAGTTAGGAGAGCTGGCCTTGAGAGCATGAGAGCAGTTCCTAGACCTGTTCCTTGTAGCAGTCGGGTCCTGCATCTCACCTGGGCAAGACAGTGGAGCTGGCCCTTCATGACAAAGGCTCAGGTGAGCCAGTCCCAAGGCTGTGAGAGCAGAAGAGCTCTCCCAGCTCCTCACTGGCTGCAACACTTGGGTGATGGGGCCCCCAACCTTGACTGGGCAGCAGAGTCAATGGAGCTGACTATGGAGGCATGAGTGAGGGTGAGCTGGCCCCCAGGGCATGGGAGCAGGAGAGCTGACCCTGCCTCCTGCCAATGGCAGCATTGGTTGGCTTAGCTAGAGAGATAGCCATGGTGGTGCAGATAAGGGAGAGACAGTGCACTGACCAGCTCATCTACCACCCAGACCCAGGTCCAGAGCTCTGAGTTGGCCCACTTCAAATTCTATGTCATCTATGAATGGTGTGAAAGGGCCGGTCCTGCAGTTCCAAAGCTCCATGACACAGGGCAACAGCAGCATAACTGGGAGGAGTCCCAGTGAGGATCCAATATTGATGGTGTCCCAGAAGCCAGAGATCTGAAACCAGAGTAAAGACTCAATGCACTGAACATTTGCAAGTGAAGATGTGTAGACAGAGGCTATACTACAGCTTCCATACTGAGATGTTTTCTATGCTTGGCTTTTTTGTTGTTGTTTGGGGTGGGGGTGGGGGGGTTGGAAGCTCCAAGGGTGAAGGGCAGATATGAGGAAATGGAGAAATGTGTAGGACTAGGGTGCATGATGTGAAATTCAACAAGAAACAATAAAAAGTTTTTTGACAGAAAGAAAGAAAGAAAGAAAGAAAGAAAGAAAGAAAGAAAGAAAGAAAGAAAGAAAGAAAGAAAGAAAGAATCAACAAAGCTGGCACAACAGATCCTTTATATCAAAAAAGTTCAAATCTCTAGCTCATAATCATAAATAATAAATTTTAAAACATTTAAATCCCTAGCAATAAGATGACAGGATAATAAGAACTTTTCAAAAACAGAATTTTATTACATGGTCTTAGAATAAGAAGACTTTTTTACATAATAAAAGAAAATTATAAAGGAAATGACCATTAAAGTAAAAGCATACTCAAGAAAGGACGCTGTGGATGAAGATGAAACTCAAGTTCCAGACTGGAAAACACTTTCTGACAGCAGTGACAAATAGATGCATAGATTTCAAAATATTTAGGCACCAGTAATAAAGAGAAATGCAATAAAACAGTGAGCTACTAATATATACGTACAAGTAATTGAGAAAAGTGAAACATACACCACTGAGAAGAAAACATTAATAGTACCTAAGACAAAAGATACTAAGCTACCTCCTACTTTACATTGTCCTAATCTTGTTTTCAATCTTTATTTTCTTTTTAATTGCTTTTTTTAATTTTTTTTTCTTTATTAGTTACACTTTACTCACTTTGTATCCCCCCCCATGGTTCCCTCCCTCCTCCCATCCCAATCCCTTCCTTCCTCCACCCTCTGCCTGCATGCCCCTCCCCAAGTCCACTAATAGGGGAGGACTTCTTTTCCTTTCTTCTGATCCTAGTCAATTAGGTCTCATCAGGAGTGGCTGCCTTGTCTTCTTCTGTGGCCTGGTAAGGCTGCTTCCCCGTCAGGGGGAGGTAATTAAAGAGCAGGCCAATAAGTTCATGTCAGAGACAGTCCCTGTTCCTAATACAATGGAACCCACTTGGATACTGAACTGCCATGGGCTACATCTGTGCAGGGGTCTTAGGTTATCTCCATGCATAGTCCTTGGTTGGAATAGCAGTCTCAGGAAAGACCCCTGTGCTCAGATTTTTTTTGGTTCTGTTGCTCTCCTTATGGAGTTCCTGTCCTCTCCAGATCTTACTGTTTCCCACTTCTTTCCTAAGATTCCCTGCACTCTGCCCAAAGGTTGCCCATAAGTCTCAGCATCTACATTGATAGTCTGCATGGCAGAGCTTTTCAGAGGTCCTCTGTGTCAGGCTCCTGACTTGTTCCCTCTTTTCTCCTTCTTCTGATGTCCAGCCTCTTTGCGTTTCTGGATAGGAATTGAGCATTTTAGCAAGAGTCCTCCCTCTTGATTAGTTTCTTTAGGTGTACAGATTTTAGTAGGTTTATCCTATATTACATGTCTATATGAGTGAGAATATACCGTGTGCATCATTCTGCTTCTGGGATAGCTCACTCATGATGATCTTTTCCAGATCCCACCATTTACCTGCAAATTTCATGATTTCCTTGTTTTTTATTTCTGAGTAATATTCCATTGTGTAGATATACCACAATTTGTGCATCTATTCCTCCACTGAGGGGCATCTGGGCTGTTTCCAGCTTCTGGCAATTACAAATAAGGCAGCTACAAACATGGTTGAGTGAATGTCCTTATTGTGTACTTGAGCCTCTTTTGGATATACGCCTAGGAGTGGTATAGCTGGATCTTGAGGAAGTGCTATTTCTAGTTGTCTGAGAAAGTGCCAGGTTGCTTTCCAGAGTGGTTGTACAAGTTTACATTCCCACCAGCAGTGGAGAAGGGTTCCCCTTTCTCCACAACCTCTCCAGCATGTGTTATCTCTTGAGTTTTTGATCTTAGCCATTCTGATGGGTGTAAGGTGAAATCTCAGGGTCGTTTTGATTAGATCCATACTTATCACCCTGCACAAAACTAAAGTCCAAGTGGATCAAAGACCTCAGCATAAAACTAGACACACTAAACCGCTTAGAAGAAAAAGTGGGGAATACCCTTGATCTCATTGGCACAGGAGACAACTTCCTGAACAGAACACCAACAGCACAGGCTCTAAGAGCAACAATCAATAAATGGGACCTCATGAAACTGAAAAGCTTCTGTAAAGCAAAGGATACTGTCCTCAGAACAAAACGACAGCCTACAGATTGGGAAAAGATCTTCACCAACCTATATCTGACAGAGGGCTAATATCCAGTATATATAAAAAACTAAAGAAGTTAAACAGCAAAAAAAAATCAAGTAATCCAATTAAAAAATGGGATACAGAGCTAAACAGAGAATTCTCTGCAGAGGAATATCGAATGGCAGAGAAACACTTAAAGAAATGCCCAACCTCATTAGCCATCAGGGAAATGCAAATCAAAACGACCTTGAGATATCACCTTATTTTTAATTTCTGTGCATGTTCGAGGAACAAGAGTTCCAGTGGATGAAAGCCAGAAGATGGTTTTGGATTGCCTAGAGCCAGAATTTTAAGTGGTTACAAGTCTTTCAATGTAGGTGCTGGAAATCAAACCCGGGTCTTCCACAAGAACAGTACCCATGTGCTCCTAATCATCATGCCATCTTTACAGTCCCCAGCTCAAAACATTTGTGTTCAGTAATGCACCATTATGATGATGTGAGGAAATAGATATCTTTATATGGTATGAATGGATGAAAATGTTATTGAACATTTCTTTTTGCCTTGAAAAATAATTTGGTACACCCTACTGAGTCTGTAAAAAACGTGTCTTGAGGTCAAAAAGTTATTTTTCTGCATATTTTTATTCTCATAAGAGGTTAAAATGTAATCTGTTCATATAATGAGTGAAAGCATTTAATATGGCGACACAGCTCAGCTGATAAAGACACTTGTCACCAAGCCTGATGACTTGAGTTTGACCCCTGGGACCCATACAGTAGAATGAAAAAACCAACTTCCATAAGTTTTCCTCTGACCTCCACACATAGTATACACATACACACACACAAACAAGACTAACATCAATCAATCAATCAATCAATAAGAAAACAATTAAACATGACCTTTAGCTTGGTTGGTGGTGTGGACCAGTGGTAAAGTGCTTGATTAGCAGACATGAAGTGCTTGGTTCTGTCCTCGATGCCAAAAGCAATGTATATAAAAATATGAGTTTGGCTTACTTGTTTTTAACATGGAAATACATGAAAGGTATGTTTTGAGAAACTGCTTCCAATCAACAAGAATATCAAGGACTGACTGACATTTTACTTTGTAGTGAGAATTCTGGAATGTTGGTTTCTTTTAAAACACAGAAATATTATAAGGATATGTTTTAGTTTTAATCTCAGGTGTGGGGAGATGGGGCTGCTTCACAGCAGGTGAATATGATTTGCCTTGGGCTCTAGCAGGGGTGTGGTTTTGCCAGCAGATAGTTTCTGCAATTATGTGATGTTTGGAATTCTGGTGACTTTTCAGAGGGTATATAAATGTTAGAGCCCCGAGCGGTGGGGTAGGGTGTTGGTTGGTTGTTGGTTGCTGTTGGTCACGGTTTGTTAAGTAGTTGTTTGAAAAGAAGAAAGAAGAAGAAACCGAATATGCTGAGGATGAAGATCAAACTTGCCCCAAGGAGCTAGATGCCATTAATCAGCAGGAAATAGTCTAACGATAACATTGCCCCCTTTCTCACCCCTGACTTTATTCAGGGATCTCTTTCCTCTCTTTCTTTTTCTTCTCATATCTGGTGTTATCAAGGTTAGAATATTGGAAGAAAGAGGTTCCCACTAAGTAGCAAGCCCTGGTTACATACCTTAATAACAGGAAATCCAGACTCTGAAGAAAGCATTGTTTTTTCAGACATTGGGAACAAACAAAACAAAATCCATTGGATACACATGCAGAGCACTTGAAAGGCAGAGGTGGGTTATAAGTTTGGAGACTGTCTGAGCTACATAGAAAGTTCAGGCAAGCCATGTCGAGAAGAAGAAGAGAAAGAAGAAGAAGAAGAAGAAGAAGAAGAAGAAGAAGAAGAAGAAGAAGAAGAAGAAGAAGAAGAAGAAGACATACTCTAAAATCAAAAACATGGGAAGCCCTTGCACTTTTCAGGACACAATTCAAAGAGGAGACCTAGGCTGTGGTCCTGGTGAATGAAGGAACTAGAAACTAGGGACAGAGGAGCAGAATCTCACAGAGAACTCACAATACAGCCATTGACCAGACCATGATCAAAGATGAGTTGGAGCAATTGCATGGCTCCTGCAGCAGATGCTGAGACCATGGAACTGAGGCTGACCTAAATGAAGATAGTGTCTGAGGAGGCAATCTCAATATGGGCTTCTTTCCTCATGGTGTACCTCTTTACTGCAGTGCTAATTCTATGCTCCTGAGATCAATGTGATGAGACAAGCTAACATGGCCAAGTTATCTGAGAGTGGAACGTCCTTGAGAGAATTCCAAGGTGACCATGTCCCTCTAAGTGGGGTGGCATGTCTCATTGATGCATGGAGTCAACCACACAAATAAGGTATAGCCTCCTAAATGGTTGATGGCCTAGAGAACATTGTGTACATTTTGAAAGTTAGCCTATATGGGACACAATTGTAAGCAGGCTGTGGAGTCAGTTTAATGGCCTTTGTTGTGAGTGAAACGAAAATACATTCATCTGATGCTTAGCTGTCAACCCCAAAAGAAGTTGCCCACGTAAAGGAAGAGTTATAACAGGAAAAGACATGAAGATACTGTCCAGCTGTGGTAGTTTGAGTAAGAATGCCCTGTCCCAAAGGCACATACATTTGAATGCTTAGTCATCAGCAAGCAGAATTACTTGGGACCTTGTGGGAGGAAGCATGTCACTGGGGGGTGGACTTTGAAGTTTCGAAAGCCCAAGCCAGGATCAGTCTCACACTCTCTGCCTATAGATCAGGATGTAGATCTCAACTACTTCTCCAGAATCTTCCTGCCATGCCTGCAACCATGATCTCCAGCATCATGAAACTGTAAGAAAGCCTCCAATTAAATGATTTCTCTTAAAAGAGTTGTTATGGTCATGATGTCTCTTCATGGCAATAGAACAGTGACTAAGACACTAGAAAATCAGCCTCTGTTTTGTCATAAAAAAAAAAAACAGAAAATATGGAGGATGTGATAAAGGTGTTGTCTTGTTTCTTACTGCTTGAAGGATGTAAGAAAAAGAGAGTATAAGTTACAACTGTGTTGAAGAGCCCTTTCTGGGATCCAAAAGCAAAGAATTGGTCAGTGAAAAGAAAAGAATGTAAGAGAAATGCTAGAATATAGGCCTCAGGTTCAGTCTTTGATGTAGATGAAGAGAAAAACCATGATTCAGCACGCAGATAGAAGCCTCAGTGCCAGCCCAGCACAGCAAACTGATAATCAGGGAACATTAAGCATCTGAATTGCTTGCATTGAAAAGGACTCAAACAAGGAAGAAAAGAGGCTTTACAGACTAACGGGTGAAGCTATGGAACAAGGGGGTACATGAGATGAGTCTGAGTGATATGGAAACAAGAAAACCCAGTAACATGTGTAAATAAATATCCATTCCTCCTTGAGACTAAATACCCATTCCTCTTTCAGACAAAGGCTGCATAAACTGAGGAAATATGAGGGGAAACAGTCTCCAATAGACCGACACATAAAAGCCATGATTCAGGAACCTAATGAAATTCAGGAAGATCCAGAAACTTATAAGATCCACAAGGCCCTCCCCAAAATCTTTCCATCTAAGGGTCTTGATCAGGTTTGATTTCTCTACCAGTCAAAAATTAAAGGGCGGGGGAAAAAATCTCAAGCACAACAGATAGCAGCTAAGGAAACTGGAAACATAGCGGACAGGAGCAGACAGAATCAGCAATCGAAAAAAAAGGCCTTTATTAGGGGTGAGGAAACACAAACAATAGGCAGACAGGGAAAAGACCCTCTACAAAGCAGAGTGGGCACTCGGAGTCAAGTCCAGCTACGGAGGCTGGGGGTTTTTAAAGTGTGGAAGGTCTTCTCTAGCATTCGGTTTTAAACTTTTTTATTTGGGTTTCCTTACGTCCTCTCCCTTCCAACCTCCCAACCCTACATAGGAGAGAGAAAGTTAGTGGGGAGAATGGGGTGCAGACCCCTTTACTTCTCCCAGCTGTTTAGAGTCAAAGGGTTCATTTAGGGCTATACCAATCTCCATCAACAACACATGAAGCCAGCAGTCTACTCCAGGCCGCTGATCCCAGAAGCACCTCTGTCTGTCTGTCTGCTCCAAACAGCCACTCGCCACTTGTCATACCACTTGCTACATGTCACCACAGCAGGCCACACTTTCTCTTTCTGAGCTCTCATATTTACAGCCTGAGAGCCCTAGACCACAGCCCTCTCCGTGCCAGGAGGGAGGCTGTCAACAGCTGTCAAAAGCCATGCCCCGCATGTGACAATTATCAGCTGTGGACAAAAACACATTTACATAACATAACTGAGCTTACAAAGAAGCCAAAATTCCCATTACAGCCTTCATCTTCTAATTAGGGTTAGTTGGTTTGAAGAAAGATGGGATAGCTAATTGACTCACAATTGTTGTGAAAATGTGTCCTAATCCAGCATTGAACTTGTTGAGTGAGTCCATCAGTGGGGAACCTACAGGCACGAGAAAAAGCCCACAAGCTTTCATTTTAAGTTGCCAGGCTTTTGTCTCAGGTCAGGAGAATGAGGAAGAAGCTGGCCATCTTTGAAGTTTATCATATTTATTACCTAGTCATAGTCCCTCTCCCTATCTGTCAACCTACCAGAGAATCTGTCTAATGCCTAGTCCTTCTCAAGGATATATAGGCAGTAAATTGATAATGAGAGATTTCATGAGATGAAATCTCCCGTTGTCAAGTGGTATTGAGGCCTCCGGAAGTACAGCTATCATGTGTCATCACCCATGCTGCACTGAGCTTCTCTCTCAGGTGCCTCCTGTGTGCCCACACTTCCTTCTCAAAGTCATGCCTTTAATTATTTATTCTTTAATTATTATTGCATATAGACATATAAATATGCAATAAACTTGCTAAATGTGTGTAGTGTCACTCATATGCATATGTGATTAGGGCTGACTTCTGGAATTGGATAATCTTTCAGAGTTCTCATCCATGAAGAAGATGAATTTTCCTTCTCTCAGCAACCATTGATTTGTAGCTATTACTCTTGGAGCAGGGCCATGTGAGGGGAGAAATGATGTGACTACAGCACTCATGTATGAAATTCTCTAAATAATTAAACACATACATAAATAAGAACTTTTTAAGTACTGCTGTTACTGCGATAGACGACAAAAGGTTAATGCTTTCTCCTAAGACCGGGATCCAGGAACAGAGCATCTTTCCCTACTCCTCCTCAGTATCAAAAGGAAAGTCAAGAACTATAGATGTGGATGGAAAAAATAGAGCAATTTTTGTGTTTTGTTTTGTTCTAGATTTCTTTCAGTAAACACTATAATTTGTAAAAAAAAAAAAAAAAAAAAAAAAAAAAAAATCCAAGACACTTACAGAAAAGCTACTAGAACTAGTTAGTAGATTATTAGTACCACAGCAGGGCCAGGGTCAGGAATACAAATGACAACAAACGCTGGCACAGATGTGGAGAAAGAGGAACTCTTATAGACCATTACTAGAAATCAACCTGGAAGTATCTCTAAAACCTAGACACAGAACTACCATGTAGCCCAGCCATATCACCCCTGGCATATACCCAACGGGCTTGACATCTTACTACAGAGATACTGCAATACACAATCTTCTTCTGCCTTGATCCACAACTGCTAGGAAATAGAATCCCTCAAGATGTCTATCAGCTCGTGACTGGAGAAGGGAAATGTGGTACATGTACACAATAGGATATTACTCAGTTGTGAAGAAGAGTGGTATCGTGAACCTTGCCGAATGTAGTGATTTTGTTAAGAATGGCCTTACGGTGCTCAAATATTTGAATGCTTGGGCCCCAGTTGGTTGAACAGTTTAGGAAGAGTTGTTAGAGGAGGTTTGTAACTGGGGGTTGAGATTTCGGGATCCTGTGCCATTCCCAGTTAGCTCTTTCTGTGTCCTACTTGCAGATCAGGCTATAAGCTCTCAGTTGTCGCTCCAGCCCCAATCTTGCCTGCTGCCACAGCAGTTGTGGGCTCTAATCCTCTGAAGCTGTAAGCCTCCGATAAACTCTGCTTTAAGTTGCTTTTCATGGTGTCTTATCACAACAAGAGATACATAAAGAGGGGGTAAATGGATGGAGCTAGAAAAGAATAATACTGATTGGAATCATTCAGACAAAGAAAAACATATGTAGCATGTTCCCCCTCATGGCGAATCCTAGCTTCAATATTTTTGTCTTGAACAGGACCCTGAGTACATGTGGAAGCCGGGACACTAGGAAATGAAGTACTGGATGTTAAACATCCAATAGTTAAAAACAAGTAAGGGGGGGGGGGGAAGATACTGGGTGCAGAAAGGTTTAAGCCTGGAGTGTGGTGGCTAGGGACGCTTGCAGGAGACTTAACCAGAATGAAGTGTACATGAAAAAGCTGTATGGAGACCTGTGATCTTCCAACCCAGACAAATTTCAGCTACCGGAGACACTAGGACATAGGTGGCCTCAAACGGGAGTCAAGGATATACTTGAGGTTAAAAGTCCAAGTGGGGATAGGGAGGTTGGGGAGAGTACATAGTTGAGGTGTAGACAAAATTAAGGATATTTGAAAACATACAGATAAAAACACATTATGGAATTCCATTATGGAATTAATATATATTTTCTAATTTCTTTTTAACTTTATCATTAAAATGTTGCATTTTTTCAAAAAAATCACTATATATATATATTAAAGAGGTTTTTTTTTTCTCCCACCCAATAAACCCCTCCTTACTCCCTTCCTAGTCCCACCCTCCCTCCCCCTTCCCCATGCATGCCCCTCCCTAAGTCCACTGATAGGAAAAGTCTTTCTCTCCTTCCTTCTGATCCTAGTCTATCAGGTCTCATCAAGAGTGGCTGCATTGTCTTCCTCTGAGGCCTGGTAAGGCTGCTCCCCCCTCAGAGGGAGGTGATCAAAGAGCAGGCCAATCAGTTCCTGTCAGAGGCAGTCGCTGTTCCCATTACTATGAACCCACTTGGACACTGAACTGTCATGGGCTACTTCTGTGCAGGGGTTCTAGGTTATCTCCATCAATGGTCTTCGGTTGGAATATCAGTCTCAGAAAAGACCCCTGTGAACAGATATTAAAGGGGTTTTAACATCTTTATGGGTGTACAATACTGCTCCCAGAATATAAGAGTTATTAAAGGAAAATCTCATTGTCAGCTATGGGATACCTTACTATAAGTTATCGGTCAGGGAGGCCCCTGAGGCAGCCAAAACAACACCAGGTATTGCCATTACTCTTGGTTTCCCACCACACATAGATAATAGCCTATTGCTGAAGACACCCCTCACTCTGCAGGCAGGACAAAGAGAAGTTAACCTGGAGCTGATCGGGAACCCTTCTCCCTGCTGGCCAGCTTACATTGTGCCAGAAGGTGCTGTGCAGCTTTCTGGGAGAGAAAAGGCATCAATGATCTTACCCTGCACTGGACCCTTTGTAATACAACACTGACTTGCTGGCAAAATATACTCACTTCTGTAATAGTGGCATGATGTTTGGGGTGGTTGCCAACTACTTTCTGAGTGGATATGAAGCCTGCTCCACAGTAAGGATTTTGTGCCTAATATTATAAACCTTGTCAAATGCCCATGACTGGGAAATCCCTACTGTTGTTGTTTAGCTAAATGGTCATATTATCAAACTACTTTCTAAATATTTGTATTTCTACCCATAGATTTGTGCTGCTTAACTTTCGTCAGAGGAGCACCTTTTACAGAGGGTAGAAGTTACTGCATTGACTCGTAACTACTGGAAATTCTGAGTGTAAGTAGGACCGAATTCTCAGCTGTGGATGGCTCATCTACATCAACCTCCCACCTTGTAGGTCAGGAAACATCATGAAAGAGGAAGCAGAAAGAATGTAAGAACTTGTAAATGGGAAGGAGAGCTGTGAAATGCTGACTTCTGGTCTTCATATGGATTTTGTATGCATTAACTCATAGCAGCTGTGGTTGCTTGCATAGTATCAAGCCAATCAAAATTCCAGCATGAATGGTAAGGGCCCCCAAGACCCTGCTCTTATCAGAGAAGCTATTGGCAGTTGATAGCTACGGAGAAAGGGACAGTCGCTCTGCTTAGTGGATGTGCCATGGACTGGTTGCTTATAACCCAGTTGATGGCCCTACACCCGTGCCATACAGATAACACTAATTGGACTCATGGGTCAGTAAGAACATAACAAAATTATATTAAAAGAAGACATGAAACCGGGAGGGAGGAGGGGTGTGGGCACAGAGAGAATTGGAGGGAGGGATAATGGATAGATAAGACCAATACGCATTCTATAAACATATGCAATTTGCAAGTAATAAAAAATTTAAAAGACAAAATGCCAGTTCTTTCTGATTTGATGTGTAGAATCATCATAGCATCTGGTGGTTCCTATTACAGACACAAATAAGCGGATTCTAGCAATTTTAAAGACAACCAAGGGAAGTAAAATAGGTAACACAGTTCTTCCAAAGGAAGGAAGTTAAAGGATTTCACTGTGATAGCCAGCACTTTAATCACTATGACAGCATATCCGACAGAAACAACTTAAGGAAGGAGAGGTGTGCCTTGTTATGTGTTTTCAGGGGAATTCCAGCCCACCACAGTGAGGAAAGCCTAGCAGAATGGCTCTGTGGTGACAGGCGTGTAGCCACCTACAGGACATAAAATACAGAATGCAGGCATGATCTTCAAAAGCCTCTTCCTGCTGTCCAGGCTCCACGCCACAGAAAGTCCATGTCCCTCAGAATAATGCCACAAGTTGGTGAGAAGCACTCAAGATACGAGGCCGTGGGCAACATAACATAATCAGGTCCTGCTGCCCACTATCTAATTTTAAAACCTACCACAAACCCACAGTAAACATGGTGGTGTGGCATTGGCAAAAGAACAGCCCCACAGATGAACGGAACAAAATGAGAGCCCAGAAATAGAGCCACACAAACTTAGGTGCATAGGTAATTCAGTGAGAGAGGATCATCCCTTTAAGAAACACTGTTGGAACAACTGAATACCCGTACATGAAAGAAAAGAGTAAACCTTAATATATATTTTACAGCACTCATAAGCCTAACCCAAAAGGGGATCATAGACCTAAATTTAAACACAAAACCAATAAATAATCCAGAAGAAAGCTCGGGGTGATTTGCATGCCCTTGAGTTTGTCCATAGTAGATACTATTCACAGCACAATCAACATGGGTAAAAACTGAGCACATTATTATCCAACAGATTACACACATCTGCTTGCAAAAATAATAAAGAGGCAAACCACAGTGGGTCATGGTGGCGCATGCCTGTAATCCCAGCACTCAGGGAGGCAGAGGCATGTGGATCTCTGTGAGTTCGAGGCCAGCCTGGTCTACAAAGCAAGACTAGGACAGCCAAGGCTACACGAGAAGCCCTCTCTCGGAAAGAAGAAGAAAAATCACAAATTAGTTTATTATTTTTAAAGGACTTACAGATCAGATGTCATATATTAAATCAGAATTGTACCAATAATATCGAAAAAGCATTCAAAAGCCAATTTTTTAAAAAAAGTAAAATTTTAAATGAGCCAAAGAAGTGACCAGATACTTCTCCAAAGAAGGCATGTCAATGGCAAAGAGCATCTGAGAATATTCTCCATATAGGTCATTAAGAAAATACAAACCAACCACAAACTACAAAATATAAAGTAAACCCCTATTAACACCTATTAGAAGGGCTAAAAAAATAAACTGATAAAACTATAATAGTTACAAAGATGCAGAGCAACTAGAGCCCTCTGAAGCCATTGCTAAGAATGTAAAACAGTACCATTGATTTTAAAAACACTCTATGGCAATATTTCTCAACCTTTCTGTTGTTGAAAATAAATTTTATTGGGATAAATATTGTTTATTATCATTTGCCCTATAGTTATTAGGGTGATATTATTTAGCCCACTATCACAATTTAATAATACACAGACACCTGTTAGATTTTATAACTGCCCTATTTACCTTGGACAGATATTTCCACCATCCACTTCCCAGCCCCCATCGGAGGCCATCTTAGCTGGGCTACAATCCATCCATTATCTTATATTCTTCATCTGGGCCTTTCTGCGCCATTGTTGGAATCCTTCCTCCGGGCCCATATGGTTCCTTCTCCACGCTAATCCATTGTGATGTCCTCTTCCTCTTCTCTTCACATCTGTCTGTTTCTCATGATTCTCCTGAACCCAAAGTTGGGGAGCCTTACCCATGCCTACCCCATTAAGCCCTCCCAGGTTTTAGGCCTTTTAATCAACCAATCAGGAATAATGTCTAAGGCAGGTTTACACAACAAATATAGGGCAGTAACCAGTTCTTGAGGGCCAATAATTAGCATCGAAATACAAGCATTAGACCTACCCCCAACACTTCCTAATACTGAGACCCTTTAATACAGTTCCTTATGTTGTGGTGACCCCAACCATAAAAAAAGGGAAAAAAGAGCAACAACATTTCATTGCTACTTCATAATTGTAATTTTACTAGTGTTATGAATTGTAATGTAAATATCTGATATGCACAACGTCTGATGTGCAACCCCCGTGGGGGTCGTGACCCAAAAGTTAAGAACCACTGTTCTATAGTAGGACAGATCCAAGGGGTCCACATTTCCCCTTGGATCTGTTGGCCAGAGGTTAAATACTATTCAGTACTGTTAAGTACTGTTAAAATCTCCATGTCATAAGTCCTTACTATAAGCATCAGATAAGCTAAGCTACTGGGGACGTGGTTCTTTTTGATCCTTTCGTTGACAGCTATCAAATATTTCCCTTGTTCTGATTGCCTTGAACTGGGAGATGACACCCCAACGCCTCCTCCTTAGACAATTAACCAGACTGTCACATAGCAGCTTAGATGATTTGAACACACCAGAGGTGTACAGGGAGGCCCGTGCAGGTTACAAGAACACTGCAATCATGATTTCTCTTCTGCATCAGGGGGAGGGGCATCGCAACCTCTCCAGATACCTTGCACAAGTCATAGAGACTGCATATGGATTGTTAGCCTCATGAAGGAGAAGTGGCTCTGGCCGTCCTCCAGCTAGGAAGAGGGCGCCTCCTTGTGGTGGGTGCTTGTGGGTGCTTGTGATTGGTGAAACTAGAGGCTGTCACAGTCTGTGAATGCCCCTCTTCTAGCAGAAGAGCTGGCTGGTTTTCACTGCTTGAAGGTCATTACCTTCCTGCAGGCTTCTCCCAGATGTGTCAACCTCCACACTAAAGGTTTTTCCTGAATGGTTTTTATGGCCTACTCCTGATCTTTGTCCCAAACAGAGGGAGTTTAGCTGGTAACACTGTGAGCAGAAACTCCTTTGCTTCCAGTCCCAGGAACCAGATGGTAGAAGCCAGGAGGTAAGTGCAGAGGACTGCCACGACAGGATGTCTCTGAGCCCATAGATGATGGATCTGGAGCCACTTGGGAGCCAGGGGGCCACTGAAGAGCATGACAGTGACAGGAGCAGAGACTGTTAAGACTAGGAAAGAGGGAATGAACACTAGGACAATAAGGACAGCAGAGAGCTGAAGAGAACAGAAGGCAAGAAGCTGTGAAAGGCCAAGATAGTGAGAATGAGTCCTGAGAGTTCCAGTAAGCTGGGCTGGGCAAAGAACCAGCAATTCCAATGACTGCCAAGCAAGGAGCATCATGACCCCCAGCAGGGCCGCTAGCTTCCAGGGCCCAGAATTTGTCTCAGTATTTGACAGTTGAGCTATAAGATCCAGGTCTCTGGGTCCAAAGTGACAAGCCTCAGGTTTAACAACCCTGGCCCCAAGCCTCTGGCACTCTGGAATTTAGAGGTTCCAGCCTTGGGGAAGCTGCCCTGCTTTCTCATGGTGTCTGTCCAAATGTACACAGGATTCTTAATAGCCAAGTTGTAGTTTCTTTTAAGTTAAGCATGCACTTGCCACCAATCCCAGTCCAAAGAATATACCCAGGCTAGTTGAACACATACATTCACCTATACACAGGCCCTTTCAGAGGCCAGATTCATTCCAATAGCCTAGGTGTGACCTGATGGCCTTCCATAGGTGAATTCTTGCTCATGGGAAAATGATTATGCAACAGTGAAAAGGAACACATGACTCACATGACAATGTAGACTGATGCAAATCCACTCTCACAGACTGAAAGCATAAGACGCCAAATCCTGTGGTCTACATATTGTACCCGTCCACGCATATAAGGACTGCAGGGGAAGACAAGATGGTGGGAAGCAAGTTAGTAATTATCCAAGGTTGGGAGAGGGAGCTGGCACAAAAAAAAAAATCCTGAGTTGTAATATGGTGTTAGATGTATTATTCTGTACATCTTACAGGTCCCACTTTATTGTCTAAATTACAGAATCCAACCAGAACGTCAGGGGCTCCCAGATGAGAGAGCAAGCTGTGGCAAATTATTTTAGCTGAATCACAGATGTATGACATCACCTGTAGTGGACAGAAAGAGGAAGTATGGTGTAAGTGGTTCACCTGATGCTGTGAGGCTAAAGACAAAAAGAACTGTACATCTATTATGCTCTGTCAGTTTGTTTTTCATCAGCAAGTAAGTCAAGCAATTTGAAAATGCTTTACGGATACTGTATGGTAGAACAAACATCACAGTTCGGAAGCTAGAAGGTAAAGAACAGTTTGTGCTGAACAGGAATGACAGTGTAAAGTCAGGCTTCTTTTATATATGATGGATGATTGATTGACAGGTCAATAGATTCTCAATATACAAGTTTGTCTGCCCATAAACATGTGTGTTCACATATGCATGTTCACAAATGTTCAGGTTCTGGCCTATGATGTCACAGAAGCAGCAATATCCCCACAGCAATTGGCACTGGCTAGTATTTGAATACATTTAAATACGACCTAGGTCCTATATGATGGGGGAGGGAGAGAAAGCTACATTGTGAATCGATCAGGATGAGCCTGGAGAAGCCTCTCCTGATGCCAGAAACAGCAAAAGCATTCAGAGAAAGTCCGGGCATCACAAGGCCAGCACCAAGCCTGGTAGAGCTCCCACAACAGCGTCTGGGCATGTAAGCAGCCAAATAAAAGCAGAGGTGTGGAGTTAGTATCTAAAGAGAAAAGCAAATACCTACTCAGTGCTGGCAGTAGACGACAGAGAAGGTCTAGCTTTTCCCTGCAGAAGGATTCTAATCTGTAAGGGTAACTAAAATAAGGGATACAGAACATCACCTTTAGAACATCACGGGAAGACTGGCTGCCAGCAAATCCAACACAGAGTACAAAAGTTTAGGAATAAAGGGACATTTGTCTGGTCCCCAAGAGTCTCTCCCAAATGTGCATAGATGTGAAAGGGAAAAACGGTAACTTAGCAGTAGAGAAAGCCACCCTACATGAAACATCCGAAGTTCTCACCTCTGGTAAGAAGCTGAGTGCATCTTGGTGTGATGTAACGAGAACACGTGTCATGTTCTCCAAGCCCAACTTTCCACAAGGCACTTAAGGGATGCTGACAAAATCCTGGACCGACACAGGCTACAGCAGACAGGGAGACCCAAATGGATCTCAGTCTTGACAAGGTGTGCAGATATTTACAATGTGGTGTTGATGCTGATTCTTCCTTTTGATCGCTGCACTGTGGTTGTGTGAGATTTACCATTGGGACAACTCCTTCTGCAAGCGTCTCCAGACACTCACCACTGGTGGAAGTCTGTGTGGCATATGTATGCCACGGAATATATTAGTTGATAATTTAAAAAAAAAAAAACAGACACATCGCAGAGATGAATGCCAAAGGCACGGTGCTGAGGTAAAGACGACAGACTCAGTTTAATTCCTCCTCAGTGGAATTCTACAGGAACAACACTGTGGCTGCAGAGAGGCTGAGGGGTAGCTGGGGAACAGAGGGAAGGGATGTGAATGAACAGTGAAGGTCTGGGAAGGGAATATTTGGGGATACTAGGGACGTTCCAGGGATAATGATCAGGGCTAGGCACAATGGGTAAAATCCACATAATTTTACAGTTTGAAATAAATTATACGATTATGTCAATCATTACCCAATAAGTATAATTAAAATGCCTAAGTTTTAAGAGAAAAACAGAAAGTACACAAGTCTTAAAAAAAAGAAAGAAAGAAAGAAAGAAAGAAAGAAAAGAAAACCCAATGTTTGTATATAAAAGTGTCTGTGCACATTCTGTGGGTAAACCACCAAAATGAGCACTAAGAAAGAAAGAAAGAAAGAAAGAAAGAAAGAAAGAAAGAAAGAAAGAAAGAAAGAAAGAAAGAAAAGAAAAGAAAACCCAATGTTTGTATATAAAAGTGTCTGTGCACATTCTGTGGGCAAACCGCCAAAATGAGCACTATCTTTAATTCAAATATTCTTGTTTTTAAGAAAAATTTATCTGGACACTACATATACATTTAAACTGTGGCAGTAGCTACTGGTAAGGCTTTTCTGCCACACTGGGTGAGTACTGGAGATAGCAGGGTGGAAGTCTTTGTGCCCATCCCATAACCAGGTGGCTTTCTTGATAGTGGGCACTTGCCTTCTCCCTGGCACTGAGAGCAGCGTGGTGTCTGCAAAGCTGCGCTGAGACTTTTGGGTCCCGCTTCTATCTATCACCCCTGGTGATGAGCCTGAGCAACTGCATCGTCTTCTAGCTACAGACTCCAGAGGGTATCCCAGTCAAGGTCAAGGGCCCCAAACACTTAGCCAGGCTTGGGACTGGGACTTAAACATGGACGATCCAGGAGGTCAGATTGCTGCCTCTGGATATTTGGCTCGAATGGCTTGTTGCTGCAGCATCCAGAGTGTACTCAGAGCAAGACCAGAATCACTAGCTTTGCTCTCGTGTTACCCTCCTTCCATAGAAAAGAAAGTATAGAACAGTGGTTTTCAACCTATGGGTTGTGACCTCCACAAGGATTTCATATCAGATATTTACATTGGTTCATAACAGTAGTAAATTCCAGTTATATATAGCAACAAAAATAATTTTATGGCTGGGGGTCACCACAGCATGAGGAACTGTATTAAAGGGTCACAGTGTTAGGAAGCTGAGAACCACAGCTCTAGAAGAAACAGGGGCCCTGGCACCTCAAATGGATAGACCAAAGGCAGATATGCCATCCTCAGGCCTTTCTTGGCCATTGCTGTGCAGCCACTGGCCACTCTGTCCTCCTGTCTGTGGTGACCCAGCCTTCATGGGTCACTCTCGGAGCAGTCTTAGTCCAGGTTTTATTTAGGGTGTCTTGAGGCTTAGAATTAAAGGTTAGAATTGGAATCAAGGTAAGGGCTAGACTGAGTCTTCTACAGTAGGTGTCCCTAGAGTTCATGGATTGGACACTGAACCCACAAGGGGCACTGGCCAGCCCAGTGTCCCTTGTGAGAAGCAATGAGGGCATGGAGGAAAAGAACTCCAGTCGTCCCAGTTTGGGGTAGAAGGACCACACTACATCCCTACCTGTCCTTAGCCCTGCCCACCGAATGCCACCTGGCCCACCCAAAGCCACGCTGACCAGACGCTGTTTCATTTCCCGGATGCCTCCCTTTCTTTTTTACCAGAAACAGTCTGGCCCCTCCAGGTAGCTGGTCAGGGCAACTGCTAAGGGGGTGGAGGTGAAGGGCAAGGTAGGTGTGAGAGGCAAGGGTGGGGAGGAGGGCTGGCCTCCAGCCAGGCCAGGCGGTGTGAGAACAACGTGTCACTTTGTTTTCCTCCAGCGGAAGACTGCTTTGATGTGTACATGGATAACTCATTCTTTCATAAACTTCCAACTTCTCCACAGACTTTGCCCTCCTCCTTGGAGCAGGGGCTCCTGTGGCTTGGACAGACCCAGCTGTTCCTTGCACGTGGCCTGTATGGATAATTGGCTTGAATCTGCAGGAGAAAGTGAAGCTCTCAAGGTTCTCTAAGTAAAAACCCCCAGAAACATAGCTGTATAACCATGCTGTCATGCACTGTGATGCTTTTATTCAAACCTATAAAGTCTTTGTTTTGGGGGTAAAGCAGTTATTATATACTAGCTTGAATAATACTGGAAGTAGTGTCCCCAGAGCACTAAGGGAGCATCCTGAAGGAGGGGACCCTCAGCCCCAGTTGAGAAGGAACAAGCAGGGCTAGAGCTGAATTCCAGCTTGGCCCTGACCCCTGGGCATGTCAAGTAAAGCATAGTGCCCTCAGGCTGAGGCAGGATTGGATCCCTTTCACTTGTTCTCTGTTTGGGTGGAGACACTGAGAACCAGTGAAGACAACAGAGCTCTCCAGGGTCACAAGCCAGGACTCAGACCAGGGACAGTGCCCCTGGGCTGGCCACTCATGATTGGAGCCATAAGTAGATGGAGGCAGTGCTGGGATCTACAAAATGGAGAACCTCCAGGCCACACCTTTACCAGTGTCTTTTTTAGCCCTGGTTCTCTGCTTCTTTCTTCTCTCTACACTGTAGCCCTCTTCGTTGTTGCCTGAAATGGTGACTCTGATCTTCCTTGAGGTTCATCAGTTGTTAAAGTATACGTGGAGCAGGACTGAAGCTATAGATTTGGGGAACTAAGGTCGAGTGAGTCAGAGCACTGTGGTGTAGGGAGTCTATGGCCACAGTGCTTTTGAGATAGGACCCTTTCTACAGATGGAAAAAAACTGAGGCACAGTGATCATTGTAGATCACATGGCTGGTATCAGAACCCAGCTTCTAAGCCAGGCTGTGGGACTTTGTCTCATGCTGCCCAGGGTAGCATCAAACTCACTGACTTTGAATTCCTAATTCTTCTACCTCCCCCTCCAGAGCGCTAGAATCATAGGGGTATGCCTCAATGCCTGACTACATATTTTATTTTTTAATGAAATAAGTAATTGAAGTGTCTTGGGAAAGCTGAAGGGGGAAAAAATGAGATGGTCACAGTGTCTCAAGCAAGAATGGTGAAGCTTGAGAGACAGAGCAAACACTAGGACACACACACATACACACCTTCATTTGCTCCCTCCTTTTCCTGAGCTCCTGGTGCTGACGAGCCCCTCCTTCCATTTATAAACCTAGAGTGTGTCCTGGTGTGGTCCACAGAGTTCAGAAGACTCTGAGGAGGAAAGCAGTCCTAATCCCTCTGGGAGAATATGGGGGTGGGCCAGGACTTTGCCCTCTAGGCTTTCTTCAGAGCTACTGGGGCTGGGGCTGGTGCAGGGGGCTGACGACTCTCATCTGAGCAGGAGCCTGATCCTCGGGGAAGGGATATGAATCCAAGGTGAGGGTAGAGACTTCAGACCTTCTGCCCCTCCCTGAAGCTCCCCTCCCCACTTCCTACCTGATACGTCCTTGTCCCGCCCACCCTTATTTATAAACCACATGTCCCTGTGTCCCTGCCTGCCCTGCTTGTTTGTCCACAGCTTCAGCTGCTTCCCCTGATAACCCAAGGACCTGTTCTGGGGAACTGGGAGGGGCCCAGGGCATGTGGAGTTCAAGGATGCTTTGGCATGCCCCTTCCCCCGCTGAGGAGTCATTCCTGGCTCCCTATGGATGTTGAAGAAGCTAACTAGACCTTGCTCAAAAGTGAACATGTAAAATTTACATGTTCTCATGTAAAATTTTCAGTTCCCAGAAGCACTGACTCCCTGCTTGGCCAACAGCCTTGAAGTCAGTTGAGGAAAGCAAGGCTCAGAACAGGACGTAAGCTGCCTGGACATAAATAGCAAGGTAGTCAGAAGGCCTCTCCTTCACCATCCAGCCTTTGTGCCCAGCCAATACACAAATGTGGAAATAACTCCATCCCAGAGCTCCCCAGCTCCAGCTCCACATCCCAGTCTGCCTTTTCTAGAAATCCCTGGGCTTCCTGCTTAGCGTCTCTGATTTGTTCCTCTTAAAATGTAGCACTACCCCTTTGTTGAATACCCAGCAGCCGGAATAGTGCCTGCCACCTAGTAAGAGCCTAATGTGGATTTCTCAAATGTAGTAAGTACAGAATCCCTCACTCTCAGCTCATTTATCAGCATCAAACATGGTAGTGTGTTTATAAAGTCCCTGTAACAGTGCCATGCACTGCAAGAGCATTGGAGGCCCCTCTGCTCACTACTCCAAAGGTTTCAATTAGGGACCTCCAATATCCAGACCCTGACTCCATTTTGAAAGGCATATGTACTGAGAACCCCAAACCCTGCCAGCAGTCCCCATGGCCCTTGCTCCCCAGTTAGCTCCCTACACCCTAGTACCCCTGCTTAGCACCAGAGAAAACAGCATTCCTGCCCTCCCTTTGGGGGCCAGCCAGTAAAATCTGAGCCACAAACACTCTTCTTCTCACCGTTGCTCAATGATTGTCCCCATGTTCCTGGAAACTCAAAGTGCCAAAAGTGGATGGGTAGGCCTGCAAGGGCTGCAGTCTAGGTAAGACAAAAAAAGAGATGGCAATTGGCCCATGCACTGTAGTGCTGTGCAGACTGAGGAATGGGGCTGAGCAGAGGAAGGCCCAAATCACCTCTGCAGGCATTAGCCAGAGCAAAAGTCAAAGAAAGCTCAGGGCAAAGAGAAAATTCTAGGCCACTGAGCCTCAGTTGACTTAGTCCAGATCCCTTGGCACTGGCCTCAGTTTCTGCTGTCACCCTCAGCTCTTATCTAACCCCCACCTACAGATGTATCCATCCTAGGACATGTGTGTGATCAGGTACTTTCTGCTCTCTGTCACACTGCTAATGGCTCACCTTCTCCTAGATCCATTAAGTTTCAGGACCTGCCCCATAGGAGATCAGAATCGGAAGATTAGTCTCCAGACAGGGAGAGGCGAAAGAGAAGGTGAGGAGGATGAGGCTTTGCAAACAGCCTCTGCAGGTCTTTAGAACACAACCTCTAGCAGCTTCCAAAATGGTTGAGCTCAGGGGCTGAGGGGACAACATCTTCTTTCCATCTGGACATGCAGCATGAGGATGTGGAATGACAGGCAGGCAATGTGAGGGCAGATGTCTGGACTGGGTCTGATTCGTGTGGCCAGAATACTGGGGGGTTCTGTTACGTATAGCCTGTGCTGACCTGCCTAGAGCCTTCCTCTTCAGTGCTGTATCTCAGGGGACCTAAGATGGAAAGGTGGCCACCAGGGCACCACAGCTAGGCAAAGGCAAGGTAAAGATGAAGACTGGCAGGTAACACAGCACCCTGGGTGAAATGTTGGCCTGAATCCTGCAGTGGTGGACAGACAGCCAAGCCAGAACAGGATGGAAAAGCCCCATGGATGAAATCTGAAAGTCTGCTTGGCAACTTTCGGATCTAACATTCTAGAATTTTTTTTTCCTTCCAAAGATCTCACCAAGGGTGATCTGGGGTGGCTTTCCACTCACGTATAAGGACAGCAAGAAATGGGAGCTGGGGTCCTCAGAACCTTTTAGAAGCAAAACTACAGCCTCCATGAGAGTTTCTGCTCTGGTGTCTCTGAGCCCTACATTCCTGGAGGCAGATGCGCTGCCCCTCCCAGCTCAGGAGGTCATTGGCAGCTGTGTAATTCTTGGAGTCCGTCTCGCGTGGTCAGTGCCCTGGGCCATCAGCCACAGTCCAGGCGCATCAGTGATTCCGGGAACTTCACGTACAGTTGAACAGTCATTTCATCCGCAGGAGGAGTGGAGAAGTTTCTTCGGGTCTGTAGAATGATAGAAGAAAAGATCCTGCAAAGAGAGGCAAGAGGCAAAAGGAGCAGGTGCAGTGAGGACTTGGAAATCCCTGCCCATCCATCTTTCTGCCAGTGACATTCCAAGGTGCAGGTGAACACACAGGATGCAGGAAAACACAACCTGATACTGACTCCAAGGCAGTGTACAGGTCAGGCCTCTGCTCACACTGGACCTGCCTCCTAAGCCTGAGTAAGAAACAGGTCTAGCTCGGTCCATGCCGTATCTTCTTCAGTATGGGTTGTCAGCTGAGGAAGCATACTGGATGAAGACACAGATCCCTCGTATTCTTATCAAATTTAGAGTTTAGTATCTATTTCTCAGTGGGAAGAAATTATCACAGGGAGAGGAGCACAATGGCACTGTATGGCAGCGGTGAAGAAAGGAGATGAGTTCAGACAACATATCAACAAAGACGGTACACTGAGACGTTAATGTCACCTGACTTGGCAAAGCCACTTCACTTGTTCTACACGTAACAGTGGGTGCCTCTATGCAGAAGTGAGGCCTACCCTGTGGCTGACCTCATGCTGTTAAAAATTCAAGTGAAAGAAAGGTATCCTTGAAGTTCAAATAAATAAATGAGTAGAATGTTGTGAGGTGGGCATGGCATACTTGTGCAAATGTAGCCCTCCAGTGGATTCCACAGTCAGCTCAGATTCAGTGTGGGCATTCCACAGGAGGGCCCAGCAGTCCTCTGCAGTGAACTGAACACACACAAGCATACACACACACCACATGCGTACGCAGACACACAATTGCATGCACACCAAAATGACAGTCAAGATATATTAACAACTAAAAGGCATGGATGTCATTCATCAAGTTTAAAATTAATTTAGGCAAATTTTATTGCTTTCTTTGAATTCAGTTTTCTGTTTGAGCTGCATTGCAAACAATATAAGCTAAGTTTCAAAAAATAAGAAAGTTTGTGTTAATAAGCTATCAGGACACACTAGTCCCTTCCAGAATATCAGAGACTGTAGCCAGTGTGGGCTCCTATCCTTGAGGACTTTGTCCCTCTTTATTAACTCTTTGGGGCTGCATTTCCCCCTCCTTTGGATTACACTCATTCACAGGGTCTCTCTTCCCTTGCCTATGATGTCATAACTGCGGACAAATTATGAGGTTGTCACTTACTTTGCTGCTTATTCTGAAATATGTGCTCGCTAGTCCTTCTGATGACCCAAGCTGAATTAGTTAAATGCAAACAGCAGTATGGAAGCAGGCAGAGGCCTGAGTGTGTGTACTCCTCGAGGCTTGACCTGGACTTCCCCAGAATAGTTGACTATAGGAAAGGGTCCCAGGAAAGATATACAGGCCAATTAACCCAGAGTATGACGGATGAAAGTTGTCCCCACCCACCAACACAAGTGGATGCGCACTTACACTTGGCCCTTAACCTTTACTGAAGAGACAACTCTGAATTAAATGTGCTCTCCCACCTGAGAACACAGTATCTTAAAAACAGAAATGGATACTAGGAAGGTAGCTTGGTTGGTAGAATGCTTGCCTAGCCTTCATGGGTGAGCCCCCAGCATTGCATAAAATATGCTTGGTGGCACAGCACTTAGGAGGTAGAGGCTGGAGGATCAGAAGTTCAAAATTATCCTTAGCAATAGAGAGACTTCAAGGCCAACCTAGAGACTTTATCTCAAAACAAAACAAAACAAAACAAAACAAAAACAAAACCAAGAGCAACCAATTTGTCCTAGAGCTGCAGATCAGTGGTACCCTCTCCCTGTGCCCCGTTGGTGAGCGACAATGAGAGCACTGGAGCGAACCCTACATGCAGTGAAAATAGTTTACCAGCATGAAGGAGAATCACCCGGGCAGGCGAACTTCTGGAAATTGCTGAACACTCTTTGTCATAGGCCCCACCGGACATTAGTCCCAAAGTGCACCTGGGAACCATGGTCCCATGGTGCTGGTGAAGATGGCCCTGTAAGCAAAGGCTTTGCCTGCCTTCCCTTTTGGCACTCAGAATGGTAAACACCAGCACCTTTGGTCCTTGGCCTCCCAAGAATGGCCTCACCCAGCCCCCTTGCTAGGCAGCGGATTCCAATCATCGTCTTCATTGTATTCTAAACCTAAAGAAAACAAGGCATCCTGCCCAGTAGCTCGTCCATAAAACATTAATCACTGTCCCCTCCTTGAGAAGCCTCTGACCAACGAAGGTATGCTCTACAGGAGCCATGGAAAAATCCAAATGGCCCCACTCATGGCCTGGCCACGTCAAGGGTGGGGGCACCAGTTCCTCCAGTGCTTTTCCAGCTGGGCTCCTAGCTTTGGTTCCAAGGATGCTGAGGACCAGCCTAGGAACCCCAAAGAAAAAGAACCTTTTGCGCATCTATTAGGTTCCCCACAGGCATCGTGGTCCTTAGGGTCCAGCGGCAAGTGGCTGCCTTAAGTAATCACACCCTCCACTGGAGCTTGCTCTGGGCCCACGGGTAACAGTGCCTGGGACCAAGGCCAGCACAATAGGTCACATCTACTCATCGGGTGGTTTAGCCCAGGGTGCCTGCATAGGCCTATCCTCTTACAGGCCCCTCCAGCACCTAGACAGCAGAACGAACCCCCGAATCCTGGTGGAGAATTTGAGTTACTGAAAGGAAAAGTATGGATCTGGGGAGACCGCATGATGGGACACAAAGCAGGATGACCCAAGGTCAGGTCCTTAGAATCCACACACAAAACAACAACAACAACAAAATCAAAAATTAAAAAAATGAATGCAGTCATACCTGTAATTCCAATCTTGTCCCCACAGGAAGATGGAAGCAGAGACAGAAAAATCTCCAGAAGTGTTGAGGCCGGGTAGCCTGGCACAAAGAGACCACACCTCAAACAAGCTAAAAAGGCAAGTACTGACACCTGAAGGTTGTCCTCTGAGCTCCACACAAACATTATGGCATGCCCTACACCCACATACATGAACACACACATACGAGTGTGTGCACACACACACATTATGGAAGAGCTAGGGGAAGGATAGAGAGACCAGAAGGGGACAAGAATTCCACAAGAAGACCTACAGAGTCAACTAACCTAGGACCACGGGGGCTCACAGAGACTGAACCACCAACCAAAGAGCTTGCATGGACTGAACCTAGGCTCTGTACACACATATAGCTGATGGAAATCTTGGTCTTCCAATTATCAATTATCTCTAGCTAATTGGAGCTCGGGCTATCTCTGACATGGATTCCTTTGCCTGCTTTTGGATCACTTCCCCCTAGCTGGGCTACCTTGTCTGACCTCAGTGGAAGAGGAAATGCTTAGTCCTGATGAGACATAATGTGCCAGAACGGGATGGTAGAGGAGCTCCCCTTTTTTGAGGAGAAGTGGGGAGGAAGAAAAGAGGGGGGAGGGTGAATTGAGAGGAAAGGAGGGAGGGGGCTGTGAGCAGGATGTAAAGTGAATAAAATAAAAGATTTTATTCTATTGGAAATTCACACACACACACCACACACACACACACACCACACACACACACACACCACACACACACACACACACACCACACACACACATACACACACCACACACACACCCACACACCCACACACACACCACACACACACCACACACACACACACACACACACACCACACACACACACCACATACCACACACACACCCACACACCCACACACACACCACACACACACACACCACACACACACACCACACACACACACCACACCACACACACACACACACACACACACACACACACCACACACACATACACACACACACACACACAGTGGAGTCTGGGGGATAAGGGTCTGGAAGGATTCTGTACTTCTAGGTGTTTAGAAACAAAGACTTTACCCAACGCTAATCCGCCCTCACACTGACAGGACACTGGCCACAGGGCTCAAGCTGGTGCTCCCGGCAAAGAGGTTTGGAAAGTCTCCGAATCTGTACCAGGCCTGATCAGGGACCGCCAATGGGCTGTGACAATCCGTAGTGTTGCAGTATTTTGCTCTTGTAAGTTTAATGGAAAGACAAATATTCTAGGATTCAGTGGCTGCTAGAACACATCCTGCTTCCTTGTAGACCAGGTGCAGAAGGCACGACTTTCCGTGCTGACTAAATCATTGTCAGGTTAAGGCTGTGGTAGTTTTGATAGGGGTGGGTGACCTGTAGTCTCGTCTCAGTGAGGTCACAATTGGAGGCAGGTGACAGTACCCCCACACACACACCAAGGCACCTCACGTGCTAGTCACCTGATGGTTTAGGAGACTGGGGACAAAGGTTGAGTCCTGGAGGCTTTCAGGAAATTTGCTGCCTATGTTAAAATCTGATGAACAAAACAGACAAGGGCCTTCCCTATCTCAAGATAGTCCCATCCCATCCCAGTTATTTCCCAAACCCACTCATCTGGTCTCAAGTAGAGCAAGAGCAGAACAAAATCTGAGAAACCTGGAAGGCTCGGGGGGGGGGGGGGGAAGATGGATGCCTGGAGCACCGATGCCATGGGCTAGAGGAAGTGTCTGAGACAGTCTGGCCACAAAGCTATTGCACCCACACGTACTGGGTATCTAAGGCTTGGCTTGGTGCATTATCATGCCTCATGGTGCAGCATTGGCCTTCCCTTGTTCACATACTCTCTGACCAAGCTGATCATATTCCCTTCCAATGAGGAGTAGGTACAGATTCAGGAAAGCAGTCTCAGCCTGGTGGCACCTTAAACCAGCACCACATGTGTCTGTCTAGAAGGAGCAGGCTTCTCACAGTGTCAGGAGTGCCAGGACAGATTTTTTTTTCTCTACTGCCTCCCTCTTACCCTATAGAAATGGATGCAACTGCTGCTCAGCCTGGGTCCTCTGCTGGCCCAGAGCTAACTCTACGAAGCATTACACCAGAACAGGTCAGCATCACAAAATGAAGAAAAACAATTGTTGAAGCCAGGTAGTACAGGTTCAAATTTCAATCCCACCCCATCCTGTTGTGTAGCCTTGAGCAAATAATTTCACCTTCAGGAGCCCAAGTAACCTGTGTAAATGCAGATTGTTCTAACTTCTCATATTGTAGTCACAGCAAGGTTCCTAATAACTCGTAGGCACTCCACAACCCGAGTTTGGTCTCTTTCCCAGCAGTTGCCTCTATGCTCTAGGATTCTAGAAAGTATACCTTACAGAAGTCATACATGAAAGGCTATGTTGTGGAACGGAGAAGAGGCAGGAGTGGCCAAGAAGGAACTAGGTAGCTGGATCTCACAGTGGTTGGAGACTGAAGGGACTTGAGACCTAGGGGATGGAAGGAAGAGGAGGCAGGCTAGGAGGGACCGTGAGAGATCACCTTCATGGATGAGACTGTGGAGCTTTGGGATAGCCTCTACAACGTTCCTGGCAGTCACTCTCTCATTCTAGCAGCACATACCTCACCAGGAAGAAGAAGCCAGGGACGTTTGGTTGGGCTGAGGCAGCTCCAGGGTTCATGCACACTGCATTCAGTAAGAAACACCGTCCCAACAATACTAAGCCCTCTCCAAGGTCACCTCTTATGTCATCACTGTGTTGTCAGGAAACATGACAGAGTGCTGAGCCTTTCCCATGTACCCTTCCTTCCTCAGCCTACACTCCTGCTGACAGTTGTTACGTGGAGAGCATTCCATGAGGTTGAGGGCCCGTGCCTCCCAGAGCAAGCCTCTGTAGTAGCAGGCTTTCCCATGGTCTGCTCCCAGTGGCCAAGTTCACAGCTGCCCTAAAGTGTTTCATGTGTCAGACATGGAGTCACTGTCAGGCACTTGGGTTCAAATCTCTGTATAGCATAGCACTGGACTTATTTTCTCCGATGAGTAAAACCCTAGGGGTCCCAAGACACAAGTATAGGTGGAGATTCTGGGGTGAGCAGAGGGAGTATAGAGGCCTGGCAAAGCTGTGGCTTCTCAGAGAGCCCTGAGATTAACGGGTTATGACTTCAACCCTGCTTTCCCTAGCTCTTCCATCCTCCAGAGCCCAAAATGACTCCTATAACCCCATTTAAACTAGCTGGAACTTTTTCTTCACTTCCCCATAGTTGTCCCAAGATTTCCACACTTGCAGAAGTCTCCCTTTTAAGGGTAAGACCTTGTGGCCCCAGGGTCTGTGGTGTTATTGTGCCCATCCACTGGGACCAACATTTCCTTAGGGCACAAGGGTATCTGCCTTCTTCCCAGACTAGGTGGCCTAGTGAGACCAATCCCCTCAAAAACGGGAGCCCCTTTGTGGGAATGCAACACCAATAAGGCAAAAAACACAGGAAGCCTGGAGTACCTTACAAGTCATTGTCCTTTATTTTTTTTTTTTTACCATAAGATGAAATTTCAATTGCAAAGAAACATACATAGAGCAGACAGATGCGGGGTGTTTGATCACCGTGGCCAGAACCAGGTGGGATGGACCTGCCCTGCTCCCCTGAAGCACATCTCTCACCACCTCCAGCTCCAGCCCTTAGCCATTGCCCAGGCAGAAAGTGAGATGGTGGAGGGAAGAGGAATCCACTGCGTTGACCAGGGAGTCGCCAGACATGGCCTTGGCTACTAAGATTGACCCGATATGATATAGCTGAGCATATGGGTCCTCATATGCTAAGAGGGCTATTGTGCCTGCTAGGGAAAAGAGAACAGTGTTCAGCTGTGATATGCTGGGGGGTGGGGCACAGCCCTCCTGACTGTCCCGCTGCTTCTAAGCACCTGAAGAGCGTGTCTCTCAGTTTATGTTCACAACATGGTTAAGGACACGATGGTTGAGCTACTCTGGCCTGATAGGATTGATTGGAATAACCTAGAGAGCTGAATGCATGACACCAAGCCCTGAGCTGACTCCCTGGGCGGCCTCAGAAGCTGAAGCATCAGGTCAATACAGAGAAAAGACTGTGCCTAGCGTCACGTGGTGAGCCTTTTCAGGTTGCAGGCTGCAGGCTGCTGGGCTTCTGATCAGATTCATCCAGCTGGGAGCTCACAAGCCAGGACAGGAATAGCCTCCTCGATAACGATGAACAAGGAGCATCCCAGCCCCTGCACAACCAACATGGGCATCTGTCCAGGGACAGCTCCACCTCTAGCTGCTTCTCTCTTCTAACATGTTGTTGCAGACAGCCCAGTGCTCCTTAATAAATGCCACCTCATCACTGCCAGGGAGACTGAAGAGCTGAAACAACCATCTAGTCGGTGCCATGATACATAGGCAGACCAACTAGAACTAGGTAGGAGAGTGTGAGCTCCTCCTCCACCATGAAATGGCCCTCACTCTGCGGCATTCTGCCTACATTCTTCCCAAAAGAAGGCTCTCTGCATCAACAGGCACTTCTGGCATCCTGGACTGGCCTCTGCTTCATAGCTCACCCACGTGTGCTCATGGGCTGTGGGTGTCAGGAAAGAGCTCAGGCCAGGTAGACAAAGCAGTGCTGTCTAGACTGTCCCTTCTAGACTCATGCTCACAGAGTCCCCACAGCTGTCCCTTCCTTGCCACCTTACAGATGTGATCACTAAGGCCCCAGCACAGGGACAATTCCAGGATCTTATAGTGAGTTTAAGGGGAAGGGTCCTGGAGGTAAATCAGACCAAAGGGAAAAGCCAGGGGACTTCCTCTCCCTCAAAGTGCCTTTGGGGACAAGGTGCCTACTCAAGGAAAGCCATGATCAAAGGCACAAAGCAACAATGGCAGAATCCCAGGCACCTAATGTGGGTGACGTGCTGGGCAACTTTGGGATGAGGGGGGACTTACTAGCACACTCTGAGGGGACAACCACCAGGTGGGCCCCTTCCTTTCGCTCATCCATGATGTCAAGTGAGGTGTGGAATTGACAAATATTGGGCCCCAGGAAGCTCTGAGACCAGGAAACAGAAAGAAAGACAGTAATATTGCTGCCCCAGATGAGGCTGGACCATGCGGATCAGGCAGGTCTTGAGGAGTGACTTTGGTCAGCTTGTCAGAGCATCTACAATATGATTTCAGCCCTCCCCTCCCTCCGCCCCTCCCTGCCCCGCCCCCACATGGATACCCGGGCCAGGTCTTCTTTATTTGGGCTTCATCTCGACCCTGGAGTTGATGTCTTCACCATCCAGGTCGTACTCTTCCACCTGGCCGCTGGTCCACACCTTAATGCGGTCTGTGAAGTCGCTGCTGCGTGGGGCCAGGATGAAGTCGTAGATCAGCACTGCCAGGGCACCCCCAATGAATGGTCCCACCCAGAAAATCTAGGGAAGAAGCATGAGAGTTTAGAGAATAGCTGGCCACACCTCCCCTTCCCCCGGGATCTCCCCGTTCCATCTGCCTTGAGTCAGAAGCAGACAAACCAGCCCCATACTTTCTGATTCTACTGCCCCTCAGAGTGGTCCCAGACCAGGGTGTGTAGTGGGGACATGTCCTGGCCTCTGTACACAGCTCAGGCATCTCTGTAGCAGCCCATTCTTGAGGATGGCTACTACTCCCTTCGCCCAGGCTTGGAAAGTTCCCAGAGATGGGCTAATCTAATAGAGGGTTGCTAGGAGCACACAGACCAACAGTAACCGGAGTTTCTCCTCTCTCAGAGCTCTGCTTGCAGACATGGCTCCTCTCCTGATGCTATCTACCCTGGGAGAGGCAATGATCTTAAGCCCACGTCAGTCACAGTCTGGGAAACCGAGGCACAAAGCCTGCCTGAGGTTGCTAAATCCCAAGGGGGTAGGGCTAAGATGTAAACCCTGCTGCCCACCACATTGTTATGGTGACGGAGCAGGACAGTGGGCAGGTCAGTAGGTTCAAGCTGCCAAGGTGGAGACCAAACACAAATCTTTTCAGGAACTGAGCCCCCTCCCTTCATCTCAGGCTTTGGTTTCTTGATTTCCTCTACCCTATCTGTCTCCCAGGATCTCTATGAGAGGAGAGCATGCCTCAAGGGTAGGGTGGAACTTGCTTCCACAATGTGCCTGGCCACTCGAGGTGACTTACCCAGTGGTTTGAGAAGTTTCGGGTGAGCACGGCAGAGCCAAATGACCGGGCAGGGTTGATACCACAGCCAGTGTAGTCAATCTGGAAGGTGAGCATATAAGGAACAAGAAGATAAGGGAAGTGACAGGGAAGGTGGGGAGAGAGAAACAGTAGACATGGGGAAAGTCAACCCCAGCAGAGAAAGGGGCATTATCAGAGGTCCTTGGGACCTTTTCCTGACACACAGAGTGGTTCTGCTATCTCCGACCCCATGGTGGAAGTTCCACCCAGAGCACCACAGACGCCCACACTAGCACTACTCATAAGCTCTTGCCTTGATTCTGACCTCCCCGTGGCCCCAACCTGGGAATTCCTCTCCTTACCGCCAGCAGGTGTCCCAGGGCCACAGATAGGCCAATGGCAAGAGGGGCCGAACCACCTAAGTCTCGGCGCCTCCGGTCCGTGGTGGCCAGGACGCACAGCACCAGCTGCAGAGTGCCGATGATCTCAATGCCCAGACCCTGGCCGGAGTTCACACCTCGAGCCAGCTGAAAGGGAAGAGAATCCAGAAGGTGAGTCAGGCAGGTGGCAAATGTAACAATATTCCCAGATCACCAGGCCCAGGCAGCAACAGACCACCTTCAACTACTTCATAGCTTATTACTGAGCTTCTTGCTGTGTGAACCCAGAGGGGGCCAGACATACACAGCAGGTAATGCAAATCAGGCCTTGCCTCCTCCCACACTTGTTGATACTCCAGCTGGATTCCCCCAGTCCTGTCTAGGCCCTGTTTCATTCTGCTCAGACGCCCAGGTTAAAGCAGGACCTCCTTGTTGGCTACATGCCATGCCAAATGTTACAGGTGAGCGTGAATCTCAGACATGGGGGGGTGGCCGGGGACCCCCTAGGAGAAGAGAAGCATTGGCAAGAGGTACCCAGGTAAAGATACTGCCTCATCCTTCCAAGTCCCAAACTTTCCCTATCTCCGTTTCCTTTCCCCTTTCTTTCTCCTCTTCTCTCTCCTGGCCCCAGCCCTGCTTTCCCTCTCTTTGGCTACATGGGCCCCACCACTGTAGTCTGGCTGCCCCTGAGCCACTTTTGGAAACATGACTCATGGGAAAAAGAAGGGAATGGGAACTGCCATGAAGTCACTGGAGCCCTACCACCCCTGCAGCTGCACTGAGAAGACCCCCTCCCAGGGATCCAGATAGCTGCTCCAGGTGGAGGGGAGACAAGACGCTGGGGCCAAGTGCACCTCACAGAGGAGCTGGGACAAGTTGGTGAAGACACTGGGATGTATGCCTTCAGTCTCCCTCCCAGGAGGGACGGCTGAGCTCCACCCAACAAGCTGAAAACTAAAGGCTCCCTTCCAATTTCCCACCTGAGTGGTGGTATCCCCAGCGCAACCAGGCGTCCTTCAGGGTCCTAGGCAGGAGGCACACCTCCACTTCTCCAGGGGGGTTTCCCAGTTCAGCCCTGAGGCCACCTCACAAGAACAATACTCTTCCCTCCTTTGTCTGCAGTGCTGGTTCTCAGGGAATGACTCACATCCCTCCACTGTTGAAGCCCCAGCTTTGGGCCTTTCCTGGCCAACCCCAAAGCTGTGTCCCCTATGCCCAGTGAGCTTTCTGGGACAATCGCCTCATGACAAAGTCGGGCAATAGAGGCAGAATCCCAGTGCTCAGGTTCTTACTCTTCTACTTATTGGCACTGTGAACGTGGCTTCTTCTAGGCCTCAGTTTCTCCATCTGTAAAATGGGTTTAAGGTTTCAGGTCTGTCCAGCCTCCAGAAGACTCAATGGTCACAGGGTTGTCTCGGACATTTGAAGAAGGTGACAAAGACAAGAACTATCAGGTGGTAGAAATGGCAGTAAAGGATAGCTGCATCTGCTGGCAAGGACTGCCTGAGCCTGGGAAGGCTGGATGGAGGAGCAACTAGAAGGCCATAGTTGCTATCTCCACTTCTACCTATGGCCCTCATTGACTTTCATGGCTTCTCTCCCTCCATCTCCTCTACTCTCCTGGGCTAGCCTAATTGCTAGCTGGCAGGAGTCCTGAGAGGAGCACTTCCTCACCAATTAATGGAGCTGTCCCTAAGCCTCCTACTTGAATCCAGTCCCTCACGGATATAGTCAGAGCTAGTTTATCTCTTCCCCTGGTTCTTAATTGGTTGAGTCCCAGGCCCTACCCCAGGGTGCCATTTTCTACACAAAGCAGTGCAGGCCCTGGTTCAAGACTCAGAGGTCTGAGTCCTCAGGAAGCAAGAGACAGCCATCCTGCCTGGGAACGCTGGAAGGTACCCCATTCCTGACTGCCCAAAGCCATAAGGCTGGCAGTCTTCCCCTTCCAATGCCCACATCTACTACCATCACCAGGAGCAGCCAGCTACCCCCACCCACCCCACGTGCCTCCGCAGCTAACGACCACTGCTCTCCCCCCTGCCGGTGTGCTTGAGCTTCTTACATCTGGGAAAACAGTAGGAGGGTTAGAAACGATAAAGGTCCGTGGAAACTCGCCATCCAGGAAAGGGCAGGTTAGAAAAGTCGAACTGTGGTGATTGTGCACAGCCCATTGCATTTCAAACAACTGCTTAAACAGAGCCAAGCCCAGCTGCTGTCATTTATCACTGGAAAAGAGCCATGTCTGTACACATGTGCCTAGTTGTGCCTGGACTGTTGACGTTGAAAGAGCAACGCTCGTTTTGTGAATGTGGCTGTGAGTGGCAGAACAGCCACGCGGCTCTTGTGGAGCAGTCAGCGCCCCTGATCGCTGGTGACCTCACGGCTTAAGGCAGCGTGCAGACTCCCAGCTCTGGGGAGCTTTCTGTGGGACCCCCATCTCCACACCCTCCTGGAAGAGTCTGAAGAGTTGAGCAGCCCAGAGGAGAAGAAGCCACCTGCCACCTCGCTGGGTGTTTGTCCCTCCTGGCCTGGGAGCAAACCTCCGAGGGGAGGCTCACATGTAGTACAAAAGTGATTGTTTTTGTGCACACGGTACAAAAATCGCTGTACACAATCGATTACCCAGTTTCCAGAACTTCCAGTCTCTTTGAGACAGCAGACTCCAAAAAAGCCCTTAGAGTGAAGGGCCTAGGCTTTTACTGTTTAGCTGGGAGCTGAAAGGCTAGCCAGTGTCCTTTGAGACTCACACAGAGGGAACACACATGCTCAAGGAGGAGGCAGTGAGGCCAGGACCCTCACCTCAGGGTTTATGTCACCTCAAGCTCATAGGCTGACATGCTGGCTACCAAGGACCGAACTGTTCCCAGCTTGAAATGGGCTGCTGCCAGGAGGCGGTTCTGAGAACGCCACTGTGTCCCAGCCCAGGATTAGCCTCTCCATGCCGTGCTACCTAAACCCTCTCTGCCATTTGTAGGCAGGCCACCAGGATAGCTCACAAAAGTCCCAGGCATGGGGCCCTGACTTTGGGGATGGGCCTCCTGTACCCCACCCTTGGGGAGCAGCAGAGTTCAGAGCCAGCCCTGGCTGAGTCTCAGCCCCTGCTCTCAAGGAACAGCTCAAGAGACATGGCTGTCTGCCCACCCCACTGTCTCCAGTACTGGCCTGCCAGGGAGCAGCGGGCCCCACCTCATCACCTCTCAGTCAGCACTTCTGTGTGCTCAGTGAACAGCTGTGTGGTGAGTGGACCACTGTCAGCTGTGTCTACAAGTAGGCATGTGTCTGGGGTGCTTCTTGCTCCTCCTCTTTTGCTAGACGCTGGCAGGTTTGTTACAGAAAAATTAAATGATCTAAGAACTATAAAAATATTAGAGCCATAGGCAATTTAAACTAATAATAAATTATTCAAAAAACTGGACAATCACAAGAATCAGATCAAGTTATTCCCAAAGTGAATGTTTTAAATAATCCTCCTTTAGAAAATGATAGAATGAGGCAGTCAAAAAAAAAAAAAAAAGGCTAATAACCTGGACAGGCAAGAATTAAGCCATATCACTGGCAATACTTGATTAAAGGAAAGTAGGGGAAAACCCTCACCTTGGGATTAGAGACTAGTGAGTCTTTTTAAGTCCCTGGGGGATATTTAGACAAGCTGATAGGGTCCTGGCCAAGTACTCCCAAGCAGAGCAGAGCCCGAGATTCACTGTGACTCAAGACACCACGTTGGGCCCGCTCTGCAGAGCAGGGGGCTCCGAGCGGCATGGTCCCAGGTCCCAGGTGGTTTCTGTATATTTGCACTGGTGTGTCTGATGGCATTTCTGAATGTGTCACCATGTCCCTCATGTTTCATGCCCACAGGGGTGGTGCCACTACTATCTGGAGAAGGGAGGGAAGTGGAGAAGGGATGGACCCCTTGAGTGAGAAAGCAGCTGGTCTCAAAGGCCCTTTATTTGCTCCCAGGGCCACTTTATCTTTCTGACAAGAAACAATACACAAAGCAACGGTTCCCAACTTCCTTTCCTCCTTTTCCTTACTGCAGAGCAGGGAGAGGAAGAGGTTCCCGTGAGGACCCTCCCCGTCCTGGGCTGCCAGATCCAAGCAGTGTTGAAAGCATGTTCTTTGCCACATATCATGTATGTGCATGGGTGTGCACATGTTTGTGGAAGGCTTGGAACATGGTCCAGCCTTGACATTACGCACTGTACAGCCTTGACAAGTATCCAGGCCATGGTTGGGTCACTATTCCCAAAAGCAAAATAGAAGCATTAGCCTAGACTCCAGCCCCAGGCAGTCTTCAGGTTCCTCCTCGCCTGGAATCAGGTAGGCACCTCTAGCCAGCACCCAGAAACCCAAGTTCCAGTCTCCAACTCCCATTCTCAGCTCTGCACAAAGCCTGTGTCACAGAACCTATTACCCACCTACACTACATCTCCTCACAGCCAGACCCCCACTCCCAGAGCAGCTTCCTTGTAGTGGGTCCAACCTGCATATTTCTAGATGGTTCATCTGTTTAGAGGAAGCTGCTTCCTGAGCTTAAAACAAACAGACAAAAGTTCCTTCGGAGCAGAAGCTCCCCTCCGGAGAATCTCTACTGGGCTATCAAGCCCCTGGAGGGGCTGATTGTGTCTCCCCACTGTCTTTAGTCTCAGTCTCAAGAATGTTCAGGACATTAGCTGCTTGTGTGGATAAAGATAGTCCCCCAAACCCCTACTCATCCTACCTAGGCAGCATCTTACTGTGGCCGAGTAGCCCCTCTAGTCTCCAGGAAAAGGCCCTGACACAGGAGCCCCTGATCCCTGTGGAGCCTCAAGGACATGTCCTGCCAGTATCTGCAGGTGTGAGGCTCAGGTTTGAACTATTCGGAAGCCCCGAGACTCACAGGTGCTTCTAAACACAGGGACAGGAGTGCCCAGTACCGAATTCCCAGGGAACTGCTACCAGCAAAACTTAAGGCTCTTCTGCCACCATGGCTTTGCAGACACCCCTGGGGTTGGGTACTGTGACCTGCCTGACGAGGCCAGATCGGTTGCCGGTGAGAATATCCTGAGTGGGGCCCTTGAAAGTAGAGCTGTGTAGGGCCTTCCAGGTAAGCTGCTGAAAGCTGCTCTGGCTAGAGAAGGGAGCACCAGGGCAGAAGAGCATGGGGTGGGGCCAGACAGGGTAGGTGGGAGCGGCCCTCCTCAGAGGCCACCCGCATATGCCCTCTTGGAGCCTTTTAAATACTTGTCCCAGGTGGACCCTGGTTTGGTACAAGTAGACCACATTATATAATGTTCAACAGATGCTGTGGTGGACCCAGCCTCAAAATTTTTGTGAGAAGGAATGTCTATCCTGCCACAAAGCTCCACCTCTCTATGCTCTTCCCCCTGCCCTTTCCCTCCAAGGTTCTTCCTGGAAACAATAATTACAGGTCCCAGCTATGTTGTTACACCCAGCCCCCAGCTCTGTCCCTGGCCATGCTGGTCAGGGCATTGGAAATTTACGCTTCTTTTCCACAGCCTGCTCCTGAGCCCCAGTGGAGGTAGCAGTGGCCTCAACCCTGATAGGCCTACAGGTAAGAAAGACCCTCTCTCCTCATGGCTGAGGAAGCAAACATCCAAGAAACCGGGAGAAGAGTAAGCATTCAGGGTCAAGATATATACCATGTGGTATAGCAGGAAAAAGCATTTCCAAGCATTTGAATCGACAGGGCTGAGAGATGAGCCTGAAGAGAACAGGTGTGTCCTCTGCCTAAGCCCCCAGGTGGCTAGACTCAGAGGCTCTGGGAACATAGTCCCTTCTAGACTCACTCAAACACCAGCCCAAGTCCAGAGTTCCTACCGCCTTCAAAATCCAGCCTTCTACCGTGACCCCAGCCCGCCCAAACTTAATGACCACCTCTAGGCCACAGCCTCCCTTGCCCTTTGCTTCAGCTCTGCCCAGAAGCCCCTTCTTAGTCCATATTCCGGTTCTTGCAGGATCACCTACCTCCCTGGAGTTCTCCTGGCCCTCCCACCCTTCCATTTCAAAAGTTCCCTGGCCCGCCCTGACACCTCTTATCTCACCTGCCTCCTGCCTGCTATCACAGGCAGCTGTGCAGTTTATCTGGCCTCAGGCCAGTGAGCTGCCCAAAGTAGGAAGCCTGGCTGACCCAGCCTTGCCCTCAGCACCCCAGAGCCTCAGTCATTTCTGCAGGATGAGGGCCAGAAAGGAGAAGAATGAAAACAGCTGGGATGCCAGGACTCTAAGGCTCCAGCATCCTCTACTTTCCAAAGCCAGCCACACCCTTTCGTATCCTGTTCACAGGTCCATAGGTGGGAATCAGCGCCATCTAAGCTCAGTCAATTACATGAAGCAACATAGAGTGCAGGTGGCTGTCCCTGAGGCAGGCAGGGAGCCTCAGAGCCTGTAGCCAAGGGTGAAAATTTGGCTCCAGCTCTTTTACCCAGAAGGGACCAATGGGCTTATAGGAGGCCCACGATCTCTCTCTCGGGCGTTTCCTGAGTCCCGACTTAGTCAGGAGAAAGTTGTCCCCACCATGTCCCTGGGGGACACCCCCTGACTCACCCAACCACTTCCTGCCACTTTCCCCTCTATTTCTTTGGAAATCTCCATGCCAACAACTCACCCCACCCAGGTTTTGGCAGCGGGGTGTGGGTAGGAGCAGCGGAGCTCTGAGAGTCTTCCACAGGGATGTGGAGGGAAGAGGCTGCCACCTGTCCCATTGACTACTGATCCCTCTAAGGCATTGAGACTTCTCCCAACCCCTCCAGATCCAGGAGCCAGTACCTGAGAGAGAGCCATTTGTCTGGGAGACAGGCTGTCACCATACCAAAGGTCCACCATTTGTTTGGGTGGGGTAGTAGGAACCCCACCACAATGACTGGTCCCCTTGCTGTGGCTCCTCTTAGTCAAGCCCTTTAATAGGTAGCTAGCCAACAGAGTGGTGGTAGCAGAAATGTCACCAGAACCTAAGTCCTCTCTTGAATCTCAGGATGCTCAGCTCCAAGAAGATCCAGTGGTTAACGACCAACAGGGCTTGGCTCTAGGGTGCCTGCCTCCCTCCCCAAGCTGTGGCCACACTTTCTCCTCCAGCCATATGTATCCTGCCTGACACATATGATGCTCTGACAACTCTGGGAAATGGTGGGGGGTGGGGAGACTGAAGTGCAGTGTAGCCAGACTCAGGTGCTGCCAAAGCAATCATAGTGTGCCTCAGCCTCAAACGAGCATATTAAAGACTGCAAAGCCTTTGCCAGCAAGGGCATAGGTCTTGCCTGTCACTTGACTTGGAAGAGACAAGAGCTAGGAGTCTCAACCTCCTCCCCACAGGGAGCCTTCATTGCTTCCATCTTTCCCAGCCCCCACCTCAGCAGGAACTTGAACCTCCTCACAGGAATTTACCAAAGCACCTAGCTCTGCTCCTATTGGAGAGACTGAAGTCTAGAGGGACACAGCCTGTCTGACTCTGTTCCTTAGGCCTGCTGTGACAGCCAAGTTTTCTCCAGCTAAAGTCTAAACTCCAGCCACAGGGCTAATCTTCAATCTCCTGCTGAGCAGAGGTTGACTTAAGAGTGTGATCCCGAGGTGTCACTGTGGCACAGAAGTGCTCATCCCAGTTGCAGGGCCACAGCAGCTGCCCTCTGTACCCCACTAGCACCTCCCTCCCCACCTGCATCTCCAGGACTTAAGCTGGGAAGTGAGAGAAGGCTATTCACCCATCGCCCTCCAACTCACAGGAGCCCTGGCCACCTCCCTTGCTCCTGCTCCCATGCACCTGCCCTGCTGGGGTCCAGCCTGCTTCGTTTTTTCTGGGGCTGGTTCCTCTACTCTGCCTGTAGTCTCTGCTTCTGGTGAGACTCCAGCCTATTCCCCTCTGAGACATCCTATACCCTCACTCAGATACTCCTGCTGAACTAGTCCAATTAAACCCAAGTGCACTCAGCATGGGGCACTTTGCTAAGAAGCTGGAAAAGGTCTGTGACCAGGCAGCCACCACTGAGGCCACTTAGCTGTGTGGAATAACCCAGGGGCAGTTATTTTGAACAGTTGCCATACAGTTGCCAGTGTCTGCTTATCATTCAAGCCAGGAACGATGGGCACAAGCGGTTACACACTCTCAAATGCAGCATCAACTTGAAAACAGCTTATACAAGTTCAGGACCTATGTAGATATGCACACATTTTCACTTCCACCTTCACACACAACAAGCAAGCAAACCACCTCATTCAGCGGCCAAGGACTACAGAGCTGAGCCCTTCTCCAGAACTGTTATCTAGAAAACTCTTCTAACAACTCCAGAAAGTTTGGTTTCCTCGACTTTGTCTGATTATTGGGGATCAGAGGAATGAAAGGGGGCTGTCTCCTGACTTGCTGAGGACGTTGATTTGGGGACCTAAGTGAGGATTAGGTGCCACCTGGAAGCCCAGGTGACTTCACAAGGGAGTCGCTCTCAGACACTTGCAGAAGTGCCTTTACACATGCTAGGAGAACGTGGACTTGGGACAGTAGGCCCAGGTTTCCCAGGTAGGACAGAAGAGTGCCAAGAAACTCGAGTGGAGGGGTAAAAACTGCTGGCACACAGCTAGCTGCTCCCTCACCTCATTTCTGGCATCAGATACTCTGCAGGGGACTTTGGCACAACCATTAGTGTCTAGCTCTCCCATGCCCACAGCACCTGGCAGCAAACAGACCCTGTGGCATAGCTGAGTTCTAGCCCCCCACTTTTGGCATGACCTCTGAAACCCTCACTATTCTCTCTGTTCCTCAGTGTCCCCACTGTACAGTAGGCAAATGGAGGCAGTGCCCTCTCTGTACCCTCCTACAGACCCCCAAGTCTGAGACACCCCACTCACGTCATTGCGGCCAAGTGAGTTCTCGACTAGGGAGGAGGTGATGCCCGAGAGGATGGCAGTGGCGACGATGGCTCCCACACACTGGGCGATGATGTACATGACAGCCCGGAGGATGCTGATCTGGCAGCTGAGCAGTAGCCCCAGTGTAACAGCTGGGTTGAGGTGAGCACCGCTGATGTGACCCACACTTTGGGCCAGAGTGGCGATGCTCAAACCAAAGGCCAGAGACACCTTCACGTTGTCCTGGACCAGTGTCTGGTTCCTCTCCAGTGGGTAATTGAAGCCTAAGGCAGAGCCGATGCTGATGAAGACGAAGAGGGTCATGGCCAGGAACTCAGCCACCACAGCCCTCCAGAAGATCTTCTTCTTGAATTCACTGGCCATGCTGGCAGGGGGCTCAACTTCACTGCTGGATGCCTGGCGCTCAACTCCCTCCAAGAGCTGAGCCACAGCCTGGGCTGGGCCTATTTATAGGGCCGGGTGGGGGGAGCACAAAGGGAGGAAGGCCTCTCCTTGCTCCTGTCCCGCCCCACACCACACGGGCCTCCTCTCTGCAATGGATGCAGACAGGGCTCTGCTGTCTGCCTGCCAACTTTTTCCTTCCTCCTCTCCCCCTTCTGCCCTCCCTTGCTCCCTCCACCCGTCTCAGCTCTCGGCCCTGCCCAGGCTGAGGAGGCAGGCAGGAGGCAGCCGTTGCTCTAATAGGCTTTGGGAAATTCTTCCAAGCTGGCCCTTCTCAGGGGGCCAGAGAAATCCAGGTGTCCCCGCCCAGCCTGCAAAGCTCAAGGGTGCCCGAGGGCAGAGCCAGGCACTCTAGAAGGGGTGGGGAATAGGGGTTGACTGGACTCTCAGGATGGACGTTGCCCTCCCTGGAGGTGGCACCAGAATCTGCCTGTCTGTCCCATCCCACTCTGAGCAGAGTTTGTAATCTGAAGTTCTCAGGCCCAGATATCTGCAGGTCAGTCTGGCCTCCAAGGTCCTAGCCTGGGCCAAGCATCTACATGTGTCTTTGGGGAGATCCCCTCACCACCCAGGCCTCAGTTATGGGGGTACAGATGTACCCCCATCTATCATTCTGCAAACAAGGATAGGCCTGAGCCAGGCAAGACTGTTGGAAACCACCCCCAAATTCTCAAACTTAAAGCAATTTGAGCCAATGATTTGAGGGCCAGAGCATGAAGATAGTGGTAGGTAGGTGTTGTGTGTTTGTTGTTTGTTTGTTTGTTTTTGTTTTTGTTTTTTTTCCCTCTAATAGGCAATGGAGCCAGCAGGTCACTGGGGAGATAGCAGGATTGGCAGCTGGATCTGAAAAAGGAAAGAATGGGAGACATAGGCTGAGGCTAAGAGACATACAGAGAGGTGGGATGCTAGATAGAAGTTAGGGCAGCAGAAGTGATGGTGGGAAATAAAAACGATTTCCCAGCCAGACAGGAGACAGCGGGAAGAGCTAGGAATATAGCTAACTGGTAGAATATTTGTCTAGGAACTGACCAAATCAAGATACAGAAATGAGGAGAGAGGCAGGTGAGGAAGACCACTTTCCAACAGCAAGAGGGGAGGAAGCCATGTTGCAGACCCAGTACCCAACCTGCTACCTGTGCACCCCCAGAATCTGGAGTAAAGGAACAGAGAACTTGTCATTTTACCTACTGTTTGAGTGTGCCAGAAGGCAAACCAGGCCCAGCAAGGAGACTATGTCCCAGGAAGGGACTGGAATGGTCAGGTTCCCTCTCTTCCTACCTTAGTCCATAACAGGATCATTGGATTCTTACTCACTAGAGGTGGGAAACCAACCCCCATGTAAGAAAAGAATGTCTTTGAGTCTGGCATCTGTCAAGGTAGGGCCAAGCACCTTCAATCCAGGGTCCATCCTATAGATAATGATATTATCTCTCAAGGACTACCTAGGACCAGCTGCAGCCCTGGTACCTGATTTGACCTACAGGCATCCCATGGTATGTTTAATGGAAGCAGGTGGCTGGTTGGGAAAGCATTTACCACTTCACACCTAAATACTTAGAAGGCCAGGAGGGAGTGGCTCTGAGCATAATGTTGATGGAGAGGTTGCTTGGACTTCTCTGCCCAGGGAGCCCCGGAAGCTGAAGGTAATAAAAGGCTTATTCACCCTCTAGAGAGGCAGCTAGTAGGAGGGACCATCTCCTAGAATCTCTACCAGATTGTATATTCTAAGAGGCTCCCCTGGAGCCTGAGAGTGACACTGCCCCTCGCCCCTCGAGGAATTCACTCTTCAATTCCAGGGACCTCTAACCAAAGATCTGTCTGCAAGGCTGTGCAGGGCTCAAATCTGATGCTGGCTGGCTCAGGGACCCAGCCCAGAAGATTCTAGGAAAACAGTAGGGAGAGCTGGCCCCGCACCAGAGGCTGGTGTAGCCAGGCAGCAGAACAGTACAGCAGAACCAAGCGAGGAATGTGAGCCCTGTGGAGGTAAGTATGTCCCGGAGGCTATGGCAGTACCTGAAGACCAGGTCTGTGAATGTAGTATATGTCTTGCCTGTGTGTGTGTGTGTGTGTGTGTGTGTGTGCGCGCGCGCGCACGCGCGCGCACGCGTGCATGCTGGGGGCAGTGGCAAGATTGCCATAAAAATTACTAATATGTTCTTATATTATGTCAAACGTCATTCTGGATACTGTAGGAACAACCATGGGCCACACAGGCTCCTTGTCTTCTTAAAGCTTCCCTTTTGCCACATAAGCTTACAAATTCTGTTTAGACACAATAACAACTGAGCCCTGAGGCAAAGGAGATGCCATCAGAAAGGAGGCATTGCCCAAAATACCAAAATGGACTTTATCCGTCACTACTTCCGACAATGGCAAGGGGCCCCTGAAATTTTTGACTGGCTGTTTGCCAGGAAGGTTTCTAGTTGGATGTCAGGCAAAAAGGTCCTATACCTCAACGTCGTTCTCACTGGTGTGACACAGTCCAGGCTGTCTGGCCAGGAGAGGCAGGCCGAAAGTAGACAGTGCCTTGCCTGTCGAAAGTAGACAGTGGCATAGCCGTCAGTGATGTGCTGAGGGAAGGAACACTGGGATTAGAATGCTGCACCACTTATTTCTGATCCTACAGTATAAGTGCTCCCTCCCCCCAAGAAAGGGTCCTGGAGGTACAGGTTACTCTACCCAGTTCACTATCCCAGAACAAAGGGCAAAGGCCTTAGGCTACAAGCCTCAGTGTGGTCAGGGGTGCTAGTGAAAGCAACTCCAGCATCCATACATAACTGCAGTAGAGAGGACAGCAGTCTTCTAAGGTGAGATCACAGAGCAACAGGGAGTGGCCAGAGCCCTGACAGTACAGTCATCCCTGGGAACCTAAGTCCAAGGCCTGGTTCTGGCTGTGCTTCAGGGTGACCCAAAGCTCCTGTGTCCTTCCTGTGAACAGGCTCTCAGGCTCAGGCCAGACTAAATAAAGCAGATGGCCCTCCTTCCTAGCGCCCAAGCTCCGGGCAGAACTTGAGGTCACTCGGGCCCTAGTGGCAGCCACTGTTTTGTCCTGCCAAGCGCTTTTCCAGATGTGCCTCACTCCTGACATGCCCAGTGAGGCCCATACCAGTCAGCGCTGTTCATAGGATGATCTGAGCTGGCTTATTTCCTCAAAGTGCCACAGGACTTCAGACTCCATCTCAGAGGATGTGATAGAGCCTCGGAGGCAGGCTAAGGATAGGAAACCTAGGTTGTATGGGAAAGAAACATCGCTAGGTATGGTCCATCTTTCACTACCTAGAAGCTTCAGGGACATGAGGAGTGGACTCTGCCTCTTGCCAGTGAGATTTTCTCCACAAGCCAGTCAGAGAGAGCAACAGCTTCATTCCCTCCAGAGGGCCTACCAGCAATACAGAATGTGAGGTAGGAGGAGACTTGGCAACACACGTAACTATCCAATCACCATAAACTCACCAACAGCTTGGATGAGGTTTCCAGGCTAACTCCAGCTTTCCTGAGTTGGAAGTTAGAACAGGGAAGCAGGACAGGAACATAGAATATTCCCTCATGGGCCTGAGGAAAGTGGGCCCCTTTCCCATCCTGGCCTGTCAGCTCAGGCTCCCAGCTCTGTCTGAAAGCTTCCCCTGTGGGGTACCTGATTATACCCCTCTCCCAGCTCTAATACAGGATTTTAAGCCATGGATTTCTGCCTTCCCAAATAGGCTGGTCCTCTGAGGAGTTTATGGCCAGAGATGTCAATCTGGAGCCATCCTCCTCTGAGATAAAGCCATCCCCTCCAACACTGGGGAAGACAAGGTTGGCTCAAAACCAGGGCATAGGATTTCTCAGAGCCTCTGAAGCTTAGTTTCTGTACCCAGTGCTCAGGTTCCTGACAGAGAAGTATGGCCTCATGTCAGCCCCTCCTTCCCCAACTCCTGTGCCCTAGCTCACCACACTAGCTATGGCCGTTCACATTCCTTCTCTGGCACAGTGTCCATCTCTTTTCCTTCTCAGATGGCTCATGCAGAGCCTCTACTCTGATGGTACTCTGGACCATCCCACACTGAGCCTGGGAAAGGCTGGGTCCCTAAGGTTGCTGAGCAGAGAGCTGAGTGTGGTGAGGGCTCTGCTCCCAAGAGAAGGACACCTGCCTCTCCCAGCAGGTGAAGGGAGACAGCTCCTTGTCTAAGAGGCAGCGCCTGGGCATTTAGGCATCACATGATCACTCTTAAATCAAAAACGGATTTAGGAGGTACCCAGTGATTCAGCAGGGATGGAACAATTTAATAATTTTCTAGGCTTCTGTCTCCTATTCACCCTGCTCCTCCCTACCCTCACCCCTACTTGCCTTGAGCCACAAGCCAGGCTTCTTGTCTTTGGGGTGAGGGGCAATACCACACCCATTTATGGACAGTGGCGTTTTCTATTTTGTGTTACCAGCAATTCTCTTGCCATAGCAGAAGAGTGACTAGGGCAGAATGGAAAAAAAGTTGCCTTTGGCCTTGTGGAGTCTATAGAGCTTTAATCCTGGTATATGTCTAGGATTGAAAACAGAGATTAAAAAGTCAGGCTGAGGTCCGAGGAGGGCACCTGAGGAGACTGGGCTACCCCTGCCTCTATTCCAACCCACTCAGGGCTGGCAAAGCCCTCCATGAAGGAGTTAAGCCACAATTCCTCAAGCCCTATTCTGCAGTGGGAATCCCTGCTAGCCCAAGAGGGCGGTGTCCTCCCCCTTGGAGAGAACACTGCTGGTGGTTTCTGAAATGGGCAGCCAGACCACACCCTTGGGGAAGGGAGGGCAGGACAAGGGCTCTGCTGCTCTATGGGCCCCTGAGAGGAAGTGTCATGTGTGTAAGTGGTTTGGGAGGGCTTCCTCACTCTGGGTTCCTTCTCTGCCCTGGGCCCAGGCAGGCTGCAGCTTAGCTTCCAGCTCCCTGATGCCAGCCTTTTTTAGACTTCTCCTGTCTTTGCGTCATTGCATTATGACTCTTCAAGAAAAGGGATCCTGAAACAATTTGTTCTCAAGTCCTTGGACAAACTAGGGAACTGAAGGGAAAGGAAAGGTAGCCCACAGCTTGGGGTGGGCATCAGGATGGATTCATAGCAGTCTGGCATTCTGCGTTCTTCTGATCTGCTAGCCATACGCATCTTCCTTTCTTCCCTTCCTGTCCAAAGGCCACCTCCTCAGACAGCCGCACGGGCTTGAAAAAAAATTTAAAAATACAATACAATATTCTGAGGGCCTCATGACTCCCCACCCATGCTGTCCCCTACTCTTCACGATCCCCAAGGTTTTCACGATTCTGCCAAGGTTTTCAGGCCCAGGCCACAAAGCAGGGAGTCCAGACCTTGGCAGTGTCTTCCTCGAAGGTATACCCCTTTTCTGAATACCTCTGGGTTCTGGCCTGGCAGTGGGGCCTTAACCTTGAGTGGGGTCTGACAGCCTCTGCCACTCCTGCCTGCTTCTTGTTGGCTCTGTCACCTGCTGAAAACCACCACTGACACAAGTCCTTCACCTCTCAGCCAGATCAGATTTTCCAGGGCTTCCTCTGGGGATGCTTCAGGAGAATCAAGGCTTTCAGGTCCAGGGTCTCTCTCTGGCATTTTTGGTGGCTTTAGGTTTCCAGGATGCAAAGTCCAGGGTGTCCCAGACTCCATCCCCAAGAAAGCCTCCCATTCTGGGCTGTGCACCCATGACGCCGCTTGCCCACAGCCACCAGAGCCCTGGGACATCGCTCTGCTGAAGGATTCAGAGCCCACAAAAGGCTGGTGTCTCTTGAATAGTCAGGAGTGCCCTCAGCAACCACAATGCCCAAGCCATGAGGCTAAACTCTGGTTAACCTCTCTAACAAGTTCCCCTGAGTTGGTTTCCCCAAACTTCTCCACCCTTAGTCCCCCTTGACAGCCCATCCAAGCTCTAATAGTACCACATGTCATAATTTAGACCTAATTGTCCCTTCTGCCTCTCCCTGACTATGCAGAGGCTGCATGTACACACACACACACACACACATTTGCATGGTCGAACACACATGAATGCAAACAGGCATACTTTGTATCCATTTACTCACACATGCAAATATCACACATAGGTGCCGTGCACATGAATGTGTGTACATACGACACTCACATAGATTCATGAGGGTGTCCACAAAAAATAAAGCTAGCCACTCCACCGTGCACTGTGGCCCTCCTATCAGTAGTCCTGGTCCCTGTATTTCTGTCCTATGTTCCTTCCTAGTGTTCACCTGTGTGGCTCATAATCTGGGGACCTGACTTTCCTCACCCACTCCATGAGCTGAATTTAATGATGTAGAGGACAAAAAGAGGATTATAGCAGTGGGGCCACATGATCCATGGCCTTGTTCTTGCGGATATTGTTTTCTACCTGTGCGCTAGCCTTTCTTCATCTCCTGGCAGTACTCTGTACCTGGGTGCCCTCTGCCCGCGGTCAGGAAGGGAACAGGCGCTGAAGACAGGACATTCGGGGAACATTCTCAAAGCTGAATGGAGGCAGACATCTTTAGCCCACCAGCCAGCCAGTGCCAGCATGTGTCCTCCTTGGAGCAAAGATAAAGCAGAGTACCTATGAGAACATATTTGTTCATGCTTTATCTCCTCGGGTATCATAGAACTCTGAGAATGGCTAGTGGGCTGAGTGCTAGAGGTGGGAGGTAGAGTGAGCAGGGCCAGTCCCTGCCCCAGTGCCTTGGAGACCCCTCCCCCTGTGTCCGTCTGAGCATTCTATTCATGTGAAGCCAACATTCCTGGAGCCCACCGGGCCTGCAAGGTCATCTCACACAGGCAATCACCGTCTCATCTAATGAGAAAATGATGACATGGCCCCCTGCTGTAACTCCCCCACCTCCTTCCAGCCCCCACATCCAAATACATTCTTCCTGCTTTGTGGTGCTGCTCTGCTACTGAGCCCCACAAGTATTACCAAGTCACTTTCAAGGGACTCCCTGTCCTTTGCTCTGGGGCTCTCCAGTCACCTGTGTCAAGCTCCTCCCCGACTCTCGGGATCTTTGCAGTGGAGGCAGCTGGGGCTTTGATCACTACATCCCCATTGCACATAGGTAAACTGAGGTTACAGGCTCAAGGGATTCCCCAAGGTATCATATATAGCAGGGTACCACCTCCCCTTGGCAGGCAGAGTGGCTCTAACAGGGCGCTGAGCACAGCAAGAAAGACCTGCCACTTCATGAGCCTCCTTTCTGATTACTCTCAAGGCTTAGGATGGGTGGTCACAAGTGGAGATCCGAGCCTTGGTCGGCAAACTACAGGAAGCCCACACTCAAGATTGAAGAGCCCAGGGCAGAGATAGATGCCACTGGGGATTGGCTGGTTGGTGAAGCAGAAGTCTTACAGGCCTTCCTGGAGGAGGCAGGATTTGAACCACAAATGCTATGCAACTGAAGGACTAGCAATACACTATCAGATGAGAAATCCCCTTTGCTGAGTCTCGTCCTCTGACTCACATATCTCCCCTTTCCAGGCAACCTACCCCACAGCAGGTCAGTGGCTTACTCAGCTGCCTGTTCCAGGGCTACGCTTCAAGGCTGCAGTCCAAGTGTGCTCTTCACCTCCACACAGTACCAGCTCTTCAGAGCAGAGTGGGGACTCGAAGGCCTATTTTCTCAAGTTGCAGCTTCTCAGAGGGCCTCTCCAGGTCTCTAGAGCTGGTTGCCCTATCCTAGAATCAATATACCTCTAAGCCTGTCATGATAACAGCATTTTTTAGGAAAAACCCTGTTTCTGAGGAAAGCCCTGTACCAGAGAGGACACCCTGTCCCTCCTGGTCTGGGGTATATTCCCATCATCCTTCTGAAACCACTATGTAGAGTGCACAGTGTGTGCAGAGAGCCCCCCAACCCCTCATTCCTCAGAACCCAACCCTCCCAAGGTCTAAGGGTCAGTCAAAGCCAGGCTGATTTTGCACAGAACTGATGGCTACCAAGAATCCTGATGTTGTCTGGAAGTCAAAGAGGACAGAAGGGCACTGAACTTTCAGATCTTTTCTAGAAGCAGCCATCTAAGGAGCTCCCAGCACTTCTCAGCTTTTTACAAGAATGTAAGTTCTCTAGGCACCTTAAAATTCCGTTTCTGGGGTTCCCATCCTCTCCAGCTCTTACTATTTCCCACTTCTTACATAAGATTCTATGCACTCTGCCCAACAGTTGTCCATAAGTCTCAGCGTCTGCTTTGATAGTCTGCAGGGCAGAGCCTTTCAGAGGCCTTCTGTGGCATGGGAACCCCGCAAGGAGAGCAACAGAACCAGAAAATTTGAACACAGGGAACTTCCCAGATACTCATACTCCAACCAAGGACTGTTCATGGAGATAACCTAGAACCCCTGCACAGTTGTAGCACATGACAGTTCAGTGCCCAAGTGGGTTACATAGTAATGGGAAGAGGGACTGCCTCTGACATAATCTGATTGGCCTGCTCTTTGATCACCTCGCCCTGAGGGGGGAGCAGCCTTACCAGGCCACAGAAGATGACAATGCAGTCACTCCTGATGAGATCTGATAGACTAAGATCAGAAGGAAGGAGAGGAGGACCTCCTCTATCAGTGGACTTGGGGAGGAGCATGCGTGAAGAAGAAGGAGGGAGGATGGGATCGAGAGGGGAGGAGGGAAGGGCTTATGGGGGATACAAAGTGAATAAAGTGTAATTAATAAAAAAAGATAATAGGACCTATATTATAGGTCTAGTATCCACTTAAAAAAAATTCTGTTTCTGATTTCTAAGTCCTACTGGGTAGGAGCTAAGAGTTCTAACACACAGTCAGGAAATGCCAACTAGTCCCAGGGCTACACGGTGGATAAGGGACTGAGTTGTTAAGACCCCCAGACACAGCCAGCTATTTCTGGTATCAGTGACTGAATACAACTGATTGCTACTTTCACCTGAGCCGATAGCCTTCCCACGAAGGTAAAGTACTGTTCCATAGTTAACAGTACTTGAGATAACCAACGAGGCTATCTGTTATCAGTAGAAAGTATTCTGGCTGCCAGGGAACTGACTAAACGTATCTTACAGCCAGAGACTTGAAGAGCAGACTCTGCACAGCTGGGTGTGCTATGGGAGGGACTCAGGCTCAGTGTGGTAATACGGTAAATCTCTTGTGCAGAGAGATGGTTTCGGATATGGTAACATAGTGCTCCTGGAGTCCATTCTGGGCTAAACGGGCATTCGTACCCAGGGGAACATCTTCACACTGACTTGGATATCAGCCTGCCTGTTGGCACTCCTGCCAACACCAACAGATAGGATGGAAAGTAGTCTATGATGCTCCATCATGTAGCCCTGCAGGCTGTGGGTGAGGGCAACTGAGACCCTGGCCTGAGGACAGGAAGTGGCAACATAGGTCTGCGGGCAGCGGAAGAGCCCCACCTCTTCTCGATGATCAGGAAAAGTTTCCCAGAGGAGGGAAAATGGCAGATAGATTTGTTTATATCAAGGAAGGGAGGTGGTTAGGAAGAGAAAGGTCCAAACAGAAGAAGGGATAAGGCTGGCTTTCTAGCCATGCCAGGCGTATACGAGGGTGCCTGTGGGAAGTCTTCACTTTGGCTGGGTTTGACTAAGAGAGGGACTGGTTAGGATGGGATGGCATGTCTCCAGCCATCCCCAGTCCCTGATGTGTGAGTGTGTCTTCTTCCTGCTATCTGAACTCTGGGCGGAGGAGACCTCTGCAACCCCTGGACCAGCCTGGAGCACCTTGATGGAGATGCTGGGAGTTCAAAAGCTAGAGGCTCTGCAGGAGGAAGCCCCATTCCTCCCACCTGGCCAGTGGAAGGGGAGCGACAGTCAGCTCTCAGGTAAGCTGAGCACCTGAGGGTAGGGCAGAGATAACAAAGACCTAAGCTGGCCCCATGCTGAGAGTTCCTGGGGAAGTGCTGCCTCTCTGCTTTTTCCACTCTGTGACCTGAGAAGGTAGCAGAGAGCAAGTCCCAAGGACTCAGCTGTCCTTGGGACACACGCACCCCTTCCCAGCCTCCCTTGTGAAAGCAGCTTTCAGGACCCTAAGGATTTTCCCGAAGGGGAAACAGGAGATCATGAGAGGTGCAACCCCAAGCTGTGTGTGCTGTGGCACTTTCTGCAATGGTCTGTAGTGATAGGAAGCAGGTTCACAGATTCCTAGGCTGGCAGACAGCTGCCCACCTTAGCTAGCTGGCTTCCTCCAGGGTCTGTGCACTGCTGAACTGTCAAATTCTTTGTGCTGCTCACTATTGGGGAGAGGGCTGAACTGAAGGAAAAGACAGGCTCCCACACAATAGGGCCTGGGTATGGAATCAGGACACCCAGATACATAAGTCCTCAGGAAACCAAGGGAGATAAGAGGGGAAGGGCTGCAGGAAACTCCACCCACCCTCAGCCAAGGAGATGTTCTGGAGTACCCACTTCTCCCCCACAAAGCAGCGGAGCAAGGAGGAAGGCTGAATTACCAGGGACTCAGCTCAGGGACTCTGTTTCCATTATGTGCCCCCAGGATCACAGAGGCTGCACCCAGAGCTTGTCACAGTTCCCTTCAGCCTCACTCTCAGAAGCAGCCACTGCTGAGAACATAAGCCAGCTTCAGGGTCCATCATCTGGCCCAATCTCATTTTCCAAACCATAGGCCAAAGCCTGATATGGGGAGGAGCAAACAAATAAAGAAGGTATTTAAGTGGCCCAGGAGCCACAAGAAGACAGATCAGAGATGCCAAAGGAAAGGATCTGCCATTTGGGAGGGGACTTTGGAAATGATAGGGTCAGGGTCTTTTTCAGGATCCAGCCAGCATCCACAAGGTCCAGCAGCCTCATTCTACCAAAGCATCCTGTATAGTCACATTTGTATCTCAGGCCCTGCATCTAGCTCTCAGGAGTAAGACCAAGCATTGCTGAGCACTTCTAGCTGCCAGATCTACTCTAAGAACTTTGTGGGGTATCTTTACACCAGAAAGGTAATATGTGCTACCATTATTGCCATCACAAGAGTAGAGAAACTGAGGCACAGAGTTAGTTCACTTGTTTGCTTGTTTGCTTGTGTTTTGAAGAAGTCTCACAGTTTAGGTTGACCTTGTATTTGCTTTGTGACCAAAGACAACCTTGAAGTTTTGATCCTCCTGCCTCCATCTCCCAAATGTTAGGTTACAGGTTTATGTAGTAATGGGAGTTGAAGTTAAGGCTTCATACACAATAGATAAGCACTTTACCCACTGAGCTACACCCATTGTACAATACCCATTGTATTGTAATTCAACTCAGGTGACATAATGGGAGAAGGGAACTAAGACTTAAGCCAAGCAAATTCCAAGTTCAAAATCCAAAACACTCCAGTATCCCATCTCTCTGTTTTGTCTTAAAGCACACAACCCATGACTGGTGTAGCAAGGATCCCCAAAATCCAGCAAGACACCAGCAGGGGAAGACCAATTTGGGCCTCTAACCCATGGGTATAAAAGAGTTCTCTGAGCCTGACACCAGACAAGGATACCAGAGTCCATCCTTAGGCTAGAAGTTTGACATCTGATGAAATCTCCTGGGGCTTGAAGGTTAAGAATTTTTTACAATGGTCTCTGAAACCCCAAACAGCCAGAGAGGGGTCTCACACCTTCAGAACATAGATAGGAACACCAAATATTCCCATAGGAAGAGCCTGTTCATGGCTACCAAGGGACTGAGAACCATCCTGACAGCCTGGCTGTATACTACAATACTACAGGCGCCAAGCATTTTTGCCATCTGGCCCAAGGTCACCAACACTAAGGGAAACAATGGGCAGTGGGTCCAGCCATGGCCAGAATCTGAACAAAGACTTGGCACCTCCCTGAGCTGAGGCCCTTCCTTCAAGGTTTGCCAAGGCAGGCGAGTAGAGGAAACCTTCATCTGAGGCTGGGATGTTTCACAGACTGTTGCTCAGAGAACTGTGGCTGCCAGAGCAGCCAACAGAGGGGGCAGCTGCTCCAGGCCAAGCTCTGCTTGGCTAGAAGTAGGGATGACAGCAGGTCTTGAATCCAGGACATGGTCCCACCCACCTGGCTCCTAGGCTCCCTTATTCTCTCCCACCTTAGTCCTTCTGCCCCAGCGCTGAAGTTGGTCCCTTCTCTATGGTCTACTGTTCATATTATTGGCATCTTAGTCTTCTGAAGACAGCTTGGAGATACCGGTACCCTAAATCCTTCTGTGGTCCACAGGACTCATAGGAAGAAGCACAAACTCCTTAACCTATTCAAAGTCCTTCTGGATTCCTTTCTGACATCTTTAACTTTCCCATCATCCCTAGATTCCCCAGGTATTCCCTCCACCCGATAGTTGCATCCCTGCTTCTCCCCCTCCTTACCACCACCCTGCAGGTACATCACTGATACCTTTACTCTAGGAACTAACTTTCCTCCTCCCTTCAGGAAGCCTCCCTGTCTGCTCCACCCACAGTCCTCCACATAGGAGTTGGGCTTATGAATATGTAGGGCACAGGTCAGGCCATCAATAGTGAACAACCCTTCCTCAGAGCAAGGTTCCAACGTACAGCAGTGGCTGTGTACACACTCTCATTTAATTATTAATTGTGCCCCAGGTTCTTCCTCTGCTGGGGCAGGAAGGGGCAGGGCAAGGCAGGGCAGGGCTCACAGGGACGGTATTGACATGAAGTGTCTCAAGTGCCTTGACCATGAGTGGGCCACAGGGAGGTGGCCATGCACTGTGCTTATCATCAAGTGCTCTGAGGCTCCCTGGAGAAGTTGGAGTTTGTCAGACTTCATAGACTCAAAAAGCCCAAAAGGAAAAAAAATACCAGATAAACACCCAGGATCACCCTTATCAGGGGCCACAGGAAAGGCGGCAGGTTTAATCTCAGAATGCTCTGGACCAACGGTTTAGATGCCCAACCCAGTGTTCAGCGGCAGGCTGTTGGTGGAGACCAGGCTTAGGGGAGTGACAGGGCAGGGCTTCTCAAAGCCTGTAGCCATAGCCTTCAGCTGGATCAGTACCTGGAGAAAGAAAGTAGAGCCCTGGGCCTAGGAAGAAGGAAAGAAACACAATGCCTAAGATGTGCGCTGCATGTGTGTGTATGCGTGGTTGCATCTGTGTCAAAGGAGAGCCTGTTGCCCAGGACCCACTGTCAAGGATCTGCAGTGGTGACAAAGAAGTCAAGAGCATCATGAGATTATCTTGGGGGTTTCCCAAGGAAGGCTTTGGGGTTAACCCATGGGATTGATAGGACATGACAGCTGGACATGGAAGCCAGAAGGCAGGAGTCAGCCATACCAAGGACCACCAAGGAAGGCTTCAGTAGTGAGCGATTCATGGGAAAGTAAAGAGTGCTGCTGTGATTTTAGGGGGGTGGAGCTCACTTAGAGCCGGCTGGAGGGGAGGTTGGAAGCGCACACGGAAAGGCAGGCTAGACTCCCCCCAACTCAAGCACTACCTGGTGGTCTGGCCTCCAAGAGCCTGCCACAGAAGAAGAGTGCCTCAGTTTCCCTCTCTACAGAGGCAGGGCGGGTCTTTAGTGACTCTCTTGGAGAAGAAAGGTAAAGAATGGGTATTTGTGGGACTAGGCACAGGAGAGAGAGCCTGGTCAGGGAGGCCACCTGCAGGCTATGGCTACCACTGAGACCTCGGCCTGGTGAAGTCCTCGGCCCTCTCTGTGACTGCTAGATCTGCTAGAAACTCAGGTCCCTGGCTATATTATGCCTGGCTATGCCATTTACCCAGCAACCACCTCCCCCATCCTGCAGTGCGCATGAAGCAATCTCCATTATCATACATGCTTGGCATTTTTGCCTGATAATCACACCTCCCACAGCCCCATGAGGATTAGGCCATGATTAGGGAGGAGGGAGAACTCTGGTGGGTGGAGCCAAGTAACTGCCAAAAGATTTGGCATCCTAATTTGATTGCCTCCAATAACTTTGAAGACCCTTTGAGGGTTTGGTGGCTGTGTTAGGACATTGCACAGGGCCAGTGGTAGCACAGACATTGCCACCTTATCCACGAATTGGCTCCTTATCTATGCTGCCTTGCCACCAGCAGCCCCCTGCTTCTGCCCTGTGGACTCCTCACCTGAAGGGAAAGAGACCTGACAGAGCTCAGAGCAAACCTTTTCAAAAAAAGTGCCCCACACTGGTACCATATGGGGTCTTCATCTGCTCTCTGACCCCCAACACTAATCCTCTGGGAACACTCTCCGCTCTCCCAGGGTGAGGTAGACAGATACTGTGACTGCCATGGTCTTTCTGCTCACACTGTGCCTTCCATCTGGAATGATCACTCACTCACTCACTTGTACTTTAAATCCCAGGGTAGAAGCTTCTTCTTTGTCCCTGGGAGAAACTGGCAAGAAGCATCTCCTGAGCCTCACGACATGGATGTGCAGGGACCTGTTCTATGCTTCTGTGTGTGAGCTTGCCTCATGTTAGAGTGCTGTGAGGCTACAGCTTCATGCTCACGGCACAGAAGAGCAGCAAGCTTAAGTCAAGTGTTTATGCCACATATGGTCAGGTGGATGCTGGGGCAGCTTCTTCCTCCACCCCCAGACCTACAGGGTGAGAGTTTCCTGTACTTCTGTACAGAGTTTCTGTACTTCATGAGATTCACAAGCTCCATGGAAGAAGAACATTTCAGACTAGACCTGTACCATCACTTACAGATTTTTGGTTGGGCAGAGCTGGGCTAGAACCCAGATGAGAAAGTCCACACATTATGCTGCTCTGAGAACCACTATGAGCAGTAAGGTTAACATCCAGAACAGAGGAATGTCCCCTCCTCTCTGCTAAGTGGAGCTGAGTGCGTGTGGTGACTAGGTCTTTTCACTCTCATTATACTGGGGGCCCCTGCTGTCCTTTGGCCAGTGCTGGTCCTATCTCTGTAACACAGAGACAGGGGGGACAATAAGACCAAGTCTGAATACACCCTTACCTTAGGGCATCTCTAAGCCCTGGCCTAGTTCTGACTCCCAGGAATCCTGCTGTCCTGGAAACTGATTTGCGTGGCACTCTAAAGGAATAGAGCCAATGCCCTACAGAGCTGGCCATGCCCATCCTTGGCCACATGTGAGGACCATGGTGAGGTCCAAGTAGGCAGTTTGGGTCCTACAGTTAGCAAGGGCATCTTTGTTAAGAGGCATCAGATGCAAGGACAGAAAGGGCTGTGCTGTGTTTTTGCTCCTAAAGCTAATTAAGACAGTCCCCAGGACAAATTCTTGAAAGTGTGCAGTGAAACTATGAACCCTTAGCACACGTGTATGTGAGCATTAACAAATTTAATACAGGTTGGGAAAAGGCTATGGGCTACGGAAGCCTACTCACTTCATTCCTAGAAAACAATGTGCCCAGGAGGGTGTTGGTGGCACAAGCCTTTAATAACCCCAGTACTTGAGAGACAAGGCAAATGGCTCTCCATGAGTTCGAGGTCACCGTGGTCTACAGAACAAGTTCCAGGACAGCCAGGGCTATACAGAGAAACCCCATCTAAAACAAACAAGCAAACAAACAAACAAAAAACAAGAAAGCAATGTGCCCAAGTGGACAATGGTACCTGTGATGGAAAGAATAGCAGCTTAGCCACCTGGGGAGAGTTATGGAAAAGGCTGAACTGATCCAGTGTGTGGAGTGTCATATGGCTCTATAATGGAGTCCACAGTCAGAAGCCTCAGGTGTTCCACAGAAGAGCTGGCCTGCCCTAAGCATCATAAGACATCCTGAGATGAAGGAGCTGGAAAGATCTGTGTACCCAGTGGTAGCCCAGAGCAGCCTCTGAGGTATACAGGTGAGAACTGTCTAGCTCCTGCCCTGTGGCCCACAGCACAGACAGGCCAGAGGCACCTGCTTGCTGCCACACCTCACAGCACTGATGGAGGATGTCACCCAGGGGCCTGCCCGGCACATGGCCAGACTGCGGCGGGAGCCACCACGGTGTGAGAGTATGTGGCATTCAGATGGAGGAGAAAGAGAAGTAGAGAAGTTTGACCATTGTTTAGAGAGATGTAACTGGAGATTCAAGGAGTAGCCTGTTGTAAATGGCCAGCTGTGCCATCTGGGGCCATGGTGAGGTCCAAGCACAAGCTGACACTGGGGGCCACGTTGATGTCAGTGGCTCATATTACCACTAGGGAACATGGGGATGTCCCCAGGAGGGCCAGCCACAGGGTACCATGGGGATGTCTAGGGGCTGCGCAGAAATGGTCCTGTACCCTGCTGGCTTATGGCTCCATCTCTTGAAAGCATCTCTCACCAGGTTGTGCCTTGCCCAGGCAGCACAGTGGAGATGGCCCTGTTGGCAGAGATGTGGGCAAGCTGGCCCCAAGGGCATGAGTGTGGGAGAGCTGACCTGCCACTCATATACCTGTGGGGTGTTACGGCACAGAGGTGATGTCCCTGACCATAAACCAACTCCGGCAGTTGGGAAAGCTGCCCACAAAGTCATGAGTACAGAAAAGCTAGCCCTGTCCCTCATCAGCTGCAGCACTCAGGAGAGCTGGCACCTCACTTCTCCTGGGCAGCACAAGTCCTGGTGTAGGGGGAACAGGTGATCCAGCCCCAAGGGTGACAGCACAGGAGATCTGGCCCTACCACTCATCTGTTGTGAGGTGGCATGGGTGTGGATGTGATGCCTTTTCACCTTGCCACCTGTGGTAGCCAGAGAGCTGGTCCTAAGGGCATGAGAACAGAAGCGCTCACCCTGTCTCCTGTTGATGGAGGCACTGAGTGGCCTAGCAGTCCTGGGGAGATCACCACGGTAGTGCAGATAAGAGGGAGCAGATGTGCTGACCAGCTCAGCTACCACTCAGGACCAAATCCAGGGCACTGAGTTGGCCCATCCCAAAATCTATATCATGTGGGAATGGGTGGGAAGCATGAAGGGGCCAGTCCTGCTGATCCAAAGCTGCAGGATCTCTATGGCACAGGGTAACAACAGGATTACTGGGAGATGTCCCAATGAGGATCCAATATTGATGGTGTCACAAAAGCCAGAGATCTCGAACCAGACCAAATGCAATGAATATTTGCAAGTGAGGACAGAGGAATATACTGTGGGACACACCGTGAGTTACAACTTCCACAATGAGAAGTTCACTATGCTTTGGTTTTTGGTTTTGTTTGTATGCTTTTTGTTTTTCATTTTGTGGAGGAAATTGCAAAGGCAAAGGGTCGATATGAGGGGATGGGGAAATGAGCAGGACTGGTGTGCACGATGTGAAACTCACAAAGAACAGAAACTTAAAACAACAAAAAAAATTGTCTAGTTGATCCCTCTTCTCAGGAAGAACCAGGGGCAGTGTAGGGTCTGGAGGAGTCCTAGAGCAAGGCTGGAAAACACAGGCTGCCAAGGCACCCTATTTAAATGACCATCCCAGGGAAAGGGAGGCTTTCCCTAAGAAGAGTCTGGAGTTAAGTGGCCATTACACTGGCCCCATATACTCACCATAATGGCTGAGTCAACAGTCATACCTAGATCATCTCTACGTCAGGGAGCAAACAATAAAGAGAGAGAGAGAAAGAGAGAGAGAGAGGAAAAGTCAATGGGAAAAGACTGGCCAGTGTGTTCAGGGATTTGTCTCCACTTAGGGCACAGAGACAGAGAACTACGCACCCTAAACACATATGTATGCGAGCATTAGTGATTTTAATTAGTCTGGGGAGAAGAGTAGGTGCCACAGCAGCCTACCAACTGCACCCCTAGAAAACAATGCTTCTGTGTGGGCAGTGCCCACTTGGGATGAGGTATCTCATTCCTTGCAGCCCTGAGAGTGATACTGAGAATGTGTTGTGGCGTCAAAGCCTGGGAGTGGTCGTACCTGGCTCTGCCCAACTTCCACTGCGCTGCATCATACTTGAGCATCTGGGCTCCTAGAAGAGCAAGCTCTGTGCTTTGTTGGGTTAACCTTCTGCAGCAATGCTGGGAATTGTTTATTTTCTCTAGTGCTGCCAAAGAGCCCCTGGCAGGGAGACTAAGCGGGTTTCATTGAAAAGATACTTTTCCTCCCCAGGCCTATAAACAAGGCCATTGCAGGCAAACCAACTTCCTTAGCCAGGCACTCTGCAGCCGCCCATCCCCAGCCAAGGAAAACAAATGCATAAACATTTCAAGGAGATATAGGAAGCATTTCTACTGGGAACCTGCTGTGAATGGCCACTAAAGTTTACACAGCAAACCCCATGGGAGCCTGGTGCAGGACACAGCCCTCTCAGCCCTCCCCGCCCTCCCTTTCTCCTATGGCATAATTGAGTCCTCCCTGCCTCTCCAAAGATCTGCAGCCAGGACACAGCATGTGCCCTAGCCCCACAGGAACACAAGATAATGTTTGTAGCTGTCACTGTCAAATCCGATAACTCCCCAAATGAGGAGGTCTCTTCTTATAGCATGGAGACATCTTACTGCAGAGGACACAGCCCTAGAGCAGCTAGGCTCCCAAACCCCACAGAGACACGTGGAGGCCAAAGATGGGCTGCCATGAAGCACCTACAACTCCTTTAGGCCTCTCTTGATCCCTATGTGTAAGCACCCACTTCTTCCCCAGAGCTAGGAGTGGAGACACCTGCCAAGTTTTACCACTATCTTGGTTCTAGGTTCTTCCCTGGATAGCCTTATGGCAGCGAATCTGGGATCTGGGGCTTTGCCTGTTGGTCCTGTACTCTTGGCTCTGACCCAAGCTGCCCCTCCTCTAGTTCTTCCCCGGCTTCCCAGTGCTGCTTTATCACACTCCTTGATGAAAGCCATAGGATACACACCATGTGGAGAGTGAAACTCAGAATATACCATCTTGCCATCCAGTCTCCCTCTTTAATTGTGCAGTGTGAGTACTTCCAAGGCCCAGCCCACTGTCAATGGTAGTCAGTTCTTCCCACAGCTACAGGGAAGTTGACACTTGCTTTGTCCCTATCTTTTTTGCTCACCTGGCCAAGGAGTCACTCCCTGGGTAGCTTTCTGGCCCCATCCTCCCAGTCTCCTTTTAAGCCCATCCCATTCTCATGAGGCCTCACCAGGTCTTCCCTCAGTTGGACTCTCTAGACTTTCGGCTGCTTTTGGAAAGCGAACTTATGTAGCTTGTATGTTAGACTATGATGCTCCTGTGGAAAACAGGAAACCCAGGGAACCAAGGTAAAAACGTCTTTGGGACAAAGGGCAGAGCTTGTCCTTACATCTTTGTTAGGAGATACTTTGCCCACTGGGGTCCTGCACTTCCACCTCCCTATCCCACCTCAGCCATGATGAGAGTAGACTTGTGCTCCCCTCACCAATGAACCACAAAGTCTTGGCCCTGGTCATAGGCTTGACTTTTGCTTTATGGAAGCTGCAGTAACAAGGATCCAGAGTCCCCAAGGCCAGCCACACCAGAGGCCTTGGAAAGAGGGGTAATCCAGGAAGGATGCAGACAAAGGCAGCAGAGTCTCTGATGGCCTTCTTGTCTTTGGCAGTCACAGCTGGGCCAGGAGGGAACCTCAGCAGCACACAGGACCCCACCATAGCCCTTCATGGAAGAAGCTGGAAGGCCCCACATGCCTCTGTGGCCAGAGGTCATCCAAAGATGAGTGCTGAAGCTATAGAACTTGATGTCCAAGGGTCACAGAATGGGGTCTGAGCCATTCCAGTTCACGGATGCCCCCTTCCACCTATGAAGAAAGTGACAGGAGAGTGTTAGAGCTGCAGGGATCCAGGAAGGAAGCTTTGAGGACTTCACACTGCCCGCTGGCTCTCCACATTCTCACCCAACCTAAACACCCATATGGCAGGCAGAAAAGACATCAAGGACCCTGGTGACAACAGGGAAGACACAGACTACAGGCGACTTGTCCTTTTGTGCCATAGCTGACTGTGCTGGTTCTCGTGCTACAGATGTCTAATGATTTAACGCATAAACATACATCCAGTCCCAGCTCTTGTCCAGCAGTGCCTGACAATGGCCCTTCAGGGGCACTTATGTAGGACTAGAAAAACAGTGAGAAAGATGCGGAGGGGACTGAACACCTGATAGCAGACCAGGCCATTTCTCTATGGGTCACAGGCAGTGAGGGCTGTGAATAACAGAGGAACAAAATAGGTTTTGAAAACTGATTTATGAAGCCTTAAGAAGAACTATGTAGATAAATGTTAGTATCTTGGATCCAATGGAACAGTTATTGTAGGTGAGACCAGGGGTTTCCTAACATCTGACTCTAATCCACAGAGCTAATTTTCTGAATAAATGAGGGGAAATCGTATTTATGGTAAATAAAGAATTATGCAAACCTACCACTGCAGGTAGTCTGCCTATGAATGCATCTGAAGACAACATAATTAGAATACGGATGTGGTGAGGCAGAGGACAGAGTGGAGACCGGGGCTTAAAAATGTCTCACAGTGGGCTAGAAAGATGACTCAGAGGTTAAAAGCATTGGCTGTTCTTCCAAAGGTCCTGAGTTCAATCCCTAGCAACCACATGGAGGTTCACAACCATCTATAATGAGGTCTGGTGCCCCCTTCTGGCCTACAAAGTGTACATGCAGGCAGAACACTATATACATAATAAATAAATAAATCTTTTAAAACAATGTCTCACAGTATATGAAGTTTGGAGGGGAACCAACATCATGTTTTCAAAACCAGAAGGCATGTCAAAATCCTAACATAGGCAAGAGAAAAAGAGAAGCTGTTCCTGTTTTATTTCAGCAACTCACTGGAAAAGCCTAAAACCAAGCCTAGAACCTCAGCAAGAGAGAAACCAGATCAACTCGGGGGAACAGTGCACTAGCTCCCCACAGAATGGCTGGGAGCAGGTGCCCTTATCCAGAGATATGCCTGGACTTTGCAATGTCTCCCACAGGGCCATGGTTTGAATTCTTGGTGCCTGCTGGGCTTCCGGGTGGTGCCACCTGGGGGACCTTTAGGGAGCAAGGTCACTAGAAGACAGTCTCTGGAGATGATTCCTGATCCCTGCCTCCTCTCAGACTCAGTGTTATGGTCTACCATAATGTCAACGTCCTCTAACAGATGTTTCCTCCACTAAAGCCGAGCTGCTTTACCACACATGCCAGGGCGGACTGAAAAGCCAGAAACCTAGAAGCGAGCAAAATCTCTCCTCTTGAAGTTGTTTCTGTTAGGTAAGGTGGTCACAGCACCATGAACTAAACTAAAGCACACTGGTTTCCCGTCCACAGATTCAAGCATCTGTAGAGCAAGAAACAACAGCAACAAAACCCCAACCACCCACCCCAAGCCAACAAACAAACCTGTGCTAAGCACGCACGGCCTGACTTTTCTTGTCATTATTCTATAAACAGCATAAACTAACAAGTGCTTGCATATTAATAAGCATCCAGAAACTAAACCATCCAGGAAGATATGTGGCCATATGTAAATACTACTATTTAAAGAAGGGATTTCAGCACCCTCAGGTTTTGATAATCTCAGGTGGTGCTGAAACCCCTCCATCAATAAAGTGACAACTGAATGGCTCATCTTGGCCCCAATGTTCCTTACCCTTATTAGCCCAGCCTCCACCTCAACTCCCTCTCCCTTCCTCAGAGGTGCTCTTTATCTTCTCCAGCTATCCACACTGCTGCCTCAGTATCTCTAGTGTTTAGGCTGAAACTTACCCTTTTCCAGAGGTAGCAGAATACTACATACATACTCACTCTTCTAATTTATTTTCCTGTAGGTTATACATCTTCTTGATAGATGTATAAACTATGTTTCCCATTTCATATTTTCTGTGTTTTACATCACCCCACTTCCCATCAAAAAAACAAACATTTCTTGTCATTTAGGGAAAAAATAAATAAATCTTAGTTGTGAATTCTGTGCCTCTTCCTCCCAGAGAATGCTTTGGTGTATAAGACAGTAACTGCACATGGCCATGAAGGGGCAATTACCATCACATTCTAGCTCCACCAGGGTACATCAGGGATAAGATACACTTCCCAAAGCACTGAAGATGTAAGGATGTCATGTGCTAGACAGAATGCTGCCTTGATGTACACCCTAGTCAACATCCCAGGAAAGCTGGGTATCTGAAATTTTTGTAAAATTTTTGTAAAATCTGCTTGAAAGGCTAGAATAAGTAGGTGGGGAAAACCAGCCTATGCACAAATGTCAGCTTGAAGAAGTGTTCCCAAATCCTGGTTATCTTTGGTGTCATTTGATGGCACCCAGCAATGCTGAAAAGATCTCACTCCTATAAGTTCCGGTGGCCTTTTGGTAGTCAATCCTTTGCTTCTTGCAGGAAAGGCATTTGGTTCCAGTACTTGGAAATGATTTCAGAAGATCTTTCAAGAACCAGTACTGGAAGAACCACCTTTGTAAGATCCATCTCCGGACTAGCCTATGCCAGGAAACGAACGCCAAAGCACTCTTACATTCATCACTGTTGGCACTCCTTCCTAATCATCGATGTGAGAATCCCCAGGGTCAGCCTTTTAATCTATTAGATGCTGAAGAATTAGGTGGCTCTGTGATCTCTGTTGCTCTAGACCTCTTCCCAAGCTTCTTGTATGTAGATTCAGGGGACTCTATCAGGTTTGGTCACTTAGATAGACACACCCACTTTGATGGAATGCAGCCATGTTATAGCATTCCTCTTCACTGTCTGAATGGTAGATATGGCCATACTAGCAGGCAACTTGGTGTAACTTGGAGAAGTTAACTACTCCATGAGGAATCTTCTGTTGATAAGATTTGGGGTTGGAATCTCACGAAGCCCCAGGGGAGACAGCTTAGTTCTACCATCAGGGAAACAGACCCTGCACTGCCTGGCACACAGAGCAGGTAGAGGTGCAGAAGTGCTGATCCCAGGTTCGGAAAGGCAAGGATGATTTACCACAGCTACTGAACTAGTTGTAATTTAGCATCTGTAACAATGTAATACTACTCGAATTTTTCAATTATCTCCTCTTGCTCATCTTTGTTGTTTTGAAGTACACCATTAAATAACCTTTTATTGCTCTACTAAGATGTGTGTATTCAAAGTCTTAGGGGCCTGAAGAGATGGCACAGTGGTTGGGAGCACTGCTCCTCTTCTGAAGCTGGGTTCAATTTCCAGCACCCACTTGGTGGCTTACAACTGTCTGTACCTGTAGCCCTATGGGAACAAATGCCTTCTCTTCTGGTGTGCAGACATACATGCAGACAAAAAACCCATATGTGTAAATAAGTCTTTAAAAACAAAACAAAAACCGTCTTAAATCCAGATATCTAAATGGTGGTGAAAGGAGCCCAAAGGAGAGTAACAGATCCACCCCAACCTGCTCCCCAGGACTGTACTGCCACCCTCTGCATACTACCCAAACCCTAGACTCTACCTTCCCCACTGGCAGGCAAGCCTACGCTCTCCCATGGGCTCCCAACAGACAAAATGGGGTTTGGCTTCAGCACAGGGTGCATCTGTGTCACGCCAGTCACAGAGCCCTACTGGCAGGCTGCTAGGTTTGTGTATGGTTTTGAAGCTTTCATGAGGAAACTAGCCCTCCCATCCTGGCCAGCAGGTGCAGAGGCAGTGGAGAGAAGCACTTTGCTGTAATATGTGAAATCAGGGCCATCTGAAATGCTGAAAGGGCTGAGCATGACGATTCATCTGAAAGGTCTGGAGTGAGGAAAGTTTCTCCAGTGCTGCAGCGGCAGGGAGGGAATGCAGGGAAGTGAACGGGTGAGATGGAGAGGTGCCTGAATGTGCAGCGGGAGTCAGCAGCCCAAGCTGTCTTTGGCAGTAACTCAGGAGGCAAAGTATACACACGGCACACTTCAAAGCACCTTGCCATTGGATAAGTCCGCTGTGGGGCTCTTCTGTTCACTATAGGACATTTTGTGCCCTCTTCCTGACTGTAATTGCTGGAAGTGTTTCAAGACTGCCAAATAATCCCAAAGGTGAAAAACAACTCCACCAAGGATTGCCAATTTAGCAGTTGAGCTTTGAGCTCAGCGTCAACAGCAACATCAGCAACAAGGGAGGGCCATGGCATGCAAATACGCACTCCCCCAGCCTGCCCGAACTGATTCAGACCACTGCTGGATCTGATGTACTTTATATAGAAAGAGGGCCCACATGGGTCTACAACAGCAAAAAGAGGGCAGGCCTGTTATGATGCTACAAACGGCTGCAGACATACCCAGAGTTCTGTCTGCTGGCCTTGATTTATCTATCAGACAGCTTGTGTGCCAGTTTCTGTTCGCGCACTCAGGTCATTCCAAATTAGAGGTGGTTCTAGAGCTAGCCCTGCATGCTCTTTGCCACCTGTGTATGGCCTTGGCCAGTGCCCCCCGCCCCCTCCCCCACACAACTTCTCTGCACTCAGATCCAGGCCCCTTGCAGAAGGACATCTGGCTTGGGGTAGCTATCAGCCTTTCTGGTGGGCTCAGGAAGAGCTGACATCCCAGGATTCTGAGGTGGGGGACACTTCCCCCCAGCTCTCCTCTCACACATCTACTCTGAAGGCCACTGCCCTCCCAGATCTCCAGCAGGGAAACCAGGTCTTTATTCACTCTTTATACGACTCAACCTCCACGCCTTCTTCCCCATCTGATCCTTCTCCTGCCTGCTTTTCCACATGCTCAGAACCCCTTGTAAAGGTCAGGGAATACCTCTGTGGTTTTACTTTGAATCTCACAGTGGCTCAGGAAAGAGATAATGATATCTGACTGACAGATGGGCAGAACTGAGTTCAGGAGAACAACCCATATGACAATCGGAAATGTGTGGAGAGCAGCACACATCACAAGAACGTGGTTGACATAGACACTGGAAGCCTGGGAGAGCTCCTTCTTTGGCTAAGGGGCACTGTGAGTGGGGACTCCAGCAAGGGTATCAGCATGAAGGAAAGAGGGTACTTAGGTGGGTAGGGCATCCTTGAGGGAGGTGAGTGCTCTCCCCAGCCTCCAAGACACCGACACTGTCTGTAACTAGTTTCCGTTTCTCCTCTGAGCCTCCAAACAGAAACATCTGGTCCCTAGCCCCAGGCCCGGTTATGAGCTCTTTCCTCTGCTCTCTGGCCTGTTGACAACTGTTTCATTTTTCTCTCACTCTGGTGAGGATGGAAGCCTGGGAGAGGTCAGTGTGTGCTGTTGGAAATGACCCCCAAAGAGTCTGGATTGGCTCATGTAGTTTCAGAACAACAGGAGGAGGGGCAAGAGATGGACCTGACATAACAAAGGTAGCAAAGAGACCCTGTGGGGCCAAGATGTGCATCATATCAAAGGGTAGGGACAGCACAGGGACCTAGTGATGTTTCTCTTCTCTGAAGGCAAAACCCAGAGTCTGGGCCTGTGTGACACCTCAGTGACAGCAGGCAGGTGGCAGGAAAGGGCTAGATGATAGGGGTGGGGGAGGGGGCACAGGCACCCCTCTGTGAACTAAGCACATTGCCAGATGACTAGGTATGTGATAGGTACATCCTCTAGGGTGGGCCATGATTCCCTGGATTTGATCAGGGTTGATTCAGAATTTGATTTCCGTTTGATTGAACTTCCTGAGAGTGGGGACTAATTCTTATGTAGCTGTTTCTTCTAAAGTACCAAGACAGAGCTTCTTTAAGAGTTGCCATGATGAGATGGAAACTCCACCCACCCACCAGGTGTTCCAGCTAGCCACCCTTCTACATGGGATGATTCTGAACACTCAGCTGCATCTCACCAGGTTATTTCAAATCGGACTCTGGTTTTGGCAGTGACCTGAGTACGGACTATAGCATCATATGTACCATAAGGCAGGTCTACAAGCAGCAGGCTATGCCCTCTCACCTCAACCCCATAGCCAAGACCATTCCAGCAGGTCCCCACAGTGACCTCAAAAGCTACTTTCCCAAGTTCCTCCTTTGAGCTGTTTGAGAATCTGCAGCAAAAACAAAATGCAAGGCCTTTGTAATTCAATCCACTAGACCAGGATTTCTGGCCTGCTGTTTCCCATTACAGTGGCATGTTATCTGATGAATCAAAGAGACAAAGACCCAGCCATTCCACTCTTCACTCACCCACTCAGCCTTCCGGGAATAATTCTGGGAAAAACTCTGGGAAAATGCTCCCATGGTAACTGGCCAGGTAGACTCGCCATGGCCAATACAATGAGAAAGTACAGCAGGCAAAAACCTGCTGGAAGCAAGTTCCCTGGGTTGCTACCTCCCTTGATAACTGACTCGCAAGTTCAGGTTCATAAGGCAGATGGACATGGATGGGGCCGGGGAGGCCTTTACCCATCATTAGAACAGCACTTCTCAAAAGTAGTCCTGGAACTTAGAGAGATGCTTCCACAGTTAAGAGTGATTGCTGGCTTTGGACCCAGAGAAGAGCATGGCTGATTGATTGCATGCGGGTTGATACCCCAGGTCCCGCCTCTGAGAAAAAGGTATCGGACGGGTATGATGCTCTTTGGGTGGATGACACCTAAATGAACATCGGTACAAAGTCCCAATTTATTTCTAATATCAGAGATCAGACCTCTACTCTTGCCTGATGCGTCTAAAACAAAAAGGGGGAACTGTAGAGAGCTGCGGAATGCTGTGCCTTAAAGAATGGAGCTGGTTTCCTCCTTCCACCTTCCCGATGGTGAGTGCTCTCTGTCACGAACAATTCCACATTTGGCTAAGGCTGAGGATCTGGCTTGCTTCCATGTATGGGGACCTATCTGCATTGCCCACGTGGCACGCCTGGGTTGGCTACCCAGAGGCTATTTAAGCTGTGGGCTGGCTTTTCCCAGGGTCAGATGATTGTTCAAGGTTCCTGAATAAACTGCATTGAAAAAAAAAAAAGAAGAAAATGATACCAACAAACTCTATAATTACTTTTTCTTTTGAAATAAAGGCATCAATCAAAATAAATAAATAAATAAATAAATTTACACTGCAGTCAAAACTCAAAAAAAAAAGAGTGATTGCTGAAAAAAGACACATATGGTATATACTCACTCATATAGACATACAACATAGGACAAACCCACTAAAACCTGTGCATCTAAAGAAACTAAGCAAGAGAGAGGACCCTAACTAAAATGTCCAATCCCCATCCTGAAAGGCAAAGAGGATGGACATCAGAAGAAGAAGAAAACAGGAAACAAAACAACCTAGGAACCTACCACAGAGGGCCTCTGAAAGCCTCTGCCCTTCAGACTATCAAAGCAAATGCTGAGCCTGATGGGCAACTGTTGGGCAGAGTGAATGGAATTTTAGGTAAGAACTGGGAAATAGTAAGAGCTGGAGAGGACAGGGTCTCCACAAGGAGAGCAGCAGAACAAGAAAATTTGAACACAGGGAACTTCCCAGAGACTCATACTCCAACCAAGGACTATTCATGGAGATAACCCAGAACCCCTGCACAGATGTAGCCCAGCGCAGTTCAGAGTCCAATTGGGTTACATAGTAATGGGAAGAGGGACTGCCTCTGACATAATCTGATTGGCCTGCTCTTTGATCACCTCCCTCTGGGGGGGAGCAGCCTTACCAGGCCATAGTAGAGGACAATGCAGCCACTTTTGATGTGAACTGACAGACTAAGATCAGAAAGGAGAGGAGAACCTCCCCTATCAGTGGACTTGGGGAGTGGCATGCAAGCAGAGGGAGGAGGGAGGGTGGGATTGGGAGGGGAGGAGGGAGGGGCTTATGGGGGGATGCAGAATGAATAAAGTGTAATTGATGAAAAATTTAAAAAAAAGAATTCTGTATAAATAACAGCACTCTGACTTGAATATACACTATTGTTTTAATTCACAAATACTAAACTTTTGAAATAGTCTCAAAACTAAATTTGATTGTACTTATACTAATACATTAATGAATCAAATAAATTTGAAATTTGTTTAAAATATATTAACTGACATATCTTATTACCATTTTAAAATAAATATTATATTAAATAATTAAAAAAAAGTGATTGCTGAGCAATAACGAGGATCAGAGTTCAAATCCCAGCACCCAAGAAGTAAGCCAAGTGCCTCACATATGTCTAACTCCAGCGGCAATGGGAGTGTTGCTGGGGCTTGCTGGCTTGTAGACTATCCAAAAAAAAAATGAGGCTGGGGGTACTAGTGGTGGGAGGGTACAAAGATAAAGTAAAAAAGAGATCCCAAGGAGTATCCTAGCCTGGAAGGGGTAGAGGCTGTGCCTAGGAGCAGTTGGGGACCTACTCCTTCAGAAAGGTCACCCTGTGGCCTCCTATACTAGCCTGCACTAGGTGCCAAGGCCAGGGTCACCACCTCCTTTCACCTTCAAAGCCCTTCACTCATCACCTTGAATGAGTGGCCCTTTGTACTTGAAAGGACAGTGACCTGCATGTCCCCTAATCCTCTGATGAAAGCAGCCAGCCTATGACTCTGCAGTAATGCTGCATCCCTGTAGGGGAGAGCAGGGAACAGGCACAATGGGGATGTGCCTGCAGGCCTCCCACTTCCCCTTCCTGATGCTTCCATGGTGCCAAGGCTCTCTTCCTCAGTCCCAGTCAGAGGCTTGCTTGTCTGCAAGGGGCAGCCTGCCTGGACTCCAGGTCTGCCACATGTATTCCAGGTGGCCAGAAATCTCAGGACCAGGCTGTGATTCTCGCCCCAGCTGGGGAAACAGATTCCTCCTGAGACAGCACCCAGGCATGAGTGCCAAGGACGACGGTAGTGAGACCTAATGCTAGAAAGTATTTAGTAATATCCATGTGGGCTCCAAGCTGCCACTGTCCCTACTTTACAGATGACAAAGTGAGCCAGCTGCAGCCCAGCTCTCGAACCATGACGACAGGCACTACATCCCAGGAAAAGCAACAAGAACCCCCTGTCTCCCTTCCAGGACACGCCCTCCCCCCCACACTAAAGTCTCCTAGTCATCACTGCAGGCTTTGAGAAGAGCTGGCCAAATGAACCAGAGGCTTCTACTAGCTTCTACAGCCCACAGTCCCTGTAGAGCACAGCCCCAGCCTGGGGCACAACCAAGAGCTTGGGAAAAAAGGGATGGGCTTTCCCCAGCTCTAGCCTGGGCCACAGTCTCCCCTGAATGCAAAGGCACTGGGTGAGGTACTACTCCCTGCTTCAGGGACAGAAGCATCCCTGCTCAGTACTCTGAGTGGCTCTACCTCACAGAGGGTAGGCAGATGCTGCTGTTGTGACCACCCACATTCCACCACACCCTGGCCATCCCATCTCCTCCCAATTTTATTCCATTCTCCAGCCCAAAAAGTCAGCAAACTTTCTCTCAGTGGAGACACCTGCTTAGTATAGGCCTCCAGCCCAGTGTCTAATCAGCTGCATGGTACTACCTGACCACACCTCTCTAGATCAGGGCACCCAGGAAGCTGTTTCTCTCTCTACAGGCCTAATGCCCCCAACCAATGCACATCCTGGACTCTGGGTAAGTTCTACGAAGTTAGAGGCAGCCCCACTCACTTGGTTCTGATACAGAGCTCAAGGGGAGGGACAAGGTCAGTGCAGCTGTCCTCTGAGGTGGTCTTGGTGGTATCTAGGAAGGAGAGGAAAAAAAAACAAACAAAATAAAACCACTCACGTCATCCAGGGGTAGGCACTGACCCTGAGGCCAGTGCAGGCAACTGCAGGGACCCACCCAATGCTTGGGTATCATGTACTCATCTCCATCTTGACTGGATCCTTCTCCTAGACAGTGCACTGACCTCTTACCTCCAACCTCCACCAAACTCATGCCATACTTTAGTTACCAAAATATTTTTTTTTTCTAAAATCAACTGGGGTCTCATTATTCCTCTATCCTAAAACCTTCCATGACTTCCTAGTGCCATAAATGCAAATCCAAACATAACAGCAGAGTTTATGGTTTACCACTTGCAGGTGGTCTTTTTGTTTGCTTGCTTTTATTTTCTTGAGACAGGGTTTCTCTCTGAAGCCTTGGCTATCCTGAACTCACTTAGTAGACCAGGCTGGCCTCGACCTCACAGGGATTTGCCTACCTCTGCCTCCCCAAGTGCTGAAATTATAGGTGTGCAGCACCACGCCTGGCTTTGCTTGTGGTCTTAACTTCATCTTCCACCCGTAATCCTATCAAGCACCCAAGGCCCATCCGTGGCTCACTCTTACAGGATGGTCAGGCTAGCATCACTCTCTGACCACCCATGATTATTCCAAGAAGGCATGTTAAGGCTGGTTCTGGAGCAGCCTGGAGGCTCCCTGAAGAGATGGGTTAAGGTGTCTCACCAACAGTCAGCCGGATCTCCTCCTGCTGGTTGGCCAAGCCATCATAGTAATACAGGTCAAAGAGCCGCTCAGTCCTCCAGTCACGCAAGAGCTCCAGCTGGAGGCTGAAGAGGACGCTGAAGTGGCTCTCACTGCAGACCACCCAGATGGGGAACTTTGGGGTCTTCAGGAAGCAGCCAACCTGAAGGAGGGAAAGACCTGATGCAACGATATGTGCTGACCAGCTGAGGCAAGGCTGGCTTCCCAGACAGCCTTGGTGTGATGCTAGAAACCCCTCCTGATACCCAGACCACAGGCCTACCTTCTAGAGTTGGCCACCACACAAGGATCACAGGGAACTCTCCCTCTCTCTCCCTTTCTCTCTCTCTCTCTCTCTCTCTCTCTCTCTCTCTCTCTCTCTCTCTCTCTCTCTCACACACACACACACAGCACACTCACTGGTTCCACAGCCCACAGCCCTCTAACCCTCTTTTGTCCTCCAGTCTCTCACACACCTGTGGCTCAGCCATGACCCCCCCCCCCCACCCCATGTGATTCTTGCTGTACTCCTCAGTCACTCAGCTTACCAATCCCTGGGTCTTCCCATTCTTTGTCCTTCCTTCTGAGAGCTGTGTCACCTCAACTGCTCAGTCAGTAAGCAGGTATCATTGCCTCCTCACCGAGAAACTGCCCCCTCAACCACAGCACCACATCGGGTCATTTGCCTCTAACAGGACAACCACTCCACACAGCTGCCTCTAACAGGAGCCCACCCAGTGTGGGAGCAAATGGTTGGAAAATGGAGGTCCTCAGGAATAACACTGGACTTCAACTAAAATTGTGCCTTGAAGACAGGTGAGCCCCGGGGAGCCAGGAGAGAAGGACCTGAGCGAGCAGCACAGAGAGTGGGAGGAGAAATTCAGGGTACCGTTGGCTGCTTGGTAAGAGGAGAGCCTGGAGGATGAGGCTGGGGCTACACCAGAACATGGAGCAAAAAGTGTCTGCAAGTCCCCAGCCAGGACTTTCATGATTGGCCAAGAATGTGTGGGAAAACAAACCACAGACACCCCCCCCACACACACACACACATACATACACCCAGCACAATGTCATGATGCTTCTTGCAAAGAGAGAACTGATTTAGGGCCCCGTGGGCAGGCCGCCCTCTCCACACTCTCTTGTGAGTGTCGCAGGGGACACCTCACCTGCCAGTACTAGTTCATTCAACTGTGTGGTCCAGCTGGTGTACCTAATGCACGGCCTCCCCCAGGACACGAGGTCTTTGCTGCACAGGTTGTTTACAGCCTCCGCTGTGGATTAGGGAAAGAATGGGAGCGATTTTTCCAATCAGGAGAAGGACATACTTGCTCTAGGGTCCACCACAGAAGAATGGTGAGGCAATGCCGAGCTACAGTGCCTGGGTTAGAGGAACTGTGCTCACTCAGAGTGGCCCCTGGAAGGACTTGCCTACTCAACTGGAGTGAGCATAGGGATGACGCTGACAAGAGTGTTAGCTGCTCTCTTATCTACAGTAAAACCCCTCTCTGCTCAGCCCTCTGTGACGCTCTGCTCTGCCATGTGTGATACCCAACTGGACTACAAGCTTGCTCCTCCTGAGAGGTGAGGCATTCAAACATGCCTGACCCCCGCCTAACCCTTCTGTAAGCTTAGCTTCCTCTTGGTGCTCAAAAGAGGCTTTTCTTGAGAGGCACCGCCTGGGTCTGGGCTCACTCACAACAGGCAGGGAAAATGCCTCAAGCCAGCCATGGGCAGGCCTGGGCGGCATCAGCTCCTGAATTTTCCAAACGAGGGACAGAGGGCATTTTGCCATTTATAAACAACAGTCAAAAGATTAAGAGCAAAACAGCTGCCCAGAGGGCTTATACATGAGAGTGCTCATTCACAAGCCTTTTCCACAAGGAGACATTTTCCAGAGAAACTTCCTTAGGGGTCTTAGGGAGCTGTGTGTGCCATTTCCCTCGCACAGGACAGGCTCTCTCTTGGGGGCTGTGCTGCACTATCACAGGTTGCTTTTATTTGTTTGGCTTTATTGTTCTGAACTTTTAAACTTATTTTGAGTGTTGGGGAATAAACTCCGGGGATTGTGGTAAACCTGTGCTCTGCCACTGAGCCACACATCTAGCTCCCGAGACTTTAATTAACGCCTTTCAAATTTTTCTACATCAACAAGGATACATCTAAGTAAACACCTGTATAAATTAGTTAAGAACGGCCTTAACAAGACCTGATTCTGAACATGCAAATGGGCAGCTGGTGAACCACAGATGTGCTTCAGGATGTACTATTCCTCGGGAGAGCAGCTTCCAGAGTCACGCTCTAAGGTCACAGATCATGTCTTTTAACTCTCTGTGTCATGTCAGGTCTCCTCCCATCAGCTATGGACAAACAGGCCAGCTTCTTCCACATACCCACAAGCATTCTCGTCGATCTGATTAACAAACTGTAAGTTCATTTAATTTAACCTGAATGCCTTGACTGTTAGTGTGAGGTGATGTGAGCGAGTTTTCAGGTGTTTATTTGTCAAATGACTGGTGGACTTCTAGATTTTTATCAAATGCACTGCCTCAACATTCTCTGGGTTTTTGTAGTTTGGGTTTTTTGTTGTTTTTTTTTTGCCGGTAGTTGTATGTTGTTGTATGGACAGAGGATCTCCACATGTAGCCCAGGCTGGCCTTAATTTCTAGATCCTACTGAGTGCTGGGATTACAGGCATGTATCACACACCTACGTCTCCTTAGGCCTCCTGTAATATTTTATATTAAGTGAACTAACCTTTCTCCATTAATTTGGAACCTAGCCTCTGTGTGTGTGTGTGTCTGTGTATGTGTGTGTGTGTGTGTAACTATTTCTGGCAATATTTTCATTGATCCATTAGTCTCTTCTTATGCCTTATGTTTTGATTATTCTGCTCTTCGTTGTATGTGCTGATGGCTGAAAATTCCATTATGTATTTCAACCCCCTGACTGATACTGAGCACTTTTTCTTTCTTGATAAACTCTTCTCAAAACCCTTTGGATTTTCTCCCTTGAAGTGCTGGGTTCTTAATCCAGCATCTTGAGCATGCTAGTCCAGTGCTCTGCCCTGAGTTATGTCCTAGTCCTGTTCAGGATCTTTAACTTTCAGATTAGAGGAAGGAGTATTTTACCACACTGAGTCTCGCTACCTAGAACTGACATGTTACTCTGTTATTCTGATCTTTTACGTATTTCAGAAAAATCAGTTAGAAACCATGTATTGCCTTGGCTAAGTTTATTGCTTGGTATTTTCACGTTTTTATTTTTGAAATGTATTTATTTTTTATTTATTTGTATGTGTATGTATGTATTATACCCAATCATCTTTCTAAGCTCTCAAAAGATGACTATAGTGGTTTTTAGTTGGCTTATGTTTATTTCTGATGTAGGTCATTGCATTCACATATGAATTTTTAGGAGTGTTTTAACATTGTTATTCTGTGTGTTGTGGGGAGATATGTGAAGGTCAGAGAACAACTTAGGGGACTGAGTACCTTCCTTCCACTGTGTGGGTTCTGGGAATTGAGCGCAGGTCACCAGGCGTGGCAAGAGCTCTTACCTGCTGAGCCATCTTACTGGTACTCAAGGGTGTTTTAAAAATCTGAACCTTAATCTCTCACGGAAGTAGCGAATGGCCCGTGGCCAGTATGGACTGCCTTATCCAAGCACTTGTTCTCAAGGATCAGTGTTTGACTATAAGCAGAATCACCTTCCTGTCTACAGTGGTGACATTCATTTGATGTGATTACACCTTATCCTCGACAACACAATAGACTACGGGGACAAAGTGCTAGAGAAAATGAGATCAGTGATGGCAGCAGAGGGTAATTAGTCAATCAGGTTTAGGTGTGCTGCAATGACCACTGTCAGATCGTCACCATGTCTCCTGTCCCCTAGAAAGGCAGACGGTCAGCCAGTCTAGTACACTACTAACTGGAACACTGTGCTGTCATCGCAGAAGTGCTGAAATGTGGGGAAACTTCCCTCCTAAAGGCAACAGATGTGATACTTAAATCAAGGAAAGGCCCACGAAGGAATTGGCGCTTGGATGGAGGAGGCAGGGTGGGGAGAAGAGATCTGCTCAGTTAGAAGGGGGACAGAGGTGACAGCAACTTCCCTTTCAGGAAGGAACATTAAGGCAAAGCATGAAGAGTGGGGAAGGCAGGGCAGGTGGAGGGACAGCACATGCAGAGGCCCAGAGGAAGGACGAACCCCAAAGAGGCAGGTGTAGTTCAAGGTCCAGCAGGAGAGCCAGAGGAGGAGGAAAGGGACAGCTCTGGGAGGACTGGTAGGTGGAGGCAAGCTTGGGATTTTAATCTTTGCATCAGTTCCTTATGCTCAGGCCACAATAGCAAAGATCACAGAATGTGTGGCCTAAACCACATAAACTTATTTTCACAAAATTGTAGAATTCTGAAATCAAGGCGGTGTCTGGATTGTTTGCTGCGGTAGCTCTCTCTGGCTTCTGGTTAACTGGCCTCCTCCCCGCCCCCATATCTCACAAGGTCTTCTCTCGATGTCTACGTCCTAATCTCTTCTTATGATGACACTGTCCTTTGGATTAGGGCTACCCTAGTGACCTCATTCTAATTTAATCACTTTCTTAAATACCATCACCAAACACAGTCCTGCTCAGAGGTCAGGACTTCAAATATGAATTTTAGTGGACACAGCACAATGATACTACTGGAAATCGGAAAGCCCTGGGGTGTTTTGAGCATAGAATGGTATGATTGGGTCTATGCTTTTAAAGATTACACTGCCTTAGTGAAGGGAGAGGAAGGAAAGTGGGTATGTCAGAATGGTATTCAAATACAGGGTCTTTCTCGTGGCTATGTTGATGCTATCCAATAAATGGGGCCAGCTAGACCAAGGACTTGTCTCAGTCCAGACCTTGAGTTTTGAGCTTCCCTGGGGCTCCTCTGTCCCATGCCACTGACAGAGGGCATAGAGCCATAGGGATGAGAGGTAGTATTATAAAGATGAAGGCTGCCGGGCCCCACTTGGGTCTTTAGGGGAAGGAGAGCCCACGACTCAGCCTTGATGACATCTTGAGAGAAAGAGTGAGTGCATCTAGAATCCCTTCGTTACTGTGCTTGCCAATGGTACAGCACAGGAAAGCATCCACTCCCCACACAGACAACACTCCCAAACCTGACCAGCAAGGGGCCCATGTGAGTTCAAGGAATCTACAAGAAAACAGCCATTAGGCCCAGGTTTCTCCAATAGTCATTTCATTCTGAGTGAAGAATGGCCTTGACTCTTCTTTTCATCATTTGCCCTCTACTGACCAAATCAAAATAGTTAATTTTTTGACAGGCAGCCTGGACCACAGGAAGACATCAGGCTCATGCTTAGCCTGGAGTCTATGAAACTGGCCAAGCTTATTCCGTTCAACCCATGGACCACTGGGCTGGAGAATATTAGTGCTTCTTCTCTTGGTGCTTCTCCTTGGCTACATGGTCAAATTGCTGCTATACTCCTGACGCAACACAACCAAAAAGGAACTGGCCCCTTTCTTCTGCAGGCAGTTAGAACCCACATATCTGCATTCTGTGAACTGGGGTTATTACCAAAAAAGGGGATCAGGAAGACGCACATCACATGGTCCACAAACAAGGGGCCTAAATAAGAGGTCACACAGGAAGAATAAGACAAAAATCCTAACCCCTTCCCACTCTAGTCATTTACCTAGTACTCTAGGGGCCCATATGATAACCTGCTTCCTGTTTGTGGCAGTGATGAAGCCACAAACATCTATACCCTCTTGGTGTCTGAGTGGTGTCAGCAGCCTCCTGTTGGTCCTCAGAGCAATGCTCTCCATATCTATAGCCACAGAACTGTGGATGACATGAAGTAAGGTTCTAAGAAGGTCTGAAAGCAGTGGAGGCTGCAGGTCAGATTGAGAGCACCGCTGCCCAGCCCATGGTGTGGTCATAGCGCCTCAGCAGCTTCACCAAAAGCACAGGCCTTTGCAAGCTTTCTTTCCCAGCAAGAAAGGAGGCAGAGGGACCACATTCAGCAAACAGGGCAAATGAAGCTGTTTGGGCTAAGTTGTGTCCCCTTAAAGGACATGTAAGCCCCAAGTGCCTCGGAATAGAACCTTATCTGGAACTGGGGTTGCTGCACATGACCCTGGTTAAGATGAGGTCATACTGGAGCAGTGCGCCCTTATCCAACTGAGGTCCTCAGAAATTGAGACACAGGGAACAAACAGCCAAGTGACTATAGAGGCAGAGCCTGGAGTGCGCTGCACCTAGAAGCCAAGGAGCACCAAGGAGTGCTGGAATATGCCACAAGCAGGAGAGACATGAAAGGATTCTCCCTGTGGCCTTCAGACGGAGCACAACCAGCTCACATCTCAGTCTTGGACTACCAGGATTTAGCCTTGTGACTAGAAGCACCTCGGTTGTTTTAGGCACCCAGTCCATAGCATTTTGTTGCAGCAGCCCCAAGAAATTAAAGAAAAGTCTAAGATGTAAAGCTCCTGCCTTCAGAGACCTCCCTTCCTCAACACACTATATATACTAACAAATATGAGAATGTATAAACACAAACACAAACACACACACACTCACACATGCATGCACACCATTCTGAGCTCCACTCTGATGCACAACCACATATGAACCCTTACAAGGGCTTTTCAGCTATCCTTCGTGGAACCCAGAACCTGCTTTTTGAGCCTGAAGTGTCTGTGGCATTGGCAGCAAAGTCATATTTCTTCTAGGCTGCTCAGTATTCAGGGTGGACCTGAACTCCAGACAGATTTGGGAACTAGAGCCATGCTTCCCTTCCTTGCATCTCATAGGTCCAAGGAACAAGGCTGCTGGAGCTCTGGAGTGCATGTGGGTACCTGGCAAACATTGTAGTGTTCAAAGAGAGATAAGAAGCCGATGTTGCTGCGTGCCTCAATGCCTCGGAGGAGTGTGATGTTCCCATCGCCTGAGTCCAGCTCCATGACATCATTGAAAACATTGGACACAGCTTTCCCGGTCAGGAGAAGATTGACAAGTTCCTGTTGATGAGAGAAGGGGAAGCTGCGTCAGATCTCTGAAATCAGCCTTGGCAGGGCGTGGAGGGGAGGCTGGGGACAAGGGAAAAAGGGCGGAGGAGGAAAGAAACCAAGGAAGGTGGGAAACAGAATGCAGAGCAGAGACTGTAGGGGCTTGATTTCTCCACAGGCTCTGATGGAGGAAATCTGCCAACCGCCTCTATCAAAGCACCTCGAAGGACTCAGCAATCTGTCTGCAAGCGTTTCTTAAATGAAGACTGTACAAGGAGCCTGTCCTAAGTCTTAGTATTGAGGGGACCTTTGAATGGTTACAACGCAGCTCGGGGTCGGCTAGGGAGGTCAAGGATGTGTCTGTGCAGTTGAAACCTAAGGTAGGATATGAGCGGGTCTATGAAAATGTGTGTACAGAGTGTTCCCTGCCCCACATGGACAGACAGTCACATAACCAAGTGAGAGAAGCTTTGTTGGGAAATGACCTCTGGGAGAGTTTTGAAAAATAGTGTTTTTAAAAATAAGCATTTTAATGTTTGAAATGACTTTAGACTCAATAGAAGTTTAAAAATATAGTCCAGAGAGTTCCTGTGTACCCTTTACCCAGCTTTCCTCAACGATAACATCTCACAGGACCCAGCACACCTCATAGCCAGGAAGCCAGACAACTCTGCACACTGCAGCACCAAGGAGGTGCCCCTGCCCTGACTAGAGTCTCGTGGGAATGGCAAGGAAAGCAGGACAGAGGCAAGGGCAGAGGCAGAGAGGGTAGCTAGAAGGTGGTGTTGATCCTCCTCCAGGAGGATCTGGCAGTTGCACTGCAGTGGATCACTGAGGCTGGGCACCGCCACATCCCACCACTGGCTAGGAATAAAGAAACCGAGCCTGACAGATGAGAAAGGACTTGTCCTAGCCACAAAGCCATAAAGTGACTGAGCTGAACCTTCGCCCACATCTGCTGAATACAGGGTCTGTGCCACCCTCACTACCCTGATAGCAACCCTGCCTACGCAAACACTCCAGCTGAAAGGTGGAAGCTGCCAGTGATTCTTTGGGGAAGGACTCTGGTTAATCCACCCCTAGGATTCAGACAAGTAGTCCCTCTGTGTTACCAGCCCCCAGTGGGGCGGGTATTACTTGTGAGACAAGCAACCACACAGCTGTCTCGTAGCCCACAGGAATGGCCGTGCCACCTCTACCCAACCTGCGCTCTGCGGGGCAGGGTTCACAGAAGTGTTTTCCCTTGTGAAATTGATGTTCCTGGTAAATAAACCTTCCACTTATACAAATACCCCTGCCCCAGTGACAGTTAGGCCTCCACTGATGGCCACAAAGGAGCCCCCATTGGAAGGAGACAGTGAAGGGCCTCATGTGTCCTTCAGGGGAAATAATAAAAGAGTTCAAAGGAAATATCTGCTCTGAGATACTGTGCCTCAGGCCAGAGGCTACTAAGAAAGGTACAACCTTTTTTATTTTTCCCCCTTAGGAGGAAAGTTTTCCCATCTTGTTTTCAATGAGAATAAAGACCCCTGCTCTCCCATCTGGGAAGTGTCCAAAACATCTTTCCCAGCAGAAAGTCTTCTTGAAGGAAGGAGTAGCACACACCTAAGGGCGGGGAAAGAGAACCTTGCAGCAGCAAAGCTGAGCCACCATCCAGTCCATGGCTACTCAAAAGTGTGTGCGCTGAACCACCTCCTCCTGGGGGAACCTGTAGAAATCCAGTCTCCATGGGGTTGGGGTGAGGTGGTGCAAGGCTGTAATCTCAGCACTAAGGAGGCTGAGACTGGAGGGTCTGGAATGCAAGGCCAGCCTGGGTTACACAGCAAGACACAGTGTCAAAAGAAAATAAAGAAACTCCCAAGTTCCAGTGTAGCCTGAGCCAGAGACTGCTTTTCAACACAGGAATTTGTGTGCAAACAAAAGCTGAGCATCCATGGCCTGGGCCAGATGCCTCTTCCACAAGGGAGGACAGTGGAGCTCAGGAAGGGAGGAAGATGCCTCAATTCCTTCTCTGAGTGTAGCAGAGAACAAGCTTAAACCCAGCCCAGGATGATGCTGGTCTAGCTCCTTCTACCCCGAAGTCTGATTCCTGACTTCTGCCTAGGCAGGTCCATTTTCTACCTTCCATTACGAGGAAGTTCCCTTGGGGCAATAAAAAGGCACCCAGAAGGAGAGCAAGCCCAACAGGCATCGAGAAGAGTGGACATTCTCCATGGCCTTCCTCCAGGGAGGGGAGAAGCCAACCCCACACCCCTCTGTGGGTGTCTGTTACACTACAGACCTTGCGCTTCCCTTGCTTGGGACCAAGGGAGGTTTCCAGGGTTAGGCACAAGTAAGTCAAAATCCCAGAACAACTGGTTCCCTAGCTAGGTCAGAAGACTGTGAGTTCTGGGCTCTGCACACACAAAGGGCAACATGTTAATATGACCCACATGGCCATTCTCTGAGGCCTTGGTGTGGTAAGAAAGATGTGCATGGAAGCTATCTTGATACAGATTAGAGAGGCTCCTGAACATGTGTCTTTAGTGGCGTCACCTGAAAAGGAGTATGACTGACAAGTGAGGTCAGGCTCTCTCTGGCCCCTAACAGGGCTTTTTGGTAAGGATGCAGAGGGAAGAGTAGTTGTGAAGGCAATGCCCTCTGCAAGTGTAACCCTCCTACTCAGGGTTACCAGCCATGCCTGGGCATGTTCACAGAGCCTGGGCTCTGTGCATTTTAGCACTTAAGTGGGCCTGTGTTCCACCTCTTCTGCATCCCCGTGCCTCCGAGAATAGCAGTCAGGACGAAGAAAGTGTGCCAAATGTGAAAAGCAAACTGAGCTTTCTTCGAAGCTCTCCATGACGGTGAAGCCCAGAAGCTTCTTGGGGGGACGTTTGATCAGATGAAGAACAAGGAAAGTAACTCGGGGAGGGGAAGGGCTACCTGGCTTCCCCTCTGTGGGCCCCATTGCCTCCTGACCTGTGTGCAGTATCCGTGAGCTCCAATGAGATGGCTGGTTGGGACATCAAAGTCCTGGCGGACACTAGAAAGCATAAAGGAGAGAGGCATTAGCATGTGTGCACCCCACTGAGGAGACAGCCACTGTTTCTGGGCCTGGGCTACGGATTCCAGATTTGCTGGAAACCTAAGCATTCTGCTGCACGGTGAGCCCTCTGTGGAAGGGGTGACACAAAATCGCCTCCATTTTGACCATACCAAAATCTGGTGAGTGAAATGTAAAAAGCCCTTGGGTTGGAAATCCAATGTCCAAAATTCACACCACAACTACCATTATTAATGCTGAGGATGGGGTGTCTGCCCCTATCTCTCGGTCTCCATCAAGCCAGTCTGTTGAACAGGAGGAACTGACTGGAGTGGACTCTGATGGCTCTACTATGGCTTCAATATGACTGGAATATGGCTCTCATGGGATCATACGCTAAAATATAACTCCCATTGGGAGATAATAAGAGTATAAAATGTTGTGTACACACATGTGTGCTTTCAGAGGCCACAGGCTGATGCCAGATATCCTCTTCTTCACCTTATTGTTTGTGTGTGTGTACATGTGTGTGTATGCATGAATGTACACACATATACATGCACAGGCATGCACCTGTCGCAGCAAATCAGAGGACCACTTTCAACCAATAAGAGTTGGTTTTTTCCTTCCTCCATGTGGGCTCCAGGGATTAAACTCAGGTCACTAAGCTTGGTGGCAAGCACTCTTTCCCACTGGGCCATCTCAACAGCCTCTGCCTTATCTTTTTAAACATTTTCTTTTAAGAATTTCACATGCTTAACAATAAAATACGATATGTATGCCCCTTTAGTCCTAGCTCCTCCAGGATCCCCAAATCACACTCTTGCCAATTTCATGACTTTTTTTTTTTATAACCCACCAAGTCCAGTTAGTGTTGGCTATATGTGCATGGGTGACACTGCCTAAGTTTTTTAGACAGAGTCTCTCAACGAACCTAGGGCTCGCCAATTTGGCCAGAATGGCTGTCCAGTGAGCTGTAGGGATCCTCCTGCCTCCACTCCTCAATGCTGGGATCACAGACTTCCACAGCCACACCTGGCTTTTTTACGTGAGTGCTAGGAATCTGAACTTGGGTCCACACATTTGAGCTTACCGCTCAAGTGCTTTACCAACTGAGCCAGCTCCCCAGCCCAAAAGGTAAAATCATAATAATTATGATGTTTAGAATTGAGGCTTTTAGGATTAGACTATGATTAAGTAACGTCTTTAGTATGAAGCCACTATAGTTGAAAATATCCCAATCAGGAAAAACAGTGGCAAAAGGGGAGAGAAGAAAAAAGAGAAGAGGAAAGAGAAAGTGGTGAAGGGAGCTGGAAGAGGAGGCGTACGTGCACCCCCTTTGCTTTTGTGTGGTGCCTTTGCCTCCTCAGAACTCTGCCAGCAAGAAGATCAACACGAGATACACAGACCCCTCAACCTTGGAGCCCCATTAGCCAAAATACACATTTGTCACTTAAAACTGACCTCGTCTATAGTATGGTGTTATTGGCAATAGAGGTCAGCCTATTGTAGAAAGCCTCTTTGAGGCCTTGACAACAGCTCTTGCCACCTGAGCACAGCTTTTACTCTCAATAATCCCCGAGACCACGCAAAGAAACAGCTGACTTGCCAAAGGTACTCTGTTCATGGATAATGAGACAGTGGGAAACCCTGACAGCTAGAGTCCAAGGCCTGGGTACCCCCTTCCTTTTACCTATGTGGCTCCAGACTTGGGATAGAACCTCAGACAGCAAAAAGTGAAGAGACTCTTACAAACAAAAAGAAGAAGAAGAAGAAGAAAAAAAAAAAAAAACACCTTAAAACTAAAAGAAATAGGCGTGAGCAGTGGGGACAGCCCAGCTTAGGGTACACATGTTGGCGGGGATCCTGATCTGTGAGGGGTGAAAGTCGGCCATGAGGAAGCAAGAAGTCTCCGTGCTCACTCTCAAAGCCCTCCTTGGCATCACCACAATCCTTTAGGAAACCGTTAGGATTCTGGTCCTTCAGGCATCCTAAAGTAAATCCCTATGTGCCCTACAACTGTTTGGCTAGCACATAGGAAATCATTCACAGTCACTGACCAGAAACAGCATGAGGCTCCAGGAAAGAAGGATTTGCTACCTCTACTTTATAGATGCAGAAAGAAAGCTCAGGCAGGTAGAGCACTGGGAACAGCTGAGGTGAGAGTCTGGCTCCGAGGCCTCTCCAGATACACACAGAACTGAATGCATACTGCCCACCATGCCCAGGGCCTGGTCTGTGTCCTACATCCACATCCCAGAAAAGCACTGAGCTGGGGCCAAGGTAGCAAGGGCTCAGTGAGAACCTATTCTCAATAGATGCTCTAAATCTAAAGTGCCCACACACTCACAAACCCAAAATACATACTCCGGTCCTCTGCCCTTCCCAGAAAATCCCCAAAACTCAAACTCCATCATCCTTGCCAGGAAATCGTGTGTGTGTGTGTGTGTGTGTGTGATCATCAAATGGGGAAGTGGTGCTCAGGGAGTTGGGTTTTGGGGAGCATCACAGAGATCTGAAAGAACCACAAAGGCCCAGGGTCCTCTCGGAAGGCCTGTAAGGCTTGCCCACCAGGAGCAGACCAGCGTGCCTGGGAGAGAGCCAGCAAAGGGTGACTCATGGCAAGCACAGCGCTGGGTTGGCGCTAGCTGAGGCAGAAGAATTGATGGAAACGTTCTCTGTGGCATATACAACATCTTCTGATGAGAAGAAAATAACCTCAAAGCAGTCCTGGGGGGACTGATAAGCATCGCTGGCCGCTGGCCACCTGTGGCTTTCAGAAGCAGTCCGATCTTCATAAGCTCTCGGCCGCGTGTTCACCCAGCGGGCTCGAAAGCCTGCGTCAGCTGGGAGAAGAGGGACCAACAGAACGGACAATGGGAGGAAATGGTAATTGCATCCTTAGGTGCAAACACGATGGGAAATTCAGAATTTGCTTGGATCTTAAAAGGGAGGGACATGTGTATTTCACATTAGGGCACTTGGGAGACGCCAAGGAGCAGCTTATGGCTTAAAAGATTTACAACTTTGGCAAATGGCAATGCCCAGTCTTCCCCTGGGGAGTTCTGACGGGGCCCACGTGTGAGAAGTCCTGGGGCAGAGGCCATCCTCCTCTGCTTTGGCTATACAAGAGTTCAGCATACATAGAACCCTGACCTGGCCCTGAGCTCCAGCCCCAGCCTACTGTGTAATAATTGTAAGCTTTTCTTCTCTGGGTCTCAGTCTTCCATTCTGGAGCAAAATGGTCTTGGGCTGAATTATGTCTCAATCTGTATATCAAACCCAGCCTGAAGAAACAAACCTGCTTATTAATCCTGGCTAGAGGCAGAAGGACTGAAAGTCCAAGGTCAATCTGGCATGGTGGCTCACACCTTTAATCCCAGAACTCAGGCAGAGGTAGTCGGATCTCTAAATTCAAGGCCAGCCTGGTCTACAAAGTGCATTCTAGGGCTACAAAGGGAAATCTTATCTCAAAGAGCAAGCAAGCAAACAAACAAACAAATGGAGAGAAAGAGAGAGAGAGAGAGAGAGAGAGAGAGAGAGAGAGAGAGAGAGAAACAAACTCCAAGGTCAGCCAGGTTAGAGCTAGACTGTTTCAAAATTAAAAATGGAAAAAGGGTTGTTGAGCTCAGTGTTAGAGCATTTATCCAGCAATGTGATTCAATCTTCAGTACAGTAACCTGTACACACACACACACACACACACACATACACACAACCCCAACCAACCCTGAGGCCCTCAGACTATGCATTTATGAAGAGTGAGAGCCTTTCTGTGGTGCTTATATTAAAATGAAGCCAGTAGGGCGGGTCCTGACCCCACCAGCCTACAGAGTTGTAAGAGTAAGGGTCTGTATCCAAGTTGCCAGCCTTGTTAAACAGCACCAGCCTAGGATACTAGGACAAGTGACCTCCAATGTCATCATAGACTTAAAGCTCTCAACAAAATCTTCTGTGCAGAAGTCCACTTTACAGAAGCTACAGACAGAGCTTCTACGGGGAAGGCAAAGATAGGCTTGCTTCATAACTCCCACTAGGATATTGAGCCATAAAAGCTAAGAGTCCAGTGTCCACCTGAACCATGTCCCAGAAGCTGTCCTGTGCTTCAGGTTCCTCCAGAAAACTGTGCTTTCCTGCACTGCCAACCCAAAAAGCATAGAGTGGAAAAGCCTGAGTGAACTTGACCATGGTAGGAGGGACTCAATACCAGATGCCCTGCTCCCAACTCCTCAGCATCTGGGAGTAATGGGCCAGGACCAAGGGACCTGTGGGTATCTGGATCATCTAGTGACAAGAGGCAACAGAGAGCTCCTCTTAGGAGGCCAGCAAGGACCAAGCCCCTCAAATCTCACCATCTGGAAGTGCTTTAACCATTGTGCAGAGCCAAGGAATAGAACAGGAGAAACTCAGGGCTAGGAGAGCCCCCGGGGCTCAGTGTTCCGCAGACAAGAAATGCAGGCTCTGGGAGAGAGGAATGGTCCAAGCTAGTGATGGGTTCCACCCAAGACTCAAGGGCTGAAGGTAGTTTCAGACCTCTGCCCACTGTCACACATCTCACAACAGTTAGTGCTTCTGCCGTGGAGCAAGCTGACAAGGCAGGAACTTCACATCCGCCATTGCAAATCCTTCCAAATGCATTCTTGCAAAATCTTTGGGAGGCCAGGAAGGCAAGACCCTCATCGCTCACTGATGGGGAAACTGAAGTCCCAGGAAAAGACTGGACTTTGTTGTGTGGTTACACTGTGACGAGCCAGTGCTCTACATGGCCTGACATACGGCCAGCCACCAGCCTAGCCAGCCAGTTCCAAGCAGGCCAAACCCCTCAAGCCCCACCCAGGTTCCGCCAACTCTGGCTCCAGCCAGCTTGTCCCTTCAACCAAAAGTCTCCCATGTGAACATGGCATTTGGCACAGAAACATCTGAATACAAGGAAAAAATAATAGGCTTGTGTAGTCTAGAGACATGGCCCCATCAATCATCACACCATCTGCTTGAACAAGGCAGGTTGGTGGCCAGCTCAGCCTGGGTCTAACAGAGTGACCAACCTTATCTACCTCACAGCCTGAGTCCACACTGATGGAACAAGAGACCAGGGGAAGGTTAGTGTCCTCTGGGAACTTCTGGGATGGGAACAAGGGTGTTTAGTCTCTAACGCTGATCTCTGAAAGCCTTGTATGAACAGAAAGCAGCCGTCCCTCTTCCATGTAACCATTGGTGTTTGGGCTCTGTAGAGCCAGGTGCCCTGGGTGCACTCCTATGGCCCCTTCCAATGGCTGTACTCCTACTGCACCTCCCGCTTCCTTCAGGGATGTTAGTTTCTGCAGTGGGAAGAGAAGCTGTGATACAACTGAGAGAATCTGGGCTCTAATGAGGCCTGGGTTCGAGTCCAAATGCTTCCATTTAAAACTTGTCCCTTCTTGGGAGTCTGTTTCCCCAAAGGCCGTATGAGGATGGTGATGGCTCCTATTATGGGTTGCTGTGAGAACAGAGTGAGATAAACTATATAAAGCCTCTGGCATGTGGTAAATGTCACTTCCTTTTTCCTACAATCACAATAATTAAAAACAGGAAAACAATGACTGAGAGGTCACGGTTCCTGCAACCTCAACCATTCATGTCACAGCCAAGAGCCTATGGTAAACCTAGGCCTCCAAAAGGTTGAAATGTAGCTGAGGACATCTACAAAGGATTTGGAAAAACAGTAATTCCAGGAAGGCCCAGAGCGAAGGGACAGTGGTCAGATCCTTAAATGTCAGGCCTCTTCTTCCATGTGTGCTGTGGCCCCCTGGGATAACAAGAGCTACCCTACAGGATCATTATAAGGAGAAACCAAAACATGGATAAACCTTGCATATTGTGAGAACCACAACCCCATGGCAGGAGAGCTAGGTCCTTCCCACTCTCAGGCAGTGAGAAGAAGAAAATACTTAAAGGATGCTCCACAGAGTGAAGAAGCACCTGCCTGAAGGAAGAAAAAGAAAGCACAGGAAGCCCTAGCCTTCAGTACTGCTCAGGATACCCTTAAGGAAGCCATGGCCTTCATGACTGCTCAGGATACCCCTAAGGAAGCCATGGCCTTCAGCACTGCCCAGAGCACCCACCAGGCTGCCAGTGCCTCATGACTTATAATCTCTCCCTGGCTCTGGTGCCATTCCTGTCAGTCAGACCCCTAGCAGCTGATTTTTCTATCTGATAAGCCCTAATTGCCAATCCTCATAGCTCTGATAAGTGTTTCCTCCTCCATAAAGAAATCCAGCCCTTCTTTACCTCAGGAACACAAATACTCCCATCTCCAGAGCCTAACTGCTCTCATATGACCACTTTGCCCCTCTACACATCAAGGGCTTTTAGGACCAGGTATGTCCTTTGGGGTTCCTTACTGCAGGGAACAGGGCTTTAGACATTGCAGATGTATAGCAAGGTGGGAGAAGCTGTGAACAAAGGATGCCCTGAAAATAGCTTCCAATAGCTAGATTCCAGGTGGCAAGCCAAGGAGGGGATAACTAAGCAGATTACCATTGGTCCAGGCTGCCCTTCTACAAGGCTGAGCGTGTCCCCCTCCTCTCCTCCTACTGAGGCCTGTCCTCTTCATCTGGATACCTGAACCCTCAGTGGAAGAAATGGGGAGAAGCAAAGCATACACATGGGCATGACAATCAGGAGGGCTTTCTGTTCAGCTATCAACCACACTGCATCTTGGACCACAGAGAGTGGGCCCCTGTCATATACACTCTGGCAGCTGAACTTGGAAGCAGAGAAGGCCATCAAGTGCCCAGGCTGATGTGGGCCTCTGGAGCCTTGCTTTCCACTCCTTCTAAGGTATCAGACACACCTGAATACCACTTGTCACCCATACCCCAGGAAAGAAGACCTCTGCACAGCCTATTAAGCTCGGAGCTACCAGACAAGGAGCAGTCAGCTGTGACACTAACTTATCCTTCACTTCTCAAAGACCTTGAGAAGTGAGAGAGCAGTCTCAGCCCTATGGTCTGTTCCTTGGGCTGCCACATAGTCACAAAAGCCCACAGTGGCTGCAAGGACCTTCTCCTTCTCTCCTCTGATTCTGGCTAAATTGCTTTCAGACCACAGACAGGGTGCTGGCTAGGTTTATGTCAACTTGATACAAACTGAAGTCGTCTGAGAGGAGGGAACCTCAATTGAGAAAATGTCTTCATAAGATCAAGCAGTAGGCCAGCCCTAATGTTGTGACCCTTTAATACAGTTCCTCATGTTGTGGTGACCGGACCCCCACCAACCATAAACTTATTTTTTTGTTGTTTCTTCATGACTGTAATTTTGCTACTGCTATGAAATGTAATGTAAATATTTTTAGAGACAGAGATTTACTGAAGGGATCATGAGCCACAGGTTGTGAACCACTGCTATAGAGAATTTTCTTTATTAGTGATTGATGGGAGAGGGCCCTGCCCATTGTGGCTGATGCCACCGCTGGGTTGTTGGTTCTAGGATAAGAAAATAGACTGAGCAAGCCACATGAATCAAGCCAGTAATCAGCACCCCTCCGTGACCTCTGCATCAGCTCCAGCTTCTAGGTTCCTACCCCGTATGAGTTCCTGCCCTGGCTTCCTTCAGTGATGAAAGTATATGGAAATATAAGCCCAATAAACCCTTTCCTCCCCAACTTGTTTTTTGGTCATGGTGTTTCATCAAAGCAATAGAAACTAAGACGCACTCCTTGAGGGGAGAGGATGGCAGACCCTGGCCACATACTTATGGGGCAATTGAAAGGATGCCTCAATGTTAGGGAGTCCGGGTGAGGCATTTGCTAAGACAGGGAGACTTCCAGCACTTGGGACGTCCTTCCATACATGACCTTGGTCTCCTGCAGTTTAGCTGAAAATGTTTGTTAGTGTAGTCTCCCCTTGTGGGAAGTACTATTGGAATTCACTGAGGGCCTTCTCCCCATCTCTCAGTTGCAGTCTAAAGATGTTAATGTATCCAAGGGCCTTTCCCCATGCTGGGCTGCCTTGCACATTATGAAGGAGCCACACGTAGGAGAGGACTGGAGATCTGCCCTGCAACATGAGGCCTGGGGTTGTCTGTGACGAGGGCCCAGACGTCGGGGTTCCTGGTCTGGGCAGCTGAGAAAGCTTAGGAAGTCTGAGGGTGGGGCCTGCCAAGCATTGTGCCTCCTTCATCATGATGACAGCCATACGTGTGCAGGGACAGCAGGTTCCCAACAAGAGCTTCCTACTTCTTAGCCTTACTGCCTGTGTCTCTGGCCTCCCAGCTCCCTCTGGGAAGCTGTAACCATGCTTGCCTTTATCTATATCTGAGAGGAGCCCATAGGGCCATCTGCAAACTGACCATGGCTCTTGTCCTATTTTCTATGCTCCCTCATGCCTCCACTTCCTTACCTAAGCCAATGCATCCTACCCCAGACCAGCGGAGTGATTATCTGGTTTGTAAATGTCTTCCTGGGGGCACCCTAGGTTTCACACAGTCTATTTTGGGAACATCCAGAGATGGACACACAAAGATATTAGGTCTGGAGCCTGACACCTGGCAGGGTATAAACCATAGGAGTCTGATTCTAATTGGGAAATAAGAGATGGGTACAGATGCAGAGGACAGGTCCAAGTCCCAGAGACAGCATTTACTCCCAGATGTCTTTCCCCTCCAGCCAGGCTTGAATGAGTTAAGTTTGGGCTTCTGCTTCTGTGGCTTGACTGACCTTCTGTCACTTTCCTCTAGCCAGGGTTCATGGCTGACTTTTATTTCAGGGATATTTTCTCAAGGAAAGAAACTGTCCTGCTGGCTCTGGTGTTTCTAATCTCAAGAGTTTTGAGGGCAGCAGTCACATGGTCGGATGCAGTGTGGCTAGACCCTGGCCCTCAATGCCTGGCTGTGCTGCCCAGCATTGTGTGTCTGGACTCTCGAGACTGCCCTTCAGCTGCCAAAGATGCTGCAGTAATGAGTACTGATGGCCCACTGGATAAAAAACCTCTTCAGGCTGCCAGCATGACCTCTTGCCACTGGCAGGCACTGCCCCACGGTGAGCCAGGCTGTGCTTCCCACAGCACCCTTCTCCCCTCCCCACCTCTAGCCCTGAGTCACCCAAGCCTGCTAAGGAGAGTGTCTGAACAACTCTGGGGGCTTGCAAGAGCTCCCTGGGGACATCTCTAGGTACATGACTCAGTTTAGAGATGCAGGAAAACGTGATGAAATGTGATGTGGCTTTTCTGTAAGCAAATGCAGATCTTAAGAAAGAGTATGAACAGCCTGAAATCAGGTAGGGGGAGGCAACCCCCCCTCCTCACTCGGGGAAGTGAAACTCAGAGGCCTGCTTCTGCCTGCTCCTAGGAGCAGCTGGGCTGGGTATGTGGGGCTTGCATCTGCCCACAGCATCCCCCCTCGCACCACTCTGGCTTAGGAATGACCCACGGGTGATATAAGGGCAGCCTCTGGGCTGGAGAGAGCCCTGCCAGGAAGCGGGGGAATGTGTTGTACCCCTCTGTCACAATTCACCTCACACGTCATTGATATAATCCTCTGAACAGTCTCAACAGTAATATCCATCTCAATAACCACACAACACACACACAGACAGACACACATGTACACACATATATACACATGTGGACATGTACATAGACACACACACATAGACACACATGTGCATACAGACACAGACACACACAGTGTTTGGAATAAACTAGGGAGGCCTTCCCAGCCCAGCACCCTCATGGCTGAGCAGCATTTGATATTAGACGCTCTGGGCTCCTAGAACCTGTTACCAACCACCACCCAAAGTGGTAACAGACCAGAAACAGCATCAAAGGATTTTCCAAAGCTGACTCAGAACCCAGAGCAGGAAGGCCCTTGGCCATCAACTGCTGCCTACATTTTTTAAGCAGAGCTAGGACTTCTCTAAGGAAGAGCCATGCCAGACTCTGAGGAGGGACAGGCAGGGCCCTTGCCCTCCCCACCACCTCCCCACTCACCAGTCCCTTGACTGCTTCTGTTTTACACAGTGAGCTTTGAAGTGACTTTTTTTCTTCCTTTTTTGTTTTCTGAAATAGATTTTTTTTCTGAATAATAAATTCAATCTAGTTTCATTTCAATGAGAGTTTAAAAGATACTATCCTAGCAACAGTCATGCTGGAGACACACTGGCTGCAGGCCACAGGGTGAATCCAAGTGCCCTTGATCTACAATGAAGCTGTCTAAGGTTTGCTTTCATGGTATCACCAACAGGCCACCTGGTGCCTGAGCTGGGAGATATCTGTACTTCTGTGTCCATGTGAAAGGTCTATGTGCAAGGTCTTTGAGGGTTGACCCCCAAGGTGGTAGACGGGAAGTTGGTTTTCCCAGTCCGAGGGCTATTGCCCAGGGGAGCACAGCCATCAGCAGAACTGTCTCTCCAAAGCTGGGAGCTGAGGGCTGTGGACTTTTCAACAGCACTCTCAGAATCTGGGCAGCATTGGGACAGCCCGGTTGTTCCTGCCCTCAGGGTTGCTCCATCTTTACTCTGAAGGAAGCCCCTGGGTCATGGGTGGGACAGACAAGGTTAGTTCTTCTGGGATGCTCCCACCGCAAACAGCCTTCTGAGAGTATAGGCCACCCAGGCTAACATGAGGGATGAGCAGCCCAGGACACTTCTTAGGGAAAGAACTACAGCAAGAGGAGCAATCAGGCCCCACCCCAAATCTGTCTATCACCCAAATCCACCTCCATATGCAGCAAAGCAGAAGAGCTGGGTGGGGCCAGCCTGCTTGGGAGCTGGCTGCCAGGTTGCCTTGATGTGGAGCCTAGGTAAACCATTCACCTCCTAAAGCCACAGTGACCATAGCGGACCCATACCCTGGGGGGCAGGGTAGAGTCTCCACGTGTTCTAGAATAACTGTCAAGGCAAAGGGTTGGGCTCACTGAAGATGTGTGAGATGCTGACTGCTATTATTCTCACTCTACATGGGTCTGTGCTCTATTCTGTCCTCTAAGGAAAGGTAAGGAGAGAACACCAGGTGAGACAAAACACGACCCATAACCAGTCCTTACGCAGCTTCTTGGGAAGGAAGAGGCCTGACCTAAACTATCCTGCCTTAGGAAATATAAGGCACTCGTCTACACAGGGCTCAAGAAAGCTGCCCAGAGGCCCTGGAGTCAGGTGGACTGCACCTTTGTCTCCACGCTGCATATGTGCAGATACTTGGGTGTGCCTATCTGTGAGTCAGTGTCTGCGTACTTTGTGTCCATCTGTGTGTGTCCACATATGCACACACACATGCACGTAGATGCATGTGTTGCCAAGACTGTAACTGCCCTCTCCACCCTGAATGACCACAAATGGCATAACCTGGAGGGGGACTGCCCTGACCTGCCTAGCCAAGCTAGATGAGTCAGTGAGGTAGCAATATTGCTCTCCAGTTCTGCCCAATGGGAAGACCACTTAGATGCTGTGCCCAGACTCCCTTCTGGGGGGAGAGGGCTACATGCAGGAGCTTGCATGTGTCCAAGGTGCCTGTTCACCCTTACTGCTCCAAGGAGTGCAGCGGCCAGCAGTTATTAGGCAAGATAACTTGGACCCTGAGCCAGAAGCTCCTGTACAGATGGGGAAGCTGAAGTTAGAACTACCTGGTTCTCACGAGCACAGCTCCCCTCAGTGAGGCTGAAAGCTCCCCCATCCAGCCCTCCCACCATCCAGGGATTAGCAAGGCAAGCCTGGGAGAAGTTAGAAAGGCTTATGGTCTCCGTGCACGTGAGCCCATACCAGGAATGAATCATATCATTATGGCAGGATTAGAAGTAAAATGCCATTAGAAAGTGCTGTGCACACCCTGGTTTAATAAGGTCAGCATCAGCCAGCAGCAGGAGGGCCAGTGCACGAGGCTGCAAAGCCCCATGCCTCCTCCTGCCCACAGCACAGGCCCAAGGAGACAGCACTAGGCCGCCAGCCCAGCTGACATAGATGGGAAACAAATGCTCTTTCTGCCAGGGTAACCCAGGCTCAACCCTTTTCCCAAACCTGCTAAGAGCTATTTCAAAAATCTCCCTCACCAGGTACTCCTGATCAAACTCCCTCCACTCCCGGCCAAGTTCCATACCCTGGAACTGCCTATGCTTGGAAGGAATGGAGAATCAATTGATTGTACTTAACAGAAAATTCATGTGCTATTAATCTGCTGGGTTCCCGAATGGCAAAGCCCAGGTCTCTGCCTCCATTATCCAGCCCTTGCACACGTATCAGGAGAATCTTACTGAGTGCTGAAGCCTGAAACTACTGCAGTGGCATGAAAGTTCTTTGAGGGAGGGAGGGGGTCTCCCCTGCCAACCCCAGCACATATGGAAGGCCACAGAGAAGACAACTCCAGGAAGATGTGCATATAGACAAGACTATGACCACTCTTCTCCATGGCCCATCCCCAGCTTTTCCTCCTTGCTGCTTCATCTAGTTTAGGGAATAAGACAGGAGTGAAAGCAGATACTCACAGCTCCGGAGACCTGGACAGGATGGCAGACAAGGTGAGCAGGATGCAACCATAGGGTCCCACTTCAAACTGAGTGAGGAGGGAAGAGGACCTGTTAAACACACATCTTCACTCTTCAAGCCACCTATGCAGTCATACCCAAAGCACAGCCTGCCAGGGCCTTGGCTTCATGGCTTCCAGCCCAGCCACAGAGGTTGGTAGGTAGCCATAGAGAGCATACCTCATTCAGGTCTTCCTAGTCGGGCCTTCTAAAGGACAGAGGAGCACAGAGCTGAGACACCAAACCTGGGTGTGGCACAAATGCCATCATGGAGCCCATGTATGACCCCAGAGGCAACAAAGCCCAGAAGCAAGTGGCAATGGGAACACATTCCATCCCGGGACCACTGTCACCTCTGACCCTGACAGGAGGGAGCTGAGCTCTGCTGTTATTGCCTGCTGAACGAGGCTGTCCAGCTCCTGGGTGCACGGTAGAGGCCTAATAGGGGTCTGCCTGACACAGCTCCTTATACAGAAGAACTGAACTGTGCAGTCAGCAAGTGGAGAGCAGATGTACAACAGGGCTGCCATCCACTAGAAAATCCCACCTTTGTTCCAAATTTACTATTTTAAAGGGATTTTTTTTTTTTTTTTTTTTTTTTTTTTTTACTATGTAACTTTGATTATCTGGTTATCTTGGGTTTGATTTGCCTGATACTAAAATGTTGCTGATGCTGCATCTGGTCTATTTTGCATTTCAGTCTCCTCCCACTGTCTGCCTAGCTTGACAACCTGAGCAGCCACCTGACTGTAGAGGTGTCTCTGAACTTCCTGGTCCCTACCTATTTTTCTCCACTGTAAAATACAGGCAAGGTAGAAGTCTCTGCTTAGAGAAAGTTGTGAAACACTTAGAGCAGAGCCTTCTGGCACCCACAGCAGCTTTGGCACACTGTGGTTTAGAGCAGGGCATGTTGGCACCTATGGTAGCTCTGATACACTATGGCACACTGCCAGCCCCACACTACCCACTTGCCCCATTTGCCCAGGGACCGAAGTGTGCTGGTTAGTTTTGTTTCCTTTTTTTCTTATTGTTTTGATTTGATGTTGGCAATTTGACACAAGCTAGAGTCATCTAGTAAGAAAATGCTCAGTTGAGAAAATGCCTCTACCAGATCGCCTATAGGTAAGTCCCTAGGGCATTTCCTTGACTGATGATTGGTAATATATTTTATTATTATGTTCTTTTCTAATGAGAGACAGAAATGGGGTTGATCAAGATGGAAGGAGAGGTGGGGAGGAACTGGGAGGGTTAGAGGAAGGGGAAACTGTAAAAAGGATATGTCATGTGAGAAAATAATCTATTTTCAATAAGGGAGGTGGGAAATAAAAATTTTGAAAATTGAAAAATAAAAAAATATTAAAGAAAGAGGAAATAGAAAGACTTGGAGGAGCTCCACAAGGAGAGAAAAAACAATCTGGGCACAGGGGTCTTTTCTGAGACTGATACTCCAACCAAGGACCATTCATGGAGATAACCTAGAACCCCTGCACAGATGTAACCCATGGCAACTCAGTGTCCAAGTGGGTTCCATAGTACTAGGAACAGGGACTGTCTCTGACATGAACTCAATGGCAGGCTCTTAGATCATTTCCCCATTGGGGGAAGGTGCAGCCTTACCAGGCCACTGAAGAAGACAATGCAGCCACTCCTGATGAGACCTGATAGACTAGGATAGATGAAAGGGGAGGAGGACCTCCCCTATCAGTGGACTGGGGGAGGGGCATGGGTGGAGAAGACAGAGGAAGGAAGGGAGGGAACGAGGGAGGGGGCTACAGTTGGGATACAAAGTGAATAAACTGTAATTAATAAAAAAATAAACTTAAAAAATAAAATAAAATAAAAATAAAAAGCAGGATGAACAAGCCATGGGGAGCAAGCCAGTAAGCAGCATTCTTCTATGTCTTCTGCTTCAATTCCTGTTCCAGGTTCCTGCCTACAGTTCCTACCTGACTTCCCTCAGCAATACAGTATGACCTGAGTGTTGTTAACCGAAATAAATTCTTTCCTCCCCAAATTATTGTTGGTCATGGTGTTTTATTTTGGTTTTGATCTGGGGTTTTTTGTTTGTTTTTCTGAGACAGGGTTTTTTTCTGTTTAACAGCCCTGGCTGTCCTGGACCCCATGTTGGCCCCAAACTCACAGAGATTCACCTGCCTCTGTCTCCCAAGTGCTGGGATTACGAGTGTGTGCCACCATACCTGGCTGGTCACGGTGTTTTATCAAAGCAATATAAGCCTAACTAAGTCAATAGTCTACTGAAATGAAGACTCAACAGCTCCCAGCCCCAAACCAGTATGAAAGTTTACTCATCCCCCTTCGGGCATGATGAACCGTGTTTGAAAATGCAGTTATAATAGCTAGTACTCCTTGTATGGCAACAATAATTTTTAGACTGAAAGCTAAAAGAAGAAAGGGCTATTTCAACAAGAATGATGTAATGAGTACATTTTTATTTTTTCCTTGGCCACCAAGAAACTCAGAATCAAATATAGTATTCCAGTTCGGAAGCTATTACAGCTCAGGGTTCTAATGAAATTACCTCTCCTTCAAAGCTCAGTCTTCATTTTCACCCTGGAACTCAAACAGTCAGTTAACTGACCATAAAAATGTAACAATGAGCAGAGTCCCTACACCAAGCGCATGTGGTGTACCTCTGTGATCTCAGCACTGGCAGGTCAACAGAACTGCAGCCTCAGGCCTGTGTGCTGCGCTAGTTAGTTTTGGTTAGGGTTGTAAATGAGGGCGAGGCCGGCCTGGGCTGTATAGAGAGACCCTGTTACAGGAAAAGACAATATAAGAGGCCCGTCTCTACTAAGGAGCTACCTGAGAAGCAGGTGGGCACTTGTCTGCTCGGAGGGGGTGACTCAGAAAGGAAAGAAAGAAAGAAAGAAAGAAAGAAAGAAAGAAAGAAAGAAAGAAAGAAAGAAAGAAAGAAAGAAAGAAAGAAAACTTGAGCTTAGCCAGAGCAGGGTGGTGAGCTCCTCTGAAAACACATGGAGTCCTCACACGAAGCTGAGTGTAGGGAGGGAGAGGCAGCAAGAAGAGACATGATCACTGTCTTGGACGAGGAGAGTGAATGCAAAGCCGGAGAAGCAGCCCAGAGGGGACCAGAGAGCCTTGAAAACACCACTCATTTTATAAACAGTCTCAACTCTTACTGTGGCAACAAAGTAAGTGAATGAACACCACTCAACCTCATCTAAATCCTGTGACTTCAAACCAGACACTTGGTGTACATTCTCAAAGATAATTCCTGTGCAAGTGATAGCTGCAAAGTAATGCTGCTGTCCCCAGTCAGGTGACCCAGGCTTGGGAGGACTCTGATCCTATGTGCAGCTTTGATACAACCTTGTAGTTGCCTAAGGGAAGTCACCAAGCTCTGCCTCTGTCTCCCCACGGCCTCACTCTTTGTCTAGGGGAAGCCTCGGCATTAGGATCTGTCTCCCAGGCCAGGCCTGTGGAACCTATCACCCTGCAGAGCTGTGGTACAGCTGTGAACACGCAAGCCCCTGCAGCTGAACTCACCATACACAGTGGGAAGCTGTGACTCTGCAGTGTGGCATAGTTCCAGTCCTTAGGATACCTCAGTGAGTGTTTGCTTTGGGCCCCCAGAGAGAAAAAAAACCCAACCCAACTTGGCCTTCTCTTCCCTCTCAGAACACAACTGAATGGCCCCAATATTCCTTCTTGCTTTTAAAAATATTTACTAAAATTATCTCATCAAATTCAAGCTGCCAAGACATGGGAGGCCTCAGGGCATCATGATGGTAGGAGAGGTAACCTGGGCCGGAAGCTATGGCTAGGGGTGGGAACAATGTCTGGTGCCACTTGGGAAGAAGGAGCCATTCTGCCAGCTTAGCTCTGGCCCTGGAAAGACATGAGCCCACCAATGGGCCGCTTGCACTGGCTTGGAGCCACCAGACGCCTCTCGAATGGTGAATAGCAATGAAAACAACATGAAGGCTGTTTATTTTGGGCAAAGGTGGCGTGCATTTCCAAGCCTGGCACGAGGAGCCTCTCTTAAGCATAGCCCATGAAAAATGGATTTGGTGTGTTCAGTGCTGAGGCAGCTCAATGACTTCCAGAAAAAATATAAATTAAGTTGTGGGGGAAACACAGTTTCCAGGGGAATGAGGCCAGGTATTGTCTAGACCTGAGGAACCATAGCTACAGAGGAGAGATGCCTAGAGCCCAAACGTGTAAATGAGGGGACCCTCATCTGAGAGCAGGCCCCTCTCTCTGAACTTCTTCATGGTTTCTGTCATGCACAGGCTTCATGGAAAAACCAGGGCACAGGCTGAGGCATGAGACCCCACTTGCAGGCAAGGATACAGAGGCCCTAGTATTTAGAGCCACCATCACAGGGCAGTGACTTGGTCCCAGGGCCTTTCATGGACTGCACTATGGGTACTCCTCAGTCCTTAATCACATCACTTTTCTTCCATGGCTGGGATATCTCCATGCTAAGAAGTCAATCTTCCATGGGCCTCCCTCAGGTATCCTGCTGTGTCCTCAGACACATCCATTCAAAGACAGCCCTGCTTCTGCTCACTCGGAGTGCCTGCCCTCTGTGTAGAAAGCATTTTACTATAGGTGCTCCAAAGTGTTCATTGATCTAGATGCTATTCAACTTCTCCAGCTTCCATTTCTAGATGAAGAAATGGGGCTTTCCTAAGGCCAAGGCCACACTCAACCAGAGGTAAGTCCAGGAGGTGCCTGGGCCCTTGGTTCATGCCCTCTCCTTGCTCTCAGCAAGGATAGGGAACAGTGTCATTGGCAGACACCCTACAGGATTATTCCAAGAAATAAACAGAGAGAACCAGGGATGAGGCACATAACAAACAGCATTCTAGGATCCTCTCTACATGTCACTCCTCTCCCTAGACCAAATGGGAAGCTGTCCCAACCAAGGCAACTGTGCAGGCCCCAGCTCTCCTGGGCTTCCCCAGAATGGGAAGTGGCAGCTCTAGGACTAACGGGCTTTGGGGGGGGGGGGAGCAGTGCCCTATGACCACGCCTATCTTCAGTCATTCTTAGTGTGGAACTGTTTACTTCCTAGGGAACATCTGGTGCTATCAGGGTCAGGATGCTTCTGGGGCTGTGCCAAGACTCTCAGGATCATCAGGGAAAAGTGCTGAGAAAGGGCATCTGAGAGTGAGAACTTCAGGTTGGGACCTAGTCAATTCTCCCTCCCAAGGCTCACCACTCAGCTCCCCACCCGAGTCTTTCCTGACCCTCATGGAGCAAGAGCATTCAAGAAAAGACTTCCTTCTTTACATGCCCATACCATGAAGCTAGAGCCCCTGCACCAATCGTGAGGCAGGCTGGCTGCTGTCCAGGCATGAGAGATGTGGTAAATGAGGTACAGGGAGCTTCAGGATGGAAATCAAGTCTCAGAGCCACTCAGATCCAAAGCCAAGATCCAAACCAAGATCCCAACCAGACTGACTACCTCCAGAAGCCTTGTCCTTTGCCCCTGGAATGTACGACACCTCCACCCACCCCACAGTGCTTTATCCCACAGGGAATTTTATGTTTCCCCATCCTACCTGGCCATAGCCAATCTCAGAACCAACAGGGAAATGGTGCCCTCCTTGAGCAAACCAGGTGCTTTAGGGTCCTGCATGGTTCAAAACCCTCTTCCCCGGGACACTGGTAAGGTCCTGTGCCAGACAGGGTCTCCTCCAGCACCACTGAGAAAGCTGCTCTTTCATCACCTCCCAGCTTGTCCCAGAACCCTCTCTCTTGATTGAGAGTCTGGCCTTCTAAAGCGGCTGCTTACTTCAGCAGAGGGAAAGCCCTAGAAAGCTAAACCTCAACTTGGCTTCTAATCCCAGATACAGTCAGTCCATTTGCTACAGCTCCCTTATCATCACTACTAGCCTGCAAGGATGGCATAGAAACCGTGTCTCCGACACACACCCACACTTCTCCAGCCTACATCAGCACATTCTTCTCAGTTCCTTTGCCAACACCAGGGTGGAGACAGCCAGAGCACGACTTCACCTACCACCCTCTTCCACAAAGAAACTAGGAAGCTTAGCAATGCTCATGCCTCCACAGAAACCACTGCTCGTACCTGATGAATGCTCTGCTGGAGAAAAGTCACCAGGTCCTCACAGCAGGTCCAACTATACAGTGTGAGCTGTGAAGAAACACACACAGGGTGAGCTACATTTCCCCAGGGACTGAACCCCATGCTGGGTCAGGCCCTGGCTTTACTACTACAAAAAAAAAAAAAAAGCATGAGTTGTGTGAGTGACCCTGGGATGTCCAGCACTACTGGGTAAGCTCTAGTTAGTCCTCTTGTAGAGCCCCCACACTCTCATTATGGTACACCAGGGATCCAGCTCCCTGTCTGTGGAGGGTAAAACAAGGAAGAGGAGGAACAGGGAAGAACCACTTCTCCATGTCACCATGGCCAGGCTGGGTCAAAACCCAACAAGCTGTTCTCAGGCAGGTCAGGGAAACACACACACACACACACACACACACACACACACACACACATTTCCAGAAACATTCAGTCAAACAAGGTCCTGAATGAGGGTTCAAGGATGACATGTGTGCATGGATAGGCATAGGAAACAAGTTGGCAAAAATAGTCAGTGAAGGTGTTTGAGGTTTTAAGTATCTTCACTGTGTCTGCGTTTTCAATAACACAAGGTATCTTTCCTATTTCCTCCTTCACTTGTACTTAGGTTGGGCCAATGGCTGCTGCTCCATGTTATCAATGTCCACTCCTCCTTTCTACATTCCACTGCCTCTCCCCATCTATGAGAATGCTAGAAAAGATCCTAAAGACACAGGAGGGGCCGAAGGCCAGCACAGCAAGGGACTCTGCACACAGGGTACTAAGGGCACTTCTATACCTGTGCACATAGAGGTGATGAGGAGACACTGGGCCTCTCAGCCACTGAGACAGCTCTGACAAGAGCCAATCCCCAAAGCCACCCAGCTCTCCCCCACTCCCAAAGGGCAGATTTCTGGAGCCTGGGCTACAGGGATGGCCAGCCAGCCCCAGCTGGGGGAGGATTTACTTATAGGAAAGGAGATAGTCCCCAAACAAAGCCAAAGGTGGCACGATAGTTTTCCAGAAAGCCGTACTGTTTCTAAGACTCCATCTGCTTTGTATTTCCCTGTTGGACTGAAGTGCGGTGTTCCTGAAGCCCTAAAAAGGAAAAGAAGGTGCGTAAGTCCTCCACCAGATGAAAAGGCATGCCTTCCAGCCAGCAAGACCACGTGTGCCATGAAATAAATGAGGGCAGGAGTGACAGCTCCAGAGAACAGAGCCAAGGGCTTCTTGGTTTTCCTGCTATGAACTCACCCATGAGTGCGGGCATGGAAAAAGAGAGTGGTGGGTGAGCTTGGAACAACCACGCCTAGGTCTGGCAGGAGGTGATCTGACTCTCCCTTACAGTTGGCAAACACATCTACAGAGGAAGGACTGCTGGCTTGACACTGTCTTCATCCAGGCCAAGGAGTCTAGCCATCCTCTTAGAAGCCTCCCCACCCACTGAGACTCCCCCAGCAACAAAAACGAGTGTGTTGCCCAGGGCAGCCCTGAGTAACAGTAAGATATGGGTTTGCGACCCACTTGCTTCTATGTGGCCTGGGACAGATCATCTTTCTTCTCTGGGCTTCTGTTCCATAAGCTCTTGTGCCCTCTGGTCTTAGAACTGGCAAATAGTCAGGTGCCAAGGTTAATAAGCTGAGTGGCATAGGATACCAAAGGCAGGTAACAGGAGCCTATAACCCCACCCATAACTGATGTGATACCCAGATAGTGCCCTAAGTACATCACATTTATTATCCACCATCTATTTACATTAATAAATGATGCATACTGATAACATTACTATATCTAATACATATCATTTATTCATACTTACTCATTTAGTTCTCATAACCATTAAGCCATCATTATTATCACCCCCATTTTCTAAACAAGCGATCAAATGAGGCATAGGGAGGTAGGGTCAGTTCCCAAAGTTACATATCCAACAAGCAAAAGTTTTGAGAGTCTACCTTAGAAAGACTCCTTTCTTATGCATTATGTTAAATCCCCAAACTACCTCCTTTCCCAAAGCTTAGCCACAGAGCTGGGGCAGAGTGATGTTTCCACCCCGAGGGGTAGGGCTGAAGATCCAGAAGATGACTTGCAGGACTGTGGGGCAGGATGAGGAAAGTTGATGGTGGGCCAAGGTAACAGAATTCAGGGGCTAGGCTGCAGCCTCTGCCGCTCACCTCTCTATCTCATCCTCATTGGAACGAGGTTCCAGTGACATAGCGAGAAGTATGCTTTGGGGTCTTGGATGGTGGTGCAAACTGGTGATGTCACAGCTGAGTCGGCCTGTGGCCCCAGGATCAGGGAAACACAGAGTGGAACTACGTGCCCAGATCACAGGCTTTCTCCTGTGCCTCCCAAATCCTGGGTGGCAGGCAAGCAAGAGCACATCCTCCTGCATGAGCCTGGACCTTGGACATCAGCAGAACCCAGCTGTCCATCATACAGACTCTCTCTGTCCAAGATCAGGAGCCTCAGCCAGCAGCCAGGCTAGAACACGTTGAGGATTAAATGTGTCATGGCACCCAGAACCACTTACAGTGCAACCACGGCTTGCTCTCTGCCTCCAGCTCGCCAAAGGATGTCTGCAATGGCCAGGGCAAGGCAGTGGGTCCTCTGGGCATCTGAGGGATACAGCCGGCTGATAAGAAAGGGAACATGTTCAGGTTCATGAAGACACAGAGCAGAACAGGCATGCCCCATAGAACATGTCTAGGTGGACCCTCTGCACATGGCTTCTCTTTCCTTGCAAGCTAGGAGCTCCCCAGCTTGGCTTCAGAGTCAGCAGCTGAACATCATGGGAGGGCCTTGAGGAAGGACCTTGTGCCTGAAGCAAAGAGGGCCTCAGAGGCTGGGTGAGGCCCAAGCATGAGCTGTAAGATTTATCATTCTGACAGAGCCGAGAATGCTCTATCACCATGGACACAATAGTCAGGTGTGAGACACTATCCTGCTCTGGCCTTGGCCAGTCCCAACAGCTAGGGACAAACAAGGCCACAGTAACCAGCAGCCAGGACCCTGGAGTGGCTGTGGGTGTGCTACCATGCTGCCAACTGAAACAAGTGGCAGCAGTGGCCAGTCTGTGGCGGGACCTGCCACTCCCCAGGCCTCTGAGCTCCAGGTGCGTGTGAAAAGCTGTGACATTCATGGAAAGCAGAGGACAAAGTGGGGCTGGCACAGATTTCCTGGATGAGAATGGCTGCTAAGCTGGACCTCTGGGAGGTGAGGTAGACGCAGGAGAGGAAGGTCAGAGAAGAGCAGGACTCAGGGCAGCAACATGTAGGCGCAGGGTAGCTTTAGAAGCTCATCCAGGCACCACATCCAAAGCTGCTGAGCCATCCTGCAATAAAATGGGTGACTAAGAGGTTCCTGGGGCACGGCGAGAATAAAAGGGAGGAAGGCAGCAGCCAAATATAGCCGTTTCTTTCCACTTGACATTTCCAGGGCTCCTTTGTGCTCTGCGCCCTGGCTTTTCTACTGTGCTCTGTGGATCTCCTCTACACTCTTGCAGAAGCTGGCTTGAATCTCCTCCTAACCAACAAGATGAAGACCCGCTGGGGGCAGGGCAAAGGACTGCACACAGAACTCCAGGTTTTTCACTCGCCAAAAATGCCTGACCTCCACACTGAGGGGTGTGAGGGAGAGAATGTTGGACTCTCTCCCTCCTGCCAGGGGAAGAGGAGAAAAGCCAGGAGAACAGCATACAGCTACCATGGTGGATCACAGATTCATGCATCCATGTCCAGGTTGTCATTTAAAATTAAAATCTAACTACTTTAAAATAAAAGGCAACAAGATACAGTGGTGCCTCAGTTTCCCCATTTAGAAACTGGCAAGGACATGGATCTCCCTCAGTATTGGGAGCCTTCAACAAGACACTGCACATGATGCATGGGGAGTTTTCGGTCACTGGTTCGTCACTACTGTCACCACATGGGCCACATCCACAGACAGGAGGTTTCACCTGACACCTGACAGTGCCTGGAGCTCCTGGCACTGGCAAGGCTGCAGAGGCAAGAAAATGAGCAATGATGCTCAGCCTGGAAGAAAATAAGCCAGTGACCGCCTGATGCCTCCTCAGCCTCAGGAAGCCTGCCGTATTCCTCACAGGAAATGGGAACCATATCATCGCCAAAGCGGATGGCCTAAGCTGTTAGGAACACCAACCCAGGTCAGCCAGGACTTGCTGGGAAAATAACATTGACAAAACATTTTTCTGGGTTTCAGGAGAGGCCATGTCTGGGACAAGGAGGCCTGGGTGGCAGAGATGGGAAGACAATAGGAGAGAGAGTGGATGTTTGTTTTTCAGATTCAAAAACTACAAACAGGCTTTACGGCTCTCCAAACGACAGCAATGGCTTACTTGTTGCATCTCACATCTATCTCGCCTCCCCTGTGCTCCACCGAACAGCTACAGCTGCTCCCTTCCCACCCTGCATTTTTCCTCTCCTAGACAACCTCTAGTCCCGTATTACACATTCACCAGCATGTTTGAGGTGGGGCCTCTTTTCACAACAGTCCCGACTCCATGTAGATGAAAACCCTTAACCTGGTAGTTGTGTAAAAGAATGCCCAAACAGAAGCACACTGCCTGGTACACCTATCTCTAGGAAACCTACAGCCTAGGAGCCAAGGGGACCCCATCTGAGCATTCCAAATGAAAGACTGATGCAAGCAATCTTTGCTTGGAAATATCTCAGTGCAGTGACATTCAAGATTCATTTTTTTCATGTGCACTGGTGTTTTCCATGCATTTATGTACATGTGAGAATGTCAGATTCCCTGGAACTGGGGTTACAGATAGTTGAAAGCTGTCATGTGGGTGCTGGGAATTGAATCTGGGTCCTCTGGTACTTTTAACCAATGATCAAGTGCCAGGGACTGGTGATAAGAACTCCATATGTATCATTTGGCGAAACTGTAAAAACAATCCCATGAGCTCAGTACTGTATACCCTCTTCTAAAATGAAGAGTTAAGTCTTGGGAATTAAGTGCTTTATACAAGTCATGGGGAAGAAAGAGGAAAGGAGAGTATGGCAAAGTGGGGCTAATCAGGGTTTTAGGAACTGTCACCTGCCTTGCAGCCCATCTGTCAGGCATCTTATGACACAATCGAAACAGCATGCTCCTGGGCCAGTATCTCCCTGTTCCCACTGGCACTGCTTGCAGCATTGCCTCTCTGAGCTGTCCCGTTTCTATAGCCCCCACTGTGTCAGCTTCCAATTGACAGATTCCGCAGCTTCCCACCTTACCCTGGCCTTCTCCGTCTTTCTAAGGCATGGCTTCTTGAGACCTCAGATTCTAGATAACACATTTTCTAGATCGTGCAAAATGTGAAGAGGTCTGGGGTCAGTATCTGACCCCCAGGCAACAGGGAGCCCCATACCCTCCCTAATATTGCTGTTCTGTCATTTATTTTATCTAGAGTTGTCAGGGTTCTGTGTCACACATACTTGAGCACACACGCAAGCATGCATGCACGCATACCCACAGATGCGCACTTATCCCAAAGGTGATAACAAAAAGATGGTTCACCTGTAACCTGCCTTCTTATCCAGGACCTTCACATTATCTGGGCAACAGATTCACTGGTGGCCCCTTGGTGTCAGAGAAGGTCCTACATTGCCTAGACAGCAGACACACATTTGTCACATTCCCGCCAGCAACCTGGCCCCCAGCCAAACTCCTACAACAGAAGTTTCTTCAAGAGTCTAATTCCTCCAGAAGCGCAGGCTGAAGCTCTTGGGGGTGGGGGAGAGGGCAGGGTGAGGGGTGTTTGGGTGGGAAGCCACCAACCCTGTGCTTGCCCAAGTGTTTCAGAGAAAACAGCTGCTTCTGCCCTAATTATCTCTCCCCATGTGAACTAAGTCTATATAAAGTTCTGGATAAAGCTAGTCAGTGTGTGCAGGCCATGGTTCCCTCATTCCTGCCCCTCTGAGGGAGGGCAGAGGGCTGGCTGGGAGATCCAGAGGCAAGTGTTTCTCCTATGTACCCCAAGTCCCACGTTTTCAGAAGGGAAGTATCGGGAGAGGACATCCCAGACCCTCTCTCCGCATTCCTTTCCAACCCCAGGGATCTCCTGGGGCCTATGGAGGGGATGAGCCAAACTGCACAACTCCTCCTGGCCAGTGGAAAAACACCGCATCCCGCTGCCTGGCTCTGTCAGGCTGACTGAGGCGAGCCAGCTGCCAGCCTGATGGCCTGGGCCGTAACGAGGCCAGACAGCCACACAGAGAACACATGGCCCTGCCAAGCAGCATTTATTTCTGCCTGGCTTCCCTGAAAGAGCCACCCACCCTCAGCTCTGCTCTCCTAGATCCTTGTCCCTTTCTGTGGATTCTTTAGACCCGGTGTGCAAGAATCCAGCCCAGGAGCTACACACATTAAAGAAGCTTGGGCTGGCAGAGCACCCTGAGAAGCGTCACAGTTCCCAAGATCAAAGGAGGAGCTCGTCCTCCTCCCCACCCCAACCCTGGTCTTTGTAAGCTGGGCAACTTCTGGGTGGAAGGGGATCTAGCATACACAGCTCAGGGAGGACCATGGATGGTTCCATCCTCCAGTACTAGGCGTACAAATCCCTCAAGCTGGAGATCTAAAACAGACGTAATTGCGCACACACACAACTGCAGAATAGTTGTTTGTACTCTTCTGGGCTAGGTTTTACTAAATTTGAGGAAGGGAAGTTCTGTGGAGAAGCACTTTGCAAACAGAGAGCAAAGAGTGTACTGGACTATCCATCTGCTGTTTCAAACTCCAACAGCCTCAGCTCCTCCTGCCATCTCTGGCCTCTGCTGCTTTGCAACAACATGCTGTGATGGGCAGTTTGTCACAGGCCAGTCTTGGCTCAGCGATGGTGCCAACTGTGACCCTGGAGCTAGCATCTCTCCATTTGTGGGCCTCAGTGGCCTCATCTGTACTGCGATGGGCTGAGTTCAATGGGCCTACTCACTTTCATGGCCCTGGAAAGCTTTTCAAAAGGCTCTGTTTGCATTTTCTCAAGGAGTGCAACCTGAGAGGGAGTCTACTAACTCAGAGATGTGAGCCCTGAACTACTAGAATCTAGGTCCTGACCAGCTCCTGCACTCTCTAAAGCATCAACCTGGGGCAGACTCCCTTCTCCCTCAAGGCATACCATACCACTGAACAAGGATAGATACTATAGCCTTCAACCCGCAGAACATTAGCAAGGCAGAGGCACAACTGCCAATGGCACTCCCCACCCCACCCCTTCCTGGCCCAGAACAGCCCCTTGCTCTGTCTTCTATGAGCATTAGCCTAAGCCCTGTGTCCCCAGTGATTCCCCTCCCTTTTCTGAGGCAGGAGCATCATTCCTCTTGCAGTAGACTGGGAAGTTTATCAGTGCCCTTACTTGTAGCCTTTCAACCCCCCCCACACACACACACCATTTCTCCCTAAGTTTCCTTGGACTTCAGAGAGCTGGACAAAATGTTCCTGCTTCCTTCTCACCGAGTAGGAAGGAACATCCTGTGCACTTAGCCTAAGGACCATGGGGATATGGGAGGCAGAAAGATAATAAGCAGCATCCAGAGCTATGGGGCCCAAAGACAGCTCCATCATCTTCCACAGACAGATCCTACATACACAGCATCACACAGTCACACGATACAAACCACATACAACATAACCTACTATGAGAACACAATCCTTACACATCACCCACATACACATCACCCACCCCACAGAGTATAACCCAATGACATAACACAAACCCCCCACAACACAACCCCCTTAAAAGATGGCCTACTCAATACCCCCAACACAACTTCAATATAATACAACCCCCATACAACCCAACCCTCACACCATAAGCCCACATACAACACAAACCATATACAATACGACCTTCAAATAACGCACAACACAGCCCCCAAACACAACTCATCCACAATATATTCATATACTACAACCTTCATATGCCATAACTCAAGTACAATCCCACACAGAACATATCCTCCAAGCACCTCACAATTATCACATAAAACAAAATTTACACACATGCAATACAATCCCACATACAATGCAACTTTTCTACATTCCACAGCTCCTGCACACATATAGTCTCCACACAGCACGACCCCCTCAGTGTAATACAGCCCATACATGGTACAACTCACACATACACACAACACAGCTTCTCTCATGAAAAACAACCCCTGCAGTAATTCAAACATACAGCACAGCTGCACATACAACACAACCTTCCCCCACACGAGCCCCACACAACACAAGCCCCCAACATTACAGCTCCCACACAGAACTCAATCTTCGTGCATCACGGCACCCCCAACAACCACTTCCCTCCTCTTCTCCAGTGTGCGCCGTCAGCCCGGGCACCCAGTGTGACCCAGGTCCTACATACAAACATAGCAGATCTACCCTCTGGGGTTCTGTCCAGGTAAACCCACTTTCTCCAGATCCCGCCACACAGGGGTGCTCAGCTAAGGCCACATTTCTTCCCAATCCTCTCTCTAGCAGAACCCTGGTAAAGCTGCCCATGCAGCAGTGCATAATTAGGCCTAGATAACACTTGACAGGCGCTAAACAAAGGGCGGCTGGTGATGGGAGGAGAGTATCACTTTTCACCACTTGGTAGCATTTTCTTTTGACTCAGAGTCACCTTAGGCTCCAACCTGGTGGGCTTCCTGCCTTCAAAGTCCCTTCCCTGTGGACTACAAGAAACTAAAATGGCTTTTGTCCTAGGCAGCATCCCATTCTGGAAACAACTTCAACACAGCAGCCCAACAACTGGGAAACCATCTATGTATGACTCCTCCAGAAGTCCAAAGCTAGTGATCTAAAGAGGCTCTGAAGGGGCTTTTGGCTGAAATGAGTCATGAGACCTCAGTCAAGAGGGCCAGAGGCAAGGCTTACTCAAAGCTGCCAGTAGTCCCAAGAGCACAGAGGCCCTTCTGGTTGCCTGGCCCTACCCCATCCCTGGTCACCTCAGGCAACCCCTGTTCTTCTCCCTGCCCTAGGGCCTTTGCACATCTTGTTCTCTTTACTGGAATACCATTCTGCCTCCCCTCCCTGCCTGTCTGGGAACTCATTCATTGTCTGTGCACTCACTCAACAAAAATCCTAAGGGCCCCTCCTGTGGACCAAGCACTGTGCCAGATTCTAGGAACCAGCCTGTGGACCAGGCATTTCAGGCATGTCCCTGTTTTCATGGGGCATGTGTTCTAGGGAGGAGGCAGAGATAGACACCTAACTGCTCTAATGAACAAGAATACAGTGAGTGGTGGGGTAATTAGAGGCAGAGCATGAGGGCCTTCACTGACAGGATGGTGAGAAGGGCCAGCATACAAACCACTTGGGCACACAGGGAAAGAGTTTGAGGGTATGTGCTGAGAGGAAGAAAAATTTAGAGGAACAAAAGTATAATGTGGATATGTGTGGAGAGGAACAAGAGCTTCCTTCCTTCTGCTGACACCAGAAGTAATTCAAATGTACCTACAGGAAGCCTGCTCTCTTGTCCTTGGTAGCACGCACAGCCCCATCACCACCCTTCTATTTGTCTGGTCCTCCTGTTCAGTTCCAGTGGCCCTGAGGAGAAGGGTGCCACTACCAAAGCCCTATGTCCAAGTCAAGAAGGGAAATAGGCAAGGGCCCTGCTGATGACTGCAGGGGTTCCTAGTTCAGCAGGAGTGTCAAGTGCTTCTGGACAACAGAGAGTGCTGGCCTCCCTCACCGGAAGGCAATAGCAAATCTCAAACCTCTGCTGGAGGGAGAAGCAGCACTGGCTTTTCTCATTGCACAGAGGTATTCTAGGAGTGTTGACTACCTGTGGATGAGCCTAGATACAAATGCTTTGTATGTGAAATTGAAAGTGCGTGGCCACAACGGGGAGAAAGTCATGCACAGTGGAGTTGGCTGGAACACGCAGCTTTGACTGTTGACAGGGAAGAGATAAGCAGGGAGGGAGAAAGCCTTTGACCTAGTCAGAGGATCAGCAGGTACATATGGGTGTGGAAGAGGGTCTGAGGAGTCAGTACATTTGCAGAGCCATCTTCAGTCACTTGCCACGTGGATTAAAACATGACTTACCAACTTTGCCTGCTTCTAGAGCCAAGAGTAACCATGTCCATTTAATCAGGTCAGCGGGAACCCTGCTAGCTAGCTGCCTTCATCCTTGTCCTTCTTAACCTCCAGGAGATGGGAAATATCAGGGGAACGCCCACACTTCCGTGCTTATTTATTCTGGACACTCTAAAGAAGCCTCGGGAAGGGAAGATGAACATTGACTTACAGATTAGAGTTGGCTTTCCTATCTCCTTCAAACAGGAGCTTCTGCAGCACACATCCTTGAACAGCCGCCAGAACCCCACAGGGACCACCCTGAAGAGAAAGACACATGTCACTACCAGGGAATACTACACTTCTTGGCCCCAAGAAGCTGTCCATCCCACCCACTAGCCTCTAGCCCCTGTCAGAGAGGGTCTTCAGCAAGGTGGCCTGTCTATATGTAGAATCCTCACCCTGCTCCAAGGAAGAGGTCACTTAGATCCTTCCTCATAGGGTGAAAGTGACTATTTACAAAGTCAGGCAGGAAGCTAAAGACATGACTGTGGATTTTCTATCATACTCAAAGACAGCTTCCACCATGTCCAAAATTGCCATAGCAATAGTCAGAATATCCTTGAAGTTGTGGTAAAAAGAGAAGCTGACATTGGCCACACCACAGAGGGAGGCAGAATCTCCTGTCTCAGAGCCCTTCCTCAAACAGCAGAGGCAGGGGATACTCCATGGCCACAGATTGTGCCAGTGGAGCTGTCCTGCAGCTTTTGGCCTCAGAGTGGGAAATCTTGAGGACTTCCTTAAGACTATCCTACCGAATATACCCAGATCAGGTGCAAAGCTTCCTATATCTTCCTATGGCTCTGTACCAACCATGGCACCCTCTTCCCACACCTGTTTCACACACATGATGCCTTAGTATCTCTCATCGCACTAACCTCCCCATCTTGCCCTCTTGCCTCCATTTTCTGAAAGAGACCCTCTCTAGCTCTACCTTTGAAACCCTCAGCCCCTCCCAAGGTTTGGCCTACAAAGCCTCTCAAAGCCTCCAAGCATGCTCAAGGCCACCATCTGTTTGCTGCTTCATGTTGACATCCCAGCATCACAGGAAATGAATTTGACTAGAATGTCCCCAGCAAGGATCACAACAGCTCTTCTCACTTTAGCATCTCCATCTATTAAGTGCCTATACGGAGTGGCAACTTGTTAAGTGTAGGGTAGACCAGATCACCCCACTGATGCTCTTAGAGATCACAATGTGAATGATGCCCCCACTTTGTGCATGACAATCCAGAAGAAGGATCGCTGGGGACCTCAAGAGCAACCTACCTTGTTCTGCACAATGCCGTATTTTAATGAGGCGATATCATTAAAGGAAAAGTTCTGAAGTTTCCATTCTTCACTGAAGCAGCAAAAGGTAGAGCCGAACAGAAGGGTCTTTATCTCCTGGAAAGGAAAAGCATTTTATTAATAAAATGCTGTTAATAAAATGAACAATAACAAGTCTTTCAGCACAGGCCCTACCGGAGGTGGTCTTGGGTTCTAGAAAGAAGTGCATTTTCTGGCAGTGGTCTCTATTTTGCAAGCCCCTTCTTCACATATTCGAGGAAGATAAACCCGACCTTAAGGGTCTTACCTCTGGAACATCTGTAAACCACACCAGCCCATGCTAACATGGGCCAAGAGTTTCCTTACACAGACCTTGAAATAATAAAACTTTGGCTTCACAGGGGATCTTAGAGGTCCTCAGATCCTCCATCGGAAAGAATGTAGGTTTCCAACCTGACCTCACATTAAAATTATCTAGGGGCACTTAAAAATAATCCTGATGCATAGGCCACAGCCCAGGTCAATTCAATCCACATCCCTGAGAATAAGAGCCTGTTGTCCACAGGGCTGTTTGTTTTGCAGGGGTGTGGAGGGTGTTACTGTTGTGAGTTTGTGTGCATGCGCACAAGTGCACTTGCCTCATCCCCATTATCAGACTTTTATACTGTCCCAAATGATTCAACTTTGCAGGAAGGTTTCAGAGCCAAAACCCTGTCACAAAGTTGGCAAACTACAGTCCATAAATTAAATCTGGCACCTACCTAGTTTTGTAAATAAAGTTTTATTAGCACACAACAATGGGCATTGTTTATATTTTGTTTCTGGATGCTTTTACATCATAGCAGCAGATATGAGTGTCTGCAACAGAGCTTATATGTAGCTCTGAGCAAAGTCAAAAGCATATAATCTGACTTTCTGAAAAAAAAAAAAAAAAAAGAAAAATGAAAAGAAAAGAAAAAAAAAAAAAGAATCCTTTCTAGGATGCCACCTGTAAATTGATCTCCTTTGAATCCATGGAGAACCTACCACCCAGACGGCTTCCTGCCACCTCCCAAGACCATGTCTCCACCCTTCAAGTTCTCCAACATCTCTAGACGGCGGAGAATATTCAGTTTGTGGTTCACTTCTACTAACCCAAGCATCTTTGTTCAGAGCTTTGCTATACCAACGCTACACACTGATGTGCCCCACCCTCTGCTGAGCCATGACAGTCTGTGCTTTTCAGTCAGCAGTTTTACTACAGTGTGGGGGCAGGGTACTCTGAAGCCTCAAGAAAACTCTAGGACTAACAGGCTGATCTCTAGCCCCTCCCTGGAGCCTGATCTCAAGGTCAGGCTCCTCCTGTAGACCTGAATCACTGACCACTACAATCAATTCTTTCATCTCTTTCTTTGGCACAAAGAATCTTTATGACATGAACATTTGTCTACATGCCATCATTAAATGTGGCTCATAGCACAGTAGATAAATAAATTCATCCATCAGGGCTTGGTTCCTCCTCTGTGCCAAGTGCAACCATGAATGTGCTTAGAATGCATTTCCAACAGCCTGAAAACTACAGACCTGGGTCTTCTGCGTGGACCCTGTTACCATCCTCTGAGACAATTCTGGGGTACCAGTGTGTTTAACACCCCAGAAGCCTAAGCCCTGTCCTCTCCCATCTGTGACACTCACTCGCCTTGATTGGTTTGGGACATACTTTAGCTGGGCAGTCTCTGGGAGCCTCCAAGGGCTCAGCAGCAACTGGAGGTGCCTTGTGTGGAGGATTAAGGGCCCTGTGGCTATGCATGGTCAGGACATGGGTGCCCAGCATTGGGGCATCTTCCATGTGTCTGGGGCCTCAGTAGCTTCAAAAGCTGGAAGGAGAGCAGAAAAGAACAAAACAGGGAAGGGGAAACAAAACTCTAGAAAAATCTTTACATCACATTTATGTGCCAAATGCACAGAGTTAAGTGGGACAGGGAGGATACTGGCTGCATTTCTAGGAGCTTCTTGATTTTCTTCTGGATCCTGGCTGAATAGCTGATGTGGAACAGCAGGAACAAGACTCCATCCTATAGGAGCCTCTAGCCAAAGGAGGGGTGAGCCACCCGAGCAATTGAGGGTCCCAAGGAACACAGAGCACTTCTGCCAAGAAGACCATTAGGTAGGGAACCTGTGTCCTGTTGCCATGGATTCATCTAAGAGGTTACAGGTTCAAATCTGGGTATGCTGAAGACCTGCCAGCACTTCCTGTCTTTCTGCAGCTGCTCGGAGCCTAGGGCATGAAGTCAGCATAGGCACAGAGCCAAGTGGTAGGACAGCTACCCCATTAATGTCACACCACAGCGGCTGAGGCAGCTCTGGGTCATCAAGGAGCAGGGTCCTGCAGCATCCAGAAGAGGAAAACACGGTCCCACCCACACACCCTTTGTCTTAGGAAGGCAGAGGAACAGTGAGGACTAAAACAGTCTTCCTGATCCTTGGTTCTGGTTCCTTATATGTCCCATTCAAGTTCTCATCTCAACAGTGACCCGGAGATTACAATGAGAAAGAACCACTGAGCCAAGAAAATTGAAGTTGTGCGATCTGCATTGGGTTGTGTTTACTGGGGACTCCTTGCACCTCTGCATCGACACCTACCTTCGCCAGTGAGAAGTCAATTGGCTTTGACACAGTTTGCAGCTTGAGCATCGATGGGGGTGGGGACAGGACAATGTTTTCCTTCATCATTTCATCGTCAACATCCTCTGAAAGAAAACAAAGCTGTGGTGTGGCTCAGGGGAAATGGAATAGGGAGTCACTCACATGGCCACCACAGTGAGGAGTTTGGAGAAACTTGAGCAGTGCCTCAGCCTGAACACCAGCCTCTATATCAGGCCTCAGGGCTATTCCAACCAGGAAAGAAAGCAAACAGGGGCCCACTCCTTACCACCACCCCTCCCTTATTGTGCCACATGTGGACAGAGGAAATCAAGTGCCTTATACCCTTCAGCCAGGACCAGCCAAGCCAGCCAAGCCCAGTGCTGACACCCTCTTTACAGAAGGTGGCAGGAGGCACAAGTCTCTCCCCCCAAGGACACATGAAAAGAGTTCTGTAAAAATAACAGTATATTCTCACAACCATCACTGTTATTTATTGATCATTGATCCACCCAACCCCAACTTAGCCTTTTAGAGCTTGATTACTAACTGGTCCCACTTACAACAAGGACACAAGGCATAGGCAATGATGCCACTGCCCTGAGCTGGGCAGGGAGAAAGTGATAGAGGCAGGACACCAACCAAGCTGACTGTAAACCACTTGGTACCCTGCCACCCCTGGACCTCCAGCCAGCAGGGACTCCAAGACATCCCTCACATCTTTTAGGATCATCTTTTAGGATGATCGAGCCTAAAAGAGAATCCTGCGAAAGTCTGAAGCAGCAGAAGCAGCAGCAACCTGCGACATCTCAGCTAGCAAGACCCTCTGGCCTGCCCCCTTCTGTGCAACATACACTAGAATGCTCAGATAAAGGACCCCAGGAGAAGGCACCCCTGCGTAAGCATGCTGGCAAAGCTGAGCACATACTTCCCAGAGACACTGCCAGAGTGGGCCTGGCACTGGGGGGAACACACGGGGGTAATCTCAGGACAGCTTCCCACTTGGACCTTATTCAACAACCTCCTTTCCAGCCACCACACAAGGAAAACTCATCCACTGAATAAAAAGATAAGACATCAAAGTGGGATGTGGGCTGTTAGAAAGGCTTTCAGCAAGAGAGAGGGGATAAAAGACAACAGTGGGGTAAAAAAAATGACTAAAATTCACTCTGTATATTTATGAAACTATCAAAGAATTTTTATAAGGCTGAACTTCAAGTAAGAAGCTAGATTTAAATGAGACCTTTCTTAGTTTGAATCTCTGGAAACGTTACCCTGTGACCATGGCCTTACAAAAATAACCAGAAATGGGAACCAGATGTTCACTCAGCAATGTGAATGGATTTTAGAAACATGGTGCTGGGTAGGAAAAGGAAGAAATCAAATGAGATGGCAAATAAAGACCAAGCAATGCCCCAAACTGTGTAGGAACAGATGCAGCTCACGCCCAAGATAGTGAAAGAAAATCAGGGCAGAAAGGAAGAACACCACAGCTGATGGGCAGACTTTGTAAAGATGCATGGTGAGAGCAGAGACCAGAGACATGAAGCTAATCCCACCATGGGCACCAGAGGCCCCAGCCAATCAGGGAGAGCGACCTACGTGACTCCACCAGGCCTGAAGGGCTCCTTGCCATGCCTGGGGTCAGCCTGATTCCTAGGGGATGTTAGGGACAGTAGTTAAGCTCATTTGGAGGCTTCTGTTTTGTGTATTGGGAGGGGGCAGGAGGGCAGCAATATAGTCTGCTCAGCCCATGAAGAGAGAAGGGGAGTCTCGGAAACAGGGCCCATATTACTCATATGGGGTGGGGATTAGCTGATGAGCAGGCAACCTCCCTTGGCTTCTGTAGGGAGGACCTGGCCCAGCACAGGAAGTTGGTTCAGGACCACATAGCAGGCCTCAGGACCAGATGTGGTGAGACCGCCATGCAAGGGAACAACAAAGCAGCGAGGAGTGACATGTTGGCCAAGACACCAAACTGTCTGCAAATGCCAGTGGTTTGAGAATGCTATTTTTAAGGCTATCATATGAATGCTTGGTTGAAAGAGGCTAGGGGTTTGTTTTCCCATTTCATATACCCAGACCAAAAGGATGCAAAAGGGAACACTGATCCTCTCCCAGGATGTGCTGCCTCTTTTCTGTACCCCATATCCCTTGCCCCTCAAGCGCTGTGTTTCTCTTCTCTAACTCTGTTCTCATCCTTTACGTCCCTTGCCTTGTCTGAATCATATTCCAAGCCAGCAGCAGAGAGGGTCTCCTTCCAGAGGGCATGTGCATACACTTCAAATAGCTTCTGGGAACTGCCAAAGAGCCTTCCTTCCAAGAGGGGCTCTGAAGGCTGGGAACTGTGTTGCTTTGTGTCCAAACACAAGCCACTTTCATCAGAAAAGATTCAAGAGCTTCACAACCCAGAGGCTTTGAATGCCAGGGCTTCTTGACTCTGCAGAGCCTTTACTTTACTCTGCACAGTCATGGGCAGAAACCTGCCCTTCCGGGCAGGACCACATCCACCCCACCAGCAGTTCCTGGTGATTTCTGAGGCTCTGGTACCTCTGAAGTGTATTATACAGCATAAACAAGCATGCCTCCACAATCAGAGCCCTGGCCTGTACTTTGAGCTAGATCAAAGCTCACTGTCGGCTGCACATCCAACACAGGAACTTCTAAGAGTACATTTCTCCTCCTACAGCTTAAAAAGAGATGCTTAAAAGGGAGAAAGAAATGGAGCGAGTGAATAGCTTCTGTGTGCTGCCCCCCCCCCAAAAAAGGCGAACAGGTAAAGGGACTGGCTTCCAGGAGGAGAGCAGACTCAAGAGCACTTTACCCCTGTCATTCTCCACGAGAGTTTCTGCCAGACTCTCTCTTCAAGGATCACAGAAAGAAATTGCTTCCAAGCTAAAGAGGAAATAAATGCTCTGTCTTGATCTCAGAGTGCAGTCACACAGATACCGGCACTGTGTGAAATGCACAGCATTGAGCGAGGAAGCTGAGCCTCTCACCCTTTGTGCATTTTATACCTCAATCCTGCTTGCAAACCTTCTAAATGAACATGCCACCCCAGTCAGAACTACCTCATATTGTGGCCTGGAACTGTGTTCCAAAACATTCTAAATGGACCCAAAGATCTCCTATGCCTGCAGCTGTACAGTACAGACCCAGGTCTATACAGTACAGACCTAGTTTCAGATGGCTGGTCTGGTTTGGTTTGGAGAAACAATCTATCCGTTGGTTGGTTGCTTGCTTGCTTGCTTTGACTTGGTTTGGGAAACAAGGTATTGCCATATGGTCCAAGCTGGCCTCTAACTTTGGATCCTCCTGACTGAGCCTCCTGAATGCTGAGGTTGCGAGCCTGTGTGACTACAGCCACCTATATAACCAATTCCTCTTTATTTTGTTTGCTTGCTTGTTTTGGTTTATTTTCAGATTTTTGAGTTGGTTTGGGTTTTGAGACAGAGTTTCTCTGTGCAACAGCCCTGTCTGTCCTGGAATTCATTCTATAGACCAGCCTGGCCTCAAACACACAGAGATTCACCTGTCTCTGCCTCAGGGACTAAAGGTGTGTGCCAGCCTCGTGGCTTCCATTCCCTTTTTAAGGAACTATCCAGAAGAGAAGAGCAGACAGTAGATGGAGACACTGAAGGAACAGAGCACCATGGCTCTAAAGTGGGTTGTGAGGAGCAAGTCCTGCCATTTCACTTAGACAAAGCACAGAGGGATGCCCCTCACCTACCTAGCGTCAGGGCCTCTGGCTTGTCACCCGCCTTGTCTGAAACCAACTGGTTTTTCCTGAAAATAATAATAAAAAAAAGTCAGTGTAGAAAAGGAGAATGACAGAGGAACACAAACAGTACAAATGAATGCCAGGACTACTGGCCCTGATACCCAGAGAGTGCCCTGAGCAGGCTGCATGCTGGACAAGTTCACTGATGTTACTGTAATACACTGTGGGGACGGGCAAAGGTCAAGTCTTATCATCAACATTTCTCTTCAAAGACACATTGGATTCAAAGTCAGTTTGTTTGTTTCTTTCTTCTCTCCCAGGTTTCTTGTAAAACCATGTGTGGCCATTTAAAAGACTCCTAGGATGTACCCAATGTATGTAAAGGAAAGCGGTCCTGTGGTTCTGATTTGTCATCTGTGTGTATGCATTCAGAGCCTTCTGAAAAGGCTCTGCCCATGTAGTAGCTCTACTTAGGTTTGTTTTCCTCTATCATGCATCAATCTAAACTAAAGGAAATAGAGTGCATTGAAAGTAACACTCTTACATCATTCTCCAGAAACTCATTTACTATATTGAAAATGACAGTTCTTTTGAACATGGCATTGAAATATATTTTCCTCCACCGTCTTTGCAGGGTAAGATATGACTGCGGGTAACAATCATAGTCTCGCCACGGTGCCCTCCATTGAACTGGCTTCCTCCTGAAGATGTATGAAGGGTGTGAGTAAAGACTGTGAGGGACACACAGTTCTCAGACCCTGTGCCTGTGCTTCGTGGGACTCTCGGTTTCTCTGTGATGGAACCCAGAGTTCCATCAACACTCCCTCCCAAGCAGCTTGATGCTGCGCCCATCCCATCCAGTGAAGCCCAAAGAACTTGAGTCCTATGCCACCAAGACTTCACAGGTGTTTTTGGATGAGGGGCCATGGTGGAAGAATGCTCTGAGAAGCTGGGATCAGGGGTCCATGGATGAGGAGCACCCCACCTCAACCATGAGGCAGAACTAAGGTTACCACCATTAAAAGCCTCTTTCCTCAGACTCCCCCCAGTTCATCTGCTATACAGCAAAGGCTGAAGAGCTGGGCACTTTGATGAAAAGAACAAGAAGCCCAGGAACAGGCAAAGAATATGAGGCCCAGGCACTTGCTCCAGATGGCTTCTATAGTCCTTGTGAAACATTTCAGGAAGGGACATCAAATGTATCTCCCAAGTACTCCAAGGCTACCAAGGGCTCTCTTAAACCCACTTGGCCCTGCTTCTTCCTCTCTCACTTACAAATTCTCAGCAGCCTCTTATTGCTGTACTAACACCCAGAGTAGACCATCCTCAGTCCCCACATCTTCCTGTGATGTGTGTTGAGGCCAGTCTGATATGATATTGTACCCTCTACACAGTTACTTAAAGGTCCCTGCTATCCCTCATCACCATCACCTAAAATAATTCTATGTTCACCAAAATAACTACAACATTAACAACACATTCCTTCTAGCTCTTTGGATTATCCCAGGCACTAGAATATGTGCTTTGAAAACCTCAAAGGCTGTCTGCCTCTCAAAACTACTTTTCAAGTATTTACTTCCCTCGGTGTCAAGAGAGGTACAAGCAGTTTTCCGTGGTTTACGTCAAGCAAGTGGCAGCTCAGGAATTAAACACAAGCCCCTATTCCAAGGGCAGTAGCCACCTCATATAACTTCCTTACAAAATAAAAACCAAGCCTCTTAAGAATGCTCTGCAAGGCTCTTTATGACCTGCCACCTTCTTTCCAGAGGCATCTCCTGTTGAGCAATCACACCCTACCTGCATTGCCCTGCGCTAAGGGACTCAGGATAAGCCACTCTGCCTTCTCATACATACCTCTGCACTGAATACCCTGTGACAGATTTCTAATGCCCTGAAGTCCAATTGCAGTCGCTCCACCCAAAGCATGCCTTCACTCATTTACACATTCACATCCCAGCACAAATGAAGGGCTTTTATCAGGGCTGTCTCCCCGGCCAAAAACAAAAAAGCAGAGTAAAACAAACAAACAAACAAAACAAAACAAACAACAAAAAAACAGGGGGTGGGGGAGCAAGATGCTGTGTCAGGCTAGCCCACAAAAATGTCCACATTCTAACTCCCAGAACCTGTGGCCATTATCTTAGAGCAAAAATGGGAGTGTGTAGGATCTGAGATGGGAGGATGATCCTGGGTTTTGAGGTAGAAACAATGCTGCACAAGCCAAGAGACCTAGCCCAAAAGAGATGAGGTGAGGAAAGCTGACTCTGGGTGGATATGCTTTGTGGATAGGAGAGAGGGCCACAGGCAAAGGACTATAGATGGACTATGGAGAGTAAAAAGACAGGGATACAGGCTCTCCCTCAAAGCCTTCAGAAAGCTCTAGCCATACCAGCTCCTTGGCATTCATCAATGAACCTGATTTTGGACTTCAGCCTTCAGAGCTGTGAGACATCAAATTCATGTTCAGCTAGAGTGAGAGACTTACTATGGCACCAAGGAGGGAAACGGGACTGCAACACTCTCTTGTATCACTGCGTCTTGGATGTCCAGCCAGTGCTCCATGGAGGATGCTAAATGAGGCAATAACCCTCCCAGAATCTAGGGGACTTACACAAGTAGCTGCACAATTTAGGACTGCCAAGCCCAGGACTCAAACCCAGGCCACTGGTTTCAAACACTCCACTCTGCTCACTCCTTCAATTTGTACATGCCGTCCCTGCCAAAAACTTCTATGGCATCCAAGGAATGGTGGGACAGAGTCTCAGATATTCCCGGTAGTTCATGAAAGGGTGGGGACAGTGTGTCCATGGGCTGGGAACAGCAGGGCCTCTCCCCAGTCATGGGACTTCCACCCTGAGGGCTATCCATCAGTCACAGGAGAAGCTTAGAACCTTTGTGCCCATGTCCCATAGATCTCCTCACCAAAGGAGACCTCAAGTGTGCTCACATGTGGAGAATGTGCTATTGTTCCTTTCATGTGTCCCTTTGTGGCACAAGCACTGTAGAGTTTAAAAGGTCAGTTTAAAAGTGTGTTCTTGCCTTTGAGTGAAAACTACTAGAAAACAACAAAGACAAAAAGATAAATCAAGGCTTCAAAATACTTTCTCCAAGTGCCATTGTGCAGATAACCCAGAGGCATGCATCAAGACATGCATTGTCATATCTAGATGATCTCCACCCATTTCTGTTCCTTATCCCCCACAGTGAGAGCAAAGAGGAAGGGTCCTGGGTTCAGGAGTATATAGGCCCAGGACTTAGTCCCTGAGTAAGTAAATCCTTGTCTGGGTGGAAAAACCACTGTGATTGTTGGCCAAAGGGGTCATAAGGGAATCCCCAAACAACCCAGGCTGCTGCCAAGACTGCGGGTTTTTCTCTACAAACTCAAAGCAAGAGCCCACTGCTGAAGACAACACCTACACAATTCACTGAACATGCAGAGGTCAAGACGGTGCTATACAGAAATTTCACCCCCTTGTTCTAATGTTTTTGGTACAGGAAGGTATTCTGCAGGCTACCAAATGAGAAACATAACCACTAACCCAGCCAAAAAACCTTTGACCTGCCATCTATCCTGACTGCACGATATACTAGGGCAATGGTAGCACAAACTGTGTGGGAGCAACCAGCCAAAGCCGGATTTGGCTTATGGCTCTACATGAGATGGAGCCCATAGTTGAGACACTGTGTGAGTGACCAAGAGCCAGAACCAGAGAATGGATAGCCCAGAGACCTAGGAAAAATCAAATACTGCTAGTCTAAGAAAAGGAAAAAAAGAAAGAAAGAAAGAAAGAAAGAAAGAAAGAAAGAAAGGAAGGAAGGAAGGAAGGAAGGAAGGAAGGAAGGAAGAAAGAAAGAAGAGAAAGAAAAGAAAAGGAACAATAAAATGACCCCTTACACAGAGAGTCCTTGAAACACACAGCTCTAGAAGGGATGTCTCCATCAAATTCCCCCAGCCAAAGCTCAGGGAACCTGGTGGAAGAGGAGTCAGGAGTGTGGGAGCCAGAGAGGATAGAGGACACCAGGAAAATAAAGCCTTCTAAGTCAACTGGACAGAGCTCCTATGAACTCACAGAGACCAAGGCACCAAGCACAGGGCTGACACAGGTCTGCACCAGGTCTTCTGAATATACATTATAGCTTTCAGTTTAATGCCTTCCCTGGGGCTCTTTTCCTTCTGTTGGTTTGCCTTGTACAGTTTCAACATGATAGTTTTGTTAGCTCCTACTATATTTTATTTTGTTATGTTTTTGTTGTTAATGCTCAGAAACCTGTTCTTTTCTAATGAGAGACAGAAAAGGAGTGACTCTGAATGGGACAGGAGGTAGGGAGGAGCTGGGAGGGGTAGAGGGGAGGGAAACTGTAATCAGGATATGTTGAATGACAAAATAATCTATTTTTAATAAAAGGAGAAAAAAAACCAAAGAGATGCCTCATTCTCATGTGTCCACCACTGACCTCTTGGCCAAAGTAGTACAGGTTCCAAAAAAGGCTGTAGATGGTACTATTGGATTTATGGGAACCTTTCTGATGGTGATAATAGCCCTGTGACTGGGTAGAAATATAACTGTCCTTAGGAAATTTGAGCTGAAATTTCATGATATTGACTTTTACTCTCAAATGGATTTGTAAATGGTGTATAAAACATAAAACATGTACAGACGCATTGGTAAAGAAACAAAAGACAGATCTCAGCAGCTGCTGAAATTAGGTGCTTTATAAATGTACATGTGTTCATTTACTATGCTTGCAGTTCTTTTACTATGCTTTGCAAGTTTGAGGTTTTTTTAATGTTAAGTGGGTGGGGAAACCTGGTAGGCTTGAACAGCAGATGGAAAACAATAAGAAGACTATTGGGAAGCTATTACCAGACAGTACCAGGTGCGACTCAGTCAAGTCAAGAGAAGACACGAGGAGGACCAAGTAAGAGACATTGAAGAGAAAAATGCTTCAGCCCAAAGTACACTGATGAGGAGTTGTGGAAGGAAGAGAAAACTGCTAAGAATTTCCAAAAGTAAATCGTTATAGACTACATTAAGCCTCAATGAGACATGTAAACACAAATTCACATCTAGATGTGTTGAACTGAGATGATTAGAATGCCATGGAGAACAAGACAGACCTTAGAGAAAAGGTGGATTACCTAGAGACAACTTTAGCTGAAGAGTTCCCAATAGCAACAATAAAGGTGGTATGACACCTTCAGAGTGGTTAGAAGAAATAACTGCCTATTGGAAATTCCCAGCTCAAAATAGCACTAAAGGTAAGCTGAAGAAAGTCCCAGGCAAAAACTTCCAGTTTATTCTCACAGACCTTCACTGAGAAAATTACTGAAGAGCCTATTTCAGGAAAAAAAAGAAGAGAAGAGAGCTAGGGTAAGAAACTGGAAAACATTTAAGTAAAACTAAATAAGAGCTGACCCAGCCCCTCACTGGCTGCAATACTTGGGGGATTGGGCCCCCAACCTTGACTGGACAGCACAGTTGATGAAGCTGGCTTTGGAGGTATAGATGAGCTGGTCCCCAGGAAATGAGAGCAGGAGAGCAGACCCTGCCTCCTGCCAGTGGAGGCATTAGGTGGCCTAGCCAGAGCAGTGCTGGAGAGATCACCCTGCTAGTACAGGTAAGGAAGAGTCAGTGCCCTGACCAGCTCAACTACTACCCTGATCCAGCGCTCTGAACTGGCCCACTTCAAAATCTCTATCATCTGCAAATGGTTGGGATGTGTGAAAGAACAGTCCTGCTGATCCAAAGCTCCAGGATCTCCATGATACAGGGCAACAGCAACATAACTGAGAGGAGTAACTGGGAGGAGTCCCAGTGAGGATCCAATATTGATGGTGTCCCAGAAGCCAGAGACCTCGAACCAGATCAATGACTCATTGCAATGAACATTTGCAAGTGAAGATATGTAGACAGAGGGTGTATTGCAGGACTCACTGTGACACACTACAGTTTCCATGATGAAATGTTTTCTATGCTTTGTTTTGTTGTTGTTATAGTTGTTTAGTTCTTTTGTTTTATTTGGGGGGCTGTGAAAGGGTGAAAGACAGGAGGAAACAGGGATATGAGCAGCACTGGGGTGCATGATGTGAAACTCAAAAAAGAATCAATAAAAATTTTGTAAAAACCTAAATGACAATGGACAATAAAAAGCAATAAGAGTAGTAACCACCACATCCACTGGGAACACTAAAAGCAAAGGAAACATAGATGCAGACAAGAGACAGGGAGACAGGACAAGACATCACCAGGCTAAATCTTCTCCATCCTGAGGGGTAGACTAAACCAATCTTGAGCTGTCAAGCCAATCATAGTAAAGACTTAAGAGTAACTGCGAGACCGTTGTGTCATCTCCAATCAAAAAGGGGGAAGAAATACCAGAGAACTCCAACAAAAGTGCCACCGAAAGCAGCTAGGCACTTTGTTGATACAGTTAGGTTGACCATTTGACTATGCAATGGTAGTCCTAGGCACATGGGCTGAAGACCTGAAGACAGGGACTGGGTAAAACCTGCACAGGAATGTCCACACAGCATTACTTTCAGTAGTCCAAGGACAGAAGTTACCGAAATGCTTGTCAGTAGGGAAGTGAAGAAACAATGAAATGTTATTCTCCCACGTAAAGGAAAGGATATCGAACATGTTACAATGCCATTGAACCTCAAGGAACCAGACCGACACCAAAGGTCACACATAGAACTCAATTCCATTTGTGTGACATATCACCCTTTTCCAGTTGCCTGGAGCTAAGACAGAAGGGGACTGAAGGGAACTGCCTACTGAATAAATAAAGACTCTTACCTGAAGAGATGAAAATGTTTTAGAACTACAGAGGTGGTGGTTACGTTACTGTACTAAATATTTATTTTACAATGGTCAATGCAAAGAGAAAGAAGAAAAAAAATAAAGAAAATGTAGCAAAATGAAAGCATACAATATAACAAGACTAAGAAGAGCTATTACATCAGTAACTAAGCAGGCAAGCTGCTTAAACTTGCAGTGAAAAGACAGTTGCCCACGTACAGCTGGGCTGGAGAGATGGCTTGAGAATAAGAGCACTGACTGCAATTCGTGAGGGTGCGAGTCCCAGCACCCACGTGGTGGCCCACAACCATCCTTAGCTCCAGCTCCAGCGGTCCAGCACCCTCTGCTGAACCTCTGCCGGCACTGCATATATAACACACACAGATATAACGTGTGCAAGCAAGACTCCCATACACATAAAATGAAAATAAATTAATCTTAAAAGAAAAACCAGACACTCAGATTGCATTGTTTTCTTCCTACCCGTGTGTTCTTTCAAAAGAGGTGACACAAAACCTTAACAGCAGAACATGGGAAATATGTCACTTGTCACTTGTATTACTTTCTAAAGCTCATGAGACAAAATGTTACCAGGAAAAAAAAAAAATGGACTTTGGAATTAAAGATTATTAGTGAGAGATCTACTTATTACAAAACTTAAAAAGGAAAATGTATCCACCATGTATTTTTGTATTCCTAAAAGCACTCCCAAAATGTAGGAACAAGGCTTTAATAGAACAAAGCGAGAAAGTGTCCAACCTGTAAGCACTGAAGAAAATTTTAGCATACATTTCTCAGCAAATAATACCTCAAGCAGGGAAAAAAAACAAACAAACAACTAAGAATAGAGAATGTCTGAAGGTCAAAATAACCTGTGTGATTTAACACATCCAACCATTAAACAATATATATTCTTGTGAGTCCATACAGCTTTAATTACAAAAGCTCAACACAAGCAAGCCTAACACTTCAAAATATTCCAAGCTGTATTTCTGACTGCAATTTTTTTTAAAACTCCAATAATAAAGATAACTCCTCTACACTCCTCCCAAAAAGGAATCTGTACATTTATAATTCTAAAGAAGTGATGGTGGAAATTAGTAACATTTCAAAGTGGGTAACACTAAAACCTGGACCCTGGGAAGCAGTGAAGTGGTTAACAGGGGGGAATGAGAGGTATATGGAACCTGTTATTGTTGAAAAGGTACAGCAAAGAGCCACGTCCTAAAACAGCAGGGTTCACTAGAGGAGAACAGATGCAGGGGAAGTAAGTACAAGCCTTAAAGTGAGCAAAATAAGTGGATGCAGCAATCCCCAAAGCTCATTCTGTGAGGCACACCTCTGGGAGTCCAATCTCTGCGAGCCTGGTTCTGCATCATAACTGACAAGGAGAAAGTACAGTGAAACTAACATTATTAAGAGGGCAAAGGAGGGGCTAAAACTTTAAACAGAATGTCTTCAGTAAGAAGCAGATAAACAAGGTCAAAACAAGGCATTGGAAAACTAACAAACTGAACAACTTTCTAGAAAAATCTTAAAACTGGGCTGGTGAGATGACGAGGTAGGTCAAGGCACTTGCCACACAGGCATGGTGAGGAGAGCTCAGGCCCACTTAAAGATGGAAGGCGAGAACCCCAACATGCACACTCAGAAACTGGAGACCAGGGGCACTCAAGCCAGAATTCAAGAGGAGCCTGGGCAACAAATGCGCACAGGGGCCCTTGCTGATTTGTGCCATCAGCGTGAACTCTCCCCAGGTCCCACTCTCAATGTAGCCCTCTGGACGCACATGCCCGGAAGTCCAGAGCATCCGTGACACTGCAGGAGAGGCAGGTTTCTTGCTTCTTTGTGCATCAGTTTTCTTATTGATAAAATCTTCTTTCAAAGAAGGTTTCATAAACTAAATGAGTGACTGTATCAAGTAAATAAAGAACACAGACCCGAACACACATGCGCGCATACACACACGCACGCACGCGCGCACACACACACACAGAGAGAGAGAGAGAGAGAGAGAGAGAGCAGCTGCTATGCATTAGCTGAGATGACGGCAAAAGATGACGCAAGTATAACCTTGACTCCAAAAACCTCACAGTTGCCCACATACTTGTAAGTTGTGAAAGGAAACCGTGATCTACCGCTCTAGCCATGAGCTGTTGTTTTTTTGTTTTTGTCTGTCTGTTTTTGGTTTTGTTTTTATTATGACCCCCCTCTGGGAGGCAAGAATTTAATAGTAGAAAATTGAATAATGTAATTCCCACCAACGCATGAGAAACTGATGCTGAAAAGGCACTTGATAACAAATACCCACATAGATTCCTGAGGAAGGGAACTCTGGCTGAGCTCAGGGAGGAGGATGGCTTTTTGAACCCTGTGCAACATTCTCTGCCCTGGGAGCATGTCCACACCCACAGCACTAAATGTCCCACTCAAGGTGCACCGGAGGCATGCAACAAGGGACGAGATCCTGGTGTGGAGAGCCAGCCAGGAATCAGCTGTCAAGAACTGCACACACCAAAGGAGACTGACATCACTGGCTGCAAACTAGTTGATCTCATGCTGCCTCACTTCACATGAGGTGTGTCTGACGTGCTCTAAGGATGCTAACCTCCCCTGCTCCTGGCCTTCAGTGCTTCAGACGTAGCCTACCCCAGGCCCCGCGGAGGTGTCCTCTCAGCAGCTCTGTCCCCAGCTGAACCCTGTACTTAGATTGCCCTGTGGAGAAGCAGCCGCCTCTGTGCATCCCGTCCTGGGGTCTGCTGATACAAAAGGCTTTTATAAAACCTCTGAGTTCTCCATAGGAGAGTTTCTTTTACTCTTCACCTTGCTGTTCCCATCTCTCTGGCTTCCTATGTAGTCTTAGCTGAATTCCCTATGGGACATGGAGGTGCAGTGCTAAAGTTAGATAAAAGCGATGCTGGGAAGCCATCTGTTGCAGTTACTAACAAGCTCAAGGTGAGGAAGGCAGCCCCTGAGTGTCTCACCTCTGGTGGCCAGCGTGACGGATGGGAGATGGCCAAGCCTCAGGAGGGGCTTCCTCTGCCTCCTGCCGCCACCAGATGATCAGCGGGCCTTTTTTAAAATCAAGCCACAGAGAACGTGAGGTCTCAGGAGGGACTTCCGATTATCAAGGAGTCACCGTGTACCTTAAACATCACAATGAGTAGTGTGGCAACTTCAGTAAGTCTCAGCTCCACACTCTGCTCGCCAGTTCCCCAAATATCAGCCCTCGGAATAGAAAGAAAATCCTTTCTTCTTCTTCCTTTTTCTTCCTTTTTCTTCTTCTTTCTTTCCTTCTTTCTTTCTTTTTTTCTTTCTTTCTTTCTTCTTCTTCTTCTTCTTCTTCTTCTTCTTCTTCTTCTTCTTCTTCTTCTTCTTCTTCTTCTTCTTTCCCTTTTCTTTTTCTCTCACCATCTTTTTCCTTTCCTCTTGAGGATGTGGAAAACCTGACTATAATTGGCTGGTGTGGTATTTCCTGTAAGAACGCTCTCTGCTTGGAACACTGTGAAAACAATCTGCCTTAACAATTCAAACCAAATAAATGATCTTCCTGCAACTGGTGAAAATCCCTAATTGGGAATTGGGCTGCATACCCAGGTCTCTCTCATCCGGGTCCATGATGACGAAGGTTGGACAAAGATAGGCATCACCCGGTGATGACAGATTGGGGGTGGGGCACTGATGGCCTTGCACCCTCCTGGAAAATCCATCGGCCCAGTATCTGGCTGGAGGGAACACACGTTGTACCCCGGCCTCCTGAACTATTGTTCTTGGGGGTGATAATTTCTCAGCTTAACTCTCTTTCCGTATGTGTCCCTCCTGAAATGCTTTGGCACACACCCTTGACAAGAAGTATGCAGAGCCCAGGCAAGATCCAAGATCACGTCCAACATTTCTCCTTCCTGTATATCTATTCCATGAGTCAAGATGGATTCTGGAACATTCCAGGAACAAAGAAATTTACCCTAGTCTCACGTTCAGAGGGTTCCTTCAAGGGCACACAATTTGCAAAACAAAACTGTACTAGCTATGACCTTCCCTCACATTGTACTCTCTATTCTTCCACTTTGGCTCATGGCTTCTACACACAGTTAGTACTGAATAAATGTTCCCTCTGGGAACCCTGGAACTCTCGAAGTTCACCTGGATGCAGCCCATTTGTCTAGAAAGTTAGAAAGCCATCCCAGACCTAGTCCAACCTGGATGCCTAACAGCAGTGGTTCTCAACCTTCCTAATGCTGCGACCCTTTAACACAGTTCCTTATGGTGTGGTGACCCCCAACCATAAAAGTATTTTCATTGCTATTTCATCACTGTAATTTTGCTACTGTTCTGAATCATAATGTAAATATCTGATATTGGCTGTCTGAGAAAAGGTCATTTGACACCCCCCCTCCAAATGGATAGAAACCCACAGGTTGAGAACCACTGCCTTTGAGAGGTAGAGTGAGGTAGGAGGAAAGCTAGTGCTTTCCCCAAGATCCTGGGGACAAGCAAGGCCAGACACATAATCTTAGGCTGTAGACAGTCTGGTTCATTCATTTTCAAGCATCCCATGCTGAAGCTAGAGTCTTGGTTGCATTTTCTTCATAGTTAAACCCCATTAGGGCAGGTGGCTCCTCCTTCTGGGGAACATAATTCAGCAAGGCTTTGTTGTCGACATTTTGCTTACCCTTGTTCAAGACTGATGTTTCTGGGTGTGGCTGAGTTCAGCTTCACTAGGTAAGCCAAGCAGAGAGGCAGGCATTCAATAGTGAAAAGAGGCTGGTGTGACTGGAGCATTTTTTCAATCCCAGCACATGGGAGACAGAGACAGGTAGATAGATCTCTGTGAGGTCAAGGCCAGCCTAGTCTAAATATCAAGTTTCAGGACAACCAGAGCTGTCTCAAAAAAAAAAAAAAAAACAGTTAAAAAAATGTGTAGCAGTGATGTCACTCCAGGAGAATGAGCATCCTCTGGCAGATGATGTGGTCTCTACAGGTTGCAGCCCTGGACCATGGCCAAGTTCATCAAAGCAACCAATCTCCTGACTCAAACAGACGGTTCACGGAACCCATTGCTGCCAGCCAGTCCATGACCCATTTTCACCATGGTCTTGCCACTGGCCCTCTGCCCACTACCATGGGCTACCATGTTCAACCAAGCCCACTCATGCTGAGAAGCTGCATGGACCCAAGAATGCTGAAGAAGTGATGGGAAGTCTGCCCCACACAGAGTCAGGGGTATCCCAGGGATGAGTAAGGCCCAAGTCTACACTGCCAGCCAACATAACCATTTAAGTTACCTTGAATTAGGACTCCCCACCTTCTGGTCCACCTCTCTAGTGGCATGAAGACTCAATGGAAATGGCACTACCAGGGACAAAGCTCCCCAGAGCTGCCTCCCAAGGGTAGTAGAAAGTCTGGGATTGTCTCCATAACGTTGATCCCACCATAGGGAGTCGAAGGTCATTCTTAGAAAATCTGAGTCCCACAGGCCTCCTGGAAGACACTGCATCAGTAGCCTGGATTTCCACAGTGGCTGGAAAGCTTTGTAGAGATGTTTGCTGAGCTGTGTGTAGAAGCTACTTTGGGGAAGCAGTTCCATCCTTACTGTTGCAATAAAGGCCAACAAACATACCCAGGCAAGGGAGCCATGCCAAGGAGAAAGGCCAACTTTCCCCTGGCCCCATCAAACATTCAATCCACTTAGTTCTGTTTGGTTAAGTAGAGCAAAGGACAACTTCTAAGGTGATGTATTTTTATTTTGAAAACATAAACCATTCCCTGCTGACCATATTCATTAAAGACCTGGAAGGGGCATGTGTGAGTCTGGGCCACAGCATACTGACAGTTGTTAAGAAAGAGACAAAGGAGAAAGCATTTTGATGCCTGTTTTTCAGATGATGCCTGTTTTTCCAAGTGGCTTTCAGATGATATCCCCTGGCCTGGGTCTCCCTTCCTGTGACAGTCTAAGTCTTCTAGACGCCAGTTTTGCCTTTATGATGGCCACTGTCTGCTTTCCCAGCCACCAACAGAGCAATACTCAAGCTTAATTCTCACAAAGCCCTGTGTGAGCACAGGACCCTCAGCCTTATTTTTATAAATGGGGACACTGAGACTCAGATGTCAGCTGTCTTCCACAAATCAGTCTCCACTCATAGGTCCATGCTGGCGTGGATGAAAGAGGAAATGGTATAATAAAATGTTTCATAAAGCCCAGTGGAGGGTGGGCTCTTCACTTCAAGATGACCACTCATCTCAACAGTATGGAGGTGTATTAATTTCATCCAAAAATTACAATAACAACTTAAATAGGGTCTATTTATATCATTTTGTGTGGCTCCAGGGGCCCTCCTTTACAAAGGGTCCTCAAAATGTATACATACCATCGTGATTTTTAGAAAATTTGCAAAACTGAGATGATTTTTTTTATTCTTTTTCTTAAAAAGTCCACCCAGCTAGGCCTAATGACCCAGGCTTATAATCTCAACCACTCAGTAGGCTGAGGTTAAAAAGATCACAAATTCAAGGTACGTCAAGGCTTCAGAAGGAGTTTAATTAAACAGTGAATGGACAGATACGAATTTGAAAAAGAGGAACCAAGGAATTTTCTCAGTGGGGAAAGTGCTTGCTGTACAACTACAAGGGCCTACGCTCAATCCCCACACTGAGACCAGAGCATGTGTCTGTAGTCCCGGTGCTAGAGAATTCTGGGGCTTGCTGCCGGTCAGTCTAGGCAGACTGTCAAGCTCTAGATCCAGCGAGAGACCCTGTCTCAAGAAATAAGGTGGAGAGCAAAGGAGGAAGGGATGACCTTTGACTTCCATACACACTAGCACACATGTACTCACAAGCATATCCATGAAAGCTAAAGTGAAAGGGAAGCCCAGTGGTCAAGAACCTGTATCACGTGTACAAAGAGAAGTGATGAGAGAGACCTGCCCTGCAGGTACAAAGCTGGGTTTAACAGTCAGGGAAAGAAACAAGAACAAGGCAGAACTCTAGAGGCCATCCAGACAGTGCAAGTCTCGGGCCCATGATTCTGGATCTGTCTCTGAAAGTGACCTGGGTCCAGGATTTGTTTGTGGTAGTGAAGGTTGAAACCGTAACCTTAGGCATGCTAGGCAAGAGTTTTGCTGCTGGGCTATGACTCCAGCACTTCCCACACTCACCGTCACCCGCTTCCTTGTGACACTACACTGCTTTGACTGATCTTGTATTCATTCTTTAGTCAAGCAAACCTTGACTGTGTGTCTCAAGTAGCTGGAATTGTAAGCCTCCCCTACAAGGCCTGGCTCTTGTATCTTTTTATTAATGTTTCTACTAATCTTTTAATCCCTGGTTTACCATAATGGACGTGGACTCAATGGAAAGGATCCCAGGTGGATGACCAGTGGTCTCCTTGGGCACACAGGCCCTGGGAAGTCTCTATCTTTCCCCTGTTTGGACAGTGAAAGGATATACCCATACTGACTCCTTCATCTAGTCTCTTTTCCATCCCACACTGCCCAACGTGGGAAAAGAACCTCCAGGAAATTTTGACCTACTCTTAAAACACAAAGGACACACTGTTTTCTGGATGTTTCTTAGAAGGAGAGGAACGACGCTGTCCCAGGCTCATTAACCTTCTAAGACTAAGCATCCCACTACTGAACACACATAAACGAGACAGCTGTGGAATTTTCATGAGTAAGCCAGCCTCAACTTAGAACTAGCTCACCCTGGGCTAATATTAGATGTTTCCCCGAGCCAGCTAGGCTGCCTCCCGGGTCTCTCCTGGCAGCCATTTTCACTGGAAATGAGGTGAGAATATCCTTGAGTCCCTCTCTGCAACTCCTGCCTCTAAGGCGAGCATCCAGCTACTGAAAGCCTGGCAGGTGGGGTACTCACTGAAAAAACTGGGACATGGCTGAGAAACCAGCTATTCAAGGTTGGTGTGGGGAAGGGCATCAGTGCTGAAACTTTCTCTGAGCCCCCAAACTTGAGAGCCCACAGCTGCCTCAAGAAGTTAGGACATGAAGATGTGAGAGTTTTACATTTCCCTTCTGGATCCCTAGGCATTAACAGATTTCATGGGAGTGTATAAGGAAGTGGGGGAGGTAGAGGGGGTGCTAAGCAATACAATCTCTTTCCACCTCAGCAGTAAAACTTCTGCTAAAGCTTGGTGTACTGATGCACGCTGTTAATCCCAGTGCTCAGCAGGCAGAGGCAGGCAGATCTCTGTGAATTCTATATAGTGAATTCCAGGACAGACAGAACTACAGAGCTCCATAGTGAGACCTTGTCTTAGAAAAAAACTGAGCAAAAATAAAAACTGTCATAGGACAAGGAAGCCCTTGCAAGACTCTGGCTTTACTGGAGTCTAAGGACCTGAATCTAATGACACAGACACTATCTCCCAAATCCCCAAGTCCTTGCTTCTCAGGCTTCATCCTCCTGCCATCCCAGCAGGCCACTGTGCAGCAACATAGACTGGACTGTAGCCCCTGAATCATGTAGGCAAGAAATAGCCCCAATAACACAGCCAGCAGGAACAGCTTTAACCAATGGTATCTGGAGCTCTTTCCAGAATAAATATAAATCTTTTGAAGCAGCTAGAACTATGCCAAGTAGTGTGCTGTTGGAAATGTCACGTTGAGCCTCATGAGGTAGGTCCAATCAAAGGGGTCAGGGTTTGAAGAAAACATCCAGAGGGTCAGAAGAGAGTCCTGGGCCTTGCAGGATGAATAGGATGACGTGGTGGGGGAAGGGCACAAGCAAGCTTCCTAGTGCCCAAAAGGCCAATGAGGCAGAATGATGTCTGTAAAGGGGCTGCTATAACCCTCATCATGGCAGCATGTGTCCTCTCAGTTTCTTTCTTTCTTTGTTTCTCTCTTTCTTTCTTTCTTTTTCTTTCTTTCTCTCTTTCTTTCTTTCTTTCTTTCTTTCTTTCTTTCTTCCTTTCTTTCTTTCTTTCACAAGGTTTCTCTGTGTAGTCTTGGCTGTCCTGGAATCTCTTTGTAGACAAGGCTGCCCTCAAACTCACAGAAATCACCTGCCTCTGCCTCTGTCTCTCTGCCTCCCCAAGTGCTGGGATTACTGGAGTGTGACACTGCATCTGGCTCCTCCTCAATTTCTTGGCTAGCCCATTTTATGTCATCACATCACCCAGATTCCAACATTTAATGACACATACTATGATCTTGGGCATTCTTTTATGGTCTTTCCTCAGTGGTAAAAGATACTTCACATCTGCCACTCACTTTTCCCTACCTGTTCCATGTGCTTTGAATTTTCCTTCTCTGAAAAAATACAAGAAAATACAACACATATTAATGTACCCTTCACTTATGGCGACACATCACATTCACTCTGTTTACTGTCAACACATGTATGTAGGCGTACACACACACTCTTTTTTGGGGTATGGGGGAGGAGGTTGTTTTACTTAAGCATTAGAAAGTAAGCTGTGATGTCATGCCATACCACAGTTAAGCACTTCAGCCTGCCTCTCCTAAAACAGCAGCGCTCCGCTGAGAATTCTATGTGGCTTCATTTAGGTGACGACACTTTAAAGCCAGGATCCTTGTCTAAGTACTCCCAGGCTCCACCATTTAGGACCTGTTCCCTTTGGAGCCATTTTCTTCAAAAAGAAGAATAATAAAGCAGTTGTAATGTCTTTGCTGAATATTAAATGAGTTGGCTATGCTTTTGTTTTTAACTAAAATGGGTTATGCTCAACTTTTCTTCATTTAATTCTCTCCTAGAGCTTTTAAGGGTAGCTAATTGCTTACATTTGGGATAGAAAGTGACTTTAGACGTTTTGGGAAGCTTTGGGAGGCCCAGGGATGGCTTTGGGCTGTACAGGTCTGCAGTTTGGGGAATGTTCCTTGGCAGCTTTACGGCTGGCTCCTGGACACCTGTCACATGCCCTTCGAACAGCAGCTTCTCCACTGCCCCATGTAGATAGGTGGGAAATACTAAACCTTGCCTCTAGAGCTCCTCTGGGGCAGGGTACTGGGCCTGGCTCACATCAGTGACACTCTTGGGATACTCAATTGTTTGTTCTCTTTTCTTTACACTGAAAGAAAATTTTATATGGAGAGAGAGAGAATTTAAACAAAGCGACCCTGGGGCCACAGAGAGCCACATTGTCACTTAGAAGAATGCTCCTCCTATCAGTCTTCACACTTGCCTAAAGAAGAAACAGAGGGGAGATGGAGGACGACAATCTTGTAGGCCCAGTAGGGACAGCTCAATGCGTCAGCCCCAAGAACTTCAGGAATGAAGTGAACAGTCTCACCCATACCAGCCTCCAAAAATTTCAGGTGAAGCGATCCCTTTCCCCTTGACCTTCCTGGCAGAGGGAGGAAATGCTTCCCCACAAAACAAGTCCATTGTCATGAATAGCTATCCTCCAGCCAAGCTATTGCCATCCTGGGAAGTGCATCTGTGCCCTCTTGCAACAGATCTTTGCAGGCTTGTTATCTGTTTACACTACCTCATGGTGGGGTGTGGGGGGGAATATTCAGCTGCTCCCCACCACCTTTTGTGCAGCTCTTGCATGTGGCCTGCTGGAGAGGCTAGAGCATATATAAGTTTCAAAGACCAGAGCTGGAGTGCTAGCTTTGCATCTATAGAGAAGCCACCATCTCTTCTGGGTAGAGGCTTCCTAGGTGCAGCTTTCTAGGGAGAAGAGCATCCATACCCCTGTAAGCAGCCCTCACCTATGCTCTATAAGGAAGCCAAATAAACTTATTGATCCCCAAGAATAAACTTTGGTGGAATCATGCCTTGACCTCTCATTGGGACCTTAGGAGTGGGGGCAGACACTGCTTATGTCAACCCTTAGGAAAGAATTTTAGCAACACCATTCGTCCACGAATGCACCAGAGGAACTACTAACCTGGCCTCTCAGGAGAGACTTGCCCAGGATAAAAAGACCCAGGAGTACAGGATATCAATAGCCTTGCCCACGGCCTTCAATGGGACTCTGAACATTTCCAACTAACCAGCACAATCATGAACAATCTGATGCCAACCTTACTTGCCATCCCTTTCATAAAGGTCCTGGAACCCCTGCTCAGATGTAGCCCATAGGCAGTTCAATCTCCATGTGGGTCCCCTAGTAAGAAAAGTAAGGGCAATCTCTGACAGGAACTCAGTTTCCTGCTCTTTGATCACTTCCCCCTGGCAGGGCAACCTAACCAGCCTACAGAGGAAGAGGATCCAGGCAGTCCTGATGAGATCTGATAGGGTAGGGTTAGACAGCAGGGGAAGAGGACTTTCCCTATCAGTGGATTATGGAAGAGGGAAATGTGCATTAGAGGGAGGGAGGGTGAAACCGTGAGGAGATGAAGGAGGCAGCTACAACCAGGATTCAAAGTGAATAAATTGAGAAGAAGGGGGAGGAGGAGGAGGAGAAAGAAAGGAAGGAAGGAAGGGAGGGAGGGAGAAAGGGAGGGAGGGAGGGAGGGAGGGAAGGAGGGAAGGAGGATGGAAGGAAGGGAGAAAGAGAGAAAAAGAGAAAGAAAAGAAGAAAGAAAAGAGAAAGAAAGAGAGGAAGAGAAAGAAAGAAAGAAAGAAAGAAAGGAAGGAAGGAAGGAAGGAAGGAAGGAAGGAAGGAAGGAGAAAGGAAGGAAGGAAGGAAGGAAGGAAGGAAGGAAGGAAGCAAGGAAGGAAGGAGAAAGGAAGGAAGGAAGGAAGGAAGGAAGGAAGGAAGGAAGGAGAAAGGAAGGAAGGAAGGAAGGAAGGAAGGAAGGAAGGAAGGAAGGAAAGGAAGAAGTCCCCATCTATTCATAAATATATCCATCCTAAAAACAACCAACAAGGGTTGAAGTGATGGCTCAACAGTTGAGAATACTTGCAGAGGACTGGGTTCAGTTCCCAATACCTACAGGTCAGCTCACAACCATCTGTAACTCCAATTTCAAGGGATCTTCTGGACTCTGGGGGCACTAGGCATTCCTGCAGGGCACATACATACATGAAGGCAAAACACAAACATAAAACAGAAATAATAAATAATGTCTTTAAAAACAACAAAAGTGTTTTGCTTAACCAAACGGAATGGGAAGATAGCTATTAAAGTAACTGTTGTGCAGCACACGCCTTACATACGTTAGTTTATATCTTCATAACAGAGCACTCCTACAAAGGTCACTATTATCCCACCTTAGATGAATAAACTCATCTACAAAGAAGAAAAATATTGCCCAAGGTCACCCTGTTAGTGTGTCAGAGCTAGGATCTGAACTCAGATCTGTTCAGCTCTAAATGAAAGTATACCTTTCATCCTTGGTATACTGAGAGTCAGTAAAGATGCTGAGCTGACTTCAGGGTCCCGCAGCACTACCAACTGCAGCTTCCCAAGGCAGTCCACCATAACTGGACTTAGCAAAACTCTGCTAAATTGAAATCAAGTAGCTCACAAGTTCTGCTGAGCAGAATCAGTCCTTTCACTAGGGACTTAAAAGGCACTTTGGGCACTTGTAATGCCTGGGGCCATCATGGCGGACATCAGTTACATGGCAGAAAATGAATTAGCTATTGTGGGTACTTTCCCCCTGGCAGACCCAACCCTAGCACACACCCAGACTTCTCCTGGTTCTGCAGATGATGTATTTCTGCTCTCTGCAGCTGGAACCCAGGCCTTGGTTTGCAAACATGTTCCTATCTTACCCAATTTGAAAATCAGTCCCCTATTCCTAATTCCCTACAGCCTCCAACTACCACCCATACCCTAGACTTCTCTTTCTGCTGAAGGTCTTTTGAGCAGGACTACTGGCTTTCTGGGTGTCCTCACCCCTCCTGTTCCCCAATGCCAGGTAATCCACCTTCTATCCCCAGCCTTCTTCTACCCAGAGTGCTCTCTCTGAAGTCACTGTTGAGTCTCTCCATCCTGCCACCAAACTAAGCATCATCCCACCCTCCCCAAAACCACAAGCTTCTGCCTCCTAGAGACCATCACCAGGGCTGGAGCAGATTCCCCAGTCTTCCTTCTCTGCTGATCACTTCTTCTCTTGCCCCATGCCCAGCAATGGGTTTTCCCACTGTACGATTCTGGCCTTGATGCCTTTATCAATCACTCTTAGCAATAGTCACACTCCAAGAACTTCACCAGCCAGTGCGATGCCAGGCCATCCTAATTACCCTCTAGCCCCAAGTCTCTTGACGGACTTTGTACAGGATCTGTGTTTCTCTTACCCTGAAATATGGAAACAAAAGTTCCCCTGAGAGTGTTCAGAAACACTCATCTTCTTCCTGATCCACAAAGTCCTATATTCTTGCAGCCCCATCCTCCAGGCTCACAACCTTCCCTGCAGCCCACATCCTGAGGTTCGTTCTTTCTTTCTTTCTTTCTTTCTTTCTTTCTTTCTTTCTTTCTTTCTTTCTTTCTTTCTTTTTCTTCCTTCCTTCCTTCCTTCCTTCCTTCCTTCCTTTCTCTCTCTCTCTCTCTCTCTCTCTTTCTTTCTTTCTTGAAACCTAGCTCCTAGCCCCTCTGTCGCTTTGTCCAGTACTGCCCTGAACTACATTTCCTAAAGCCTGGCTCTACCTGGTAAGTGGTTCAAGTTTCCACCCACAAGGATAAAGCGGTGGGGAGGTTACTTACCCCGATTTGGTCAGTACATGTATTCATCAAAATATCACACTGTACCCCAAAATATATACAATTATTATGCACTAATCAAAAGGTGTTTCATGTTAAGGAGGTAAAAATGCTATCTTGATTTAATGATTTTACAGTTTATACAAGTGTCAAAATATCACACTGTACTCCATAAACCTATATAATTAACAATTATTGTTTTGAGAAATTGCCAGACCACCCAAACTACTTGAGATTTATTTCTCTTCATTGCCTAAAAAAGAAAGCCTGGCTTTCAAGTTATCTGTCCAGTCCAGCAGTCTCTCTCCCCCTCGTCCCATATACCCAATGTCCTAGCTAAACCGACAGCCTCTTTCTTTAGGATGGAATCACCCACCCTCTGGAAACCCTTGCAATGCCAGCTCCTCAGAAAGTCTTCTTCCTGAGCCTGGGATGGAGACAGTAAGGAAGGAGGCCATGTTGGCTGGTTTTATGTCAACTTGACACAGGCTTGAGCCACTGGAGAGAAGGGAGCCTTAACTGAGAAAATGCCTCCATAAGGTCGGTTTATGGGGCATTTTCTTAATTGGTGATGGATGGGGTGGGATGGGGAGCAAGCCCATTGTGGGTGTGGCCATCCCTGGGCTGTTGGTGTTAGATAACATAAAAAAGCAGGCTGAGCTTCTGCATCAGCTCCTGCCTCCAGGTTCCTGCACTGTCCTGACTTCCTTCAGTGATGGACTATGATGAGGAATCATAAGTCAAATAAACCTTTCCTCCCCAGTTTTGTTTTGAGTCACGGTGTTTCACCACAACAGTAAGGCCCTAAGACAAAGGCCCATATGGGCTGCTGACAGATCCACACTGCACCTCAGTTTCACCACCTGTAATATTGACTCAATAGCCCTCCTAGTGTTGCTGCCAGGATTAAATGAGGCACTTCATCTAATACAGCAGAGCCTGTTAAATGAGTAACCGATAATGCTACAGCATCATTGTCCCTGACAGAACCCAGACTCTGAGCAGCCTCTTGCTGTGCTCTTTTCCGTTCTTTTCACTCATCTTTTCCGAACCTCCCCAGTCATGTGAACATCTGTGTAGAGTGTCTCAGCCTCTTGGAGGCGGGATCCCTCTTCAGGACTGTTCTCTCCAAACCACTTGAACAGCAAGAGATGTTCTGCAAATGCTTTGCTGAACTGAATAAAATTAACTGCCATGTATTCAGATTGAGATCAAAAACTGTTTACTCTGTCAGGGCAAGGCTCTGCCTCTAAGGGACCCATGGCTCCGAAACTGTCTTCAACAGGAAATGAAAGAAATCCCAGGGCTTTAGTAACTACTCATGGAATGAGCAGAGAAAACAAAGTAGAGTTTTCTGGAATGAGGTGCACACATGGAATCTGACTATACAGGAAGCTGTCCTGACAGGCCATCATCTTGATTTGACAAACTCAGCCTCAAAAGCCATCTTTTCAAGGTGGGAATGCCATCCCTAAGAGGGTGGCACAGCAGAATGCTCCCACCTGGCTGCTATTTGGGGAAATTAACCAAGGGATCAGGAGGCAAGGGGTCTATGCCCACAGGATAGAATGGGATTTGACTCAAGCCCTCTCCTCCCCAGTCCCTAAGCCTCCACTCTTCAGGGAGACACGAAGTAGGAGAAAGACGGTTGCTCTTTTGTTTAAGTCCCAGTCCTTAGGGGCTCAGCACACAGGCTCCCATTCTTCTCCATGAACTACCAGAACTGCGAGCAACAGAAATGCCTACAAACAGCAGAGTCCAATTCAGGGCTAGAGAAGAGGAAAGTTGCCTCCAGCGTTAGGCCTGAGATCCCAGGCATGCAGCCAATTTATTCCCCCAAAATTTTAGGCTTGGAGGCCAATGAAAAACAATAAATATGTTCCAGGCACAGAAACAAACCCTCACTGATGCCACTCAGTCTTCAAGACAGCCCAGCCGTAATCCATGAAACCATATTCTCTAAGATCCTTCAGAACGTCAGTGACCACCATCCCTCCCTCAGCCCTGAGAAGGATCCTGTCATGTATTAAATGACTGTTGCTGTGTGGGAGGTCCCACTGTCTTCTGAGGGGAAAGCCTCATACTACAAACACAGACACACACAGAGAGAGACACAAAGACACACACAGACACACACACACACACACACACACACACACACAGCATCTCCCAGTAAGACACTAACTAACCTCCGCTGTTCTGAGTGGTATAGGAAAAGGTAGGATTCAGACAGTTCACTCCTGCATTCAGGCAACAGGAGGAATGAAGTACTCTTTCAGCCCTGCCTACTGTGGTGTGCATGAGAGCTATGAGGAAGAGCCACACCAAGCAGAGAAGCAGGGAGCCAATCAGAAACGGTATCCTTAGAAAGTGGCATTCTAGGTGACGAATATCCAGAATACAGTTTGGGTCAGTTGGTCCGATTGACCTGGTTAGTTATGTTGGTTGGTTCAGTGAGTAGTCTGGTTGGTCTGGTTAGTTAGTCAGGTTAGTTGGGTTGGTTGGACTAATTAGTGGCCTGGGTTGGTTAGATTGTAGTTGTTGGATACTTGGATAGTTAGTTGTTAAAATGAATGTGTGAGAAGAAATAAATGCATGAATTAATGGAAGTCAATAAAAAAACTAAAGAAAATTTGAATTACTTCAATTCTGTTAATGGTTTTCAGGGTATGTCTCATGAAACTGAGCAATATGATTTTCTCTTCTTTTCCTCTTTCTAAATTCATTTCTTATTTGCTCAACTGACAGGCTCAAAACTAGAAATGGGGAAAGACTAGGAAATAAGGCCCCCATTGCAGTCCCCAAGGAGTTCCAAGTAAAGAACTATTAAACTATTACTCTCTCTATATGAGAGGTATCCAGAACATTGAGAGAGCCAAACAGAAGACTCCAGATCCTTCTCGCTGGGCCACTGAGGGTGAGAAAAGCAAGAGAAACTGAGTGCATAACTCCAAGGGCCATACCCTCAGGGTGCCTCCCTTGTTGTAGCCCAGCAGCCTTGAGAGTGACAGCCTGCTTATGTTCTGCAGCCTAGAGGCCTTACTTGCACATGAAGGCTCGATGGGGGCCCCTACTGGGGCTCTGGTAATGGGAGGGAAGGGAGGCACTGTGGGAAGCTAGCTGGGAGAGCAGCAGACTGGATTCTCACAATCAGAAAAGGCCCTGAGGAAAGAGCGCGTGGACAAGCACCCCTGCTCCCCCACAAGCATCTCCAGACGATCTCTGAGCTCAACAGCTTCCTTCCACCAGGCAGCAGCTACTTCATCTACAGAGCACATCTTCCTGCTCTGCGCACGGGGACTCAAGACCACACCAGGGCTGTGTCTACATGCAGCCTCAGCGGAGGACCTCAGGACCCCACTAATGTCCACAGCTGGGCAACAGTAGCCCTTTGGGCACACTTTCTTGATCTCAAAAGAAATCTGCATCATGGGAAGCCTCTTCTCCCTAAAGAACATCCAGTATCAGCAACACGAGAGCCCTGACACGGTGCCTGGGGGCTGCAGTGATGCCAGCCCCTCCCTGGAGACAGAGTGGGGCCCGCGATGTGGAGCACAGCCACATGGTACTCCATTACCAGTGCCTATTCCAGAGAGGCCAGCTTTGGAAGGGAAAGGAAATAGTGCTGGGCTAGGATTGAAGTACATACACAAAGTCAAACATGTCCCAGACTGAGACAGGGGAGGTGGCAGGCCACAGAAGACAGCTCTCCAGAGCAGAATATAAAGGACAGCTGAGCTCCAAGAGGCCACCCGGTCCTGTGGGAGGGCCAGAAGGCAGGAGGACATCTGGGTGTTGTGTAGGTCTCACAGAGCAGGCAGGTTTGACTCTCCAGAGTCTTACATAAAGTCCAGACAATGCGGAGACAAATTAAGATGGAAATTCTACCCACTACTCATCCCACGTGGTATACATGTTGTCAGACTTGGGATGCGTGGGTGAGGGGAACAGTCAATAAACCACGGATGCCACATCCTCTCCTAAGCCAAGCCTCAGCTGGCCAAAGGCCCTCCATCTCAGTCTGTGGACAGGCATCTGTGGGTCTGGAGCCTCTGTTCCTGATCTGGAGGCTCCAGGAAGGGACTGAGGCAGGGGCTGGAATTGAGAGAGGAATGGTGAGGGAGAGAGAGAGAGAATACTTAATGAGTACTGCTAACTGTACAACTGCTAACAGCTGTAAGTCCCAAAGATGGACAAGGTTATGCTGCCACCTAGTGTCCATTCTGAAAAATCTACTAGACTCAGAGGAGTGAAGTCTCCTGAACAAACACTGCTGGATTGGACAAAGGCTGGGGAGGTGTCTGAAGGACCGGTTACAGCTCTGCAAAGACCTCCAGCAGAAGACATGCCAGCCTGCCCTGGATGTGGGAACCAAACTCCCAGCAGCCCCTAGTGTGGCTGCTCCCTATGAAGCTAAAGTCCCCTGCACTAAACATAACTCTCTAAGCCCAGGCCCTCCTGCCCTGCCCACCCCACAGCTCCTGTTCACTGTTCCTTGTTCTCCTCCTCCTAAAAAGTGCTGCCATCCACAGCACATGGGTGTTGTTAGCATCCACAATGGGTTCTGGCTTACAAAGGAAGGCAGATGATTCATCTCTCAGCATCTCTAGTACCTGGCAGGGCTGGGGTACCAAGAAGGAGTCAAGAGACTTGTGTTTTTGGTAGAAGAGAACATAGCCACCAGGCCAATGATGGGTCACCTGGATGCTCTTGCAAAGAAGCTGCTGGAGTCCTGATGGGAGAAGCTGAGCTTGGACATGGTGTCTTTCCCAGTTTTGGCTGCTGGAGTCTGTACTTTCTCTGAGAAAGAGCCCTGCTTGGCCACACATTCATGGCATACACTAGGCATTAACTGCAAAGTGGAAATGACCCAAGGGCTGAGCAACACCTACGCCTGGGCAGTCCCTCCATTCACTGGGGCTGTTTCCCATGCCCACATAAAGATCTTAGCATTAAAGGACCTCTAACCCTGACAGAGTCTGAAGCCAAGATGATAAATGAGTTCTGAGGGAGCATCTATTACACTCTGCTTTTTTTTTTAAGGCTCGATTTAAAACCTTGGGGACAAAATTTAAGTAAATTAAACTCTTTCCATGTAGCCCTTAATATTTCCACATTGTAGTCACAGAACACATTCAGGTGAAATCCACTCGTGTTAGAGACATTAACACCTTCCCTGAACTTAGGAACCTGCCGTGGTTCCTGGGGATCAATCGCTGTAGCAATGGGGTTTTCCTGTGTCCCTGCAAAAGAGACAAAGTCCATACAAACCCCAGATTTTATTTTTAAGGACAGCACAGTAAAATGCCTTGCAAAAGTAAAAACACAACTCCTGGGAGGTACAAACAGACAGACTGAAGACAGAAGACAATCACCGAAAACTGTAGTGAAACCAAACAGAATTCAGAAATGCTGCAAGAAAAATGTTGCAAGTAATGACCCCTTCATCTAAAAATGCTCCCATACTAACCCCAGGCCTGCTGCACTAATGTTAGACTATACACCTAGGGCAAGCTAAAGCTGTGGATGGTTGCTTAGCCAGGTGACCTTGAGGAGAGCAGCCTGGTTATCCAAGAGGGCCCCATGTCACATCACAGAATCCTTGCTTGTGGAAGACAGCGCCAGAGGAGAAAGCAGAGAGGCCGTAGCCTGACAAGGGCTCAGCCAACGTGGCCAGCTTTGAAGATGGTGGGAGGGAGCAGCACCTAAGGACGACCAGCGGCCACTAGAATCTGGAAAAGATAAGGAGACTCTTCCTGGAGCTTCCAGAAGACAAGCAGCCCTGCCCACAGCTCAGCGTCAGTGTGGATCAGTTCAGCTGTCCGACCTCTGTGTGGTAAAATGCTTTGCTGTTTTCCACCCACGACTCTGGCAGTTCTTGAGCTTACAATGAAATGGACGCAGCCCCACATGTGCCTGCACTGCCAGACCATCTGCTCCCTGCTCCTAACCAATGCCTGTGTGAGTCCACAAAGGTCCTTGCTGTGCAGAAAGCTTGGTGCTCCCTTCTTCTGAGGCCCTCTACTCTCCTCCATGCCTCCCTAAAGGAGGAGAAAGTAGGACTTGCCTTTATATAAATAAAGGGACATCCTAGGGCCAACCCTCTTCCTTCTAAGAGCGAGCAGCTCTGCTAAGAGTGGCCTTCACATCAGGTGACCACACAAGGAAACCTACCCTCGCCTACAATGAGCTAGAGAAGGCTGTCACCAACACTCAAGACTTTCAGATTTCTGCCTTTGGCTTTAACAGTCACAATTATGCTGTATCTAGCTCTTGTCTGCAAGTGCCTTCTTGTTTCATTAATTGTTTAGGGAGGGAGATATTACCTAATGGACACTTTTCCCATTTAAAAAAAAATCAATAAATAATACCTGCCTCAATGGATTACTATGGAGAACAAATGAGAAAATGTGACGCATTTAATATGGTGCCCAGAAAAGAAGAGGGAGAAGGAAAGTAAGCAAGGAGGAAGAGGAAAAGGAAAAGGAGGAGAAAGAAAGAGGAGAAAGAACACACAGAGATGTATGTTGATTGACTGGGAGAAGTCAACACTGTTTACTACACATTAAATGCCCCTGGTTATATCCTGCCTAATACTGGAGGACAGGAACTGTGCAAATATTTTAACACACCTCCTCTTCCTAGAAGATGAAGTTCATGCCATCTCTCAAGATTTAATAACTGATTGTGGTGGCAGAGGTTAAAAAGGATATAGCTGCTTTGCAAACCCAGGTCATGAAGTTCCAGAACTATGCCTCTTCAGTGTCCTGTAAGCAGCAGGTACTCAGCAAATACCTGGTGACTCACCAGGGGGCAGAATGACTCTGGAAGTGAGGGTCTCCGGCCAGCAGTACATGTAAGCAAGATGACTTTACAGCCAGAGACACTAAAGCCCAGGGAGAAACTGAGCAAGCCAGGCTCAGACAGTGGGCGAGGACGAAGTGGGAACTGAAAACTCCAGGCCTCCAAGCCCACATGTCGGAGTCACTCTTTCATATCCCCACCACAGCACGAGAACGCACCAACCAACTAGTTCTGATGTGTTTCCCTTCTCTAGAGCAGAGCTGCTTTGGCGCTAGAGGAAAACACAGGGGTGGGGGATGACTCTCCACTAAACTAGAGGCTAGCTGACTGGCTCCGGCGAAGACTCTGGCAGTCAGCAGCACGCAAGGATAGGGAGGTTCAAGAGAGAGGACAGGGAGCCATCATCCAAATGCTATGGAGAGGATCTCAAGGACAGCTGTGACATACTTCATTCATGTGTCCAGCAGGCTCTGCCCTGACTCTCACTAGACACCTAAGTGGGCAAACAAATACCTGAGTATGTCATTGGTGACAGCGGGTTATCCCCTCAGACCTTTGATGATTACCCAGAATACTTAGAACAGTGCTTGCCACAACATGGGCCCATATCAAATGGTGACTGACTTTTGCACTGCTATGGTTGTCAGTAGTAGGGATGGTCCCATTAAGCGGCCATTCACGAAATATCTCAGCATACCAGATACTGTTAAAAACACTGGGAACAAAAGATCCCTGCCTTTGTGAAAATAACCTCCAGTGGAGGAGACAGACAGCAGACAAGTAAGTAAGCCCAAGAATGTCTGGTAATGATAAACACTGGCCCAGGAGCCAGTCTAAGAAAAGCACTCAGCGTGAACACACGGCTAACAAGGGAGGACAGTGTGAGATTCTGGGGAACAGAGCTTTTGCAGAAGGGGCCAAGCTGTCCCCTCACAGGAGGGGGTGGACACGTTGTACAACGGAAACAAACAAGCCCCACAGAAAGATAAAGACCTAAATACAGCTATGGAGGAGCAGGACTGGCCCCAGCAAAACACAGAGCTAGAACTACACAATGGCCAGATAGATGTATGGTTTAGGGATAGAAGGAAGGCAGCAGAAGGATGGGTAAGAGGGAATGATGGAAGGAAAAAGGATGGGGGGGAGGAAGGATGAAGGGAGGGAGAAATGGAAGGGCAGTGGGAGGGAGGAAAAGAATCAATGAGAGATTGTAGAGAGCCCTGCCGGAACAAGACCTCAGTGAGGAGGAAAGGTGACCTCTAACATCAGCAGTCACGGTCAAAGGACAACAGATTACAGAGTGGATGGTGAAAGGGTTAGGCTAATTTTGTAACCTATATGTCTTCTAAAGCCTATAGTTTTGAGTTTTAGGTCCAGGTTAAGCTAAAGCCTCTTAGTACCTTTCCAGAGAAGGGAGAAATGTGACCCTATCTGTGAGGACAGATATAAAAAGGTGAGCAAGCAATGACCTTCACTCAGCAAAAGAAGGACCAGACCCTTGTCTCTGAGATAGTGTTTCTTAGCAACGAACTTAGACTTCTTCTGAGTAGCTTCTGACCTCCAGCCAAAAGTCTGTAGCCCCTAATCTTCAAGAATGAGCTAACCACCCCTACCTTCAATTGCAGCTGCATCCACACTTGGCAGGACTGGCCAAGCTTGAGCACCTATGACTAACCAATTATCTTACTTTATAGCTTCCTCATCCAATCCTAAATTGCCAAGACTGCAACTTCAAATCTCCCGCAATTTTTCTTTTAAAAACCTAAAGGCCTTTGTCTCCCGGTGCCACTCTTTGCTGACAAGCAGGGGTGACCCATTGTGCAATGGTTAATAAACCTCTTGCTTTTGCAACGAGTCTTGGTCTGGGGGAGTTTCTGGGAAGGGCATGATCTTGAACTCCTGAGCTGTGAGACCCCAGGTCTTACAATGGCTCTGAACCCCTCCCCCTTTACAAAGACAAAAATAAAAGAGGCTCTTTTTACCTGAACAAGAACAACCAAATATATAAACAGGAGACTGAAGACTGTATGTAAAGAGAAAAAAGCACCAGAATATTATTGAAACATAAAATCAAGAAGGAATTTAGTAAGAGTTTTAAAATGTAAACCATATGCCAAACAAGATTGACTACACAAAAATATTTCACTGACCTCCATACACTGACATTCTCTCTCAACCAGGGCCAATACAGGTATTCACACACAATGACTAGAATCTGGTCAAAGTTCGCAAAAAAATATATGGACATAAGACATAAAAGAGGACTAAAATTCAATGAGAAAATAGACAACAGCAGCAGACACACAGGTGCTTCAACTACTGGAGCCAAGGGACTGAACCTGAATTCTAGTGAAGAATCTCTTCCTGCCGGGCAGCCTTGCCAGGCCACAGAGGAGGACAATGCAGCCAGTCCTGAGGAGACCTGATAGGCTAGGGGCAGAGGGAAGGGAAAGAGGATCTCCCCTATCAGTGGACTTGGGAAGGGCCATGGGAGGAGATGAGAGAGGAAGAGTGGGATGGGGAGGGGTTGTGGGAGGGGGACACAGCTGAAATATAAAGTAAATAAACTATAATACATAATTAAAAAGAAAGAAAGAAATCTAAAATGTAAAAATAACTGAAATTGAGACGCTATTTCATAAGTTTGATAGCATATTAGACATGACAAAAGAAAAGAAACATTAACTGAAAAATAGATCAAGAGAAAATATTCAGATGAGGCAGAGCAGGTGGTGTGCTCCTACAGTCCCAGCACCCTTGGGACCCAGGAGTTTGCCTGAATAGTGAGATATCACTGCAAAAAAGGAAAAAAATGGCAATACAGAGAGAGAATGACAAAAAAAATAAGGAAAGAATATTTAAAAGCCACACAAACACAGTGAAAAGACTATCTATGTAAGCAGAGTCCCAGGGGAGAAAAAAAAAAAAAAAAGAAAGAAAGAAAAAGGTTGAAACACAAACAATATTTAAAATGTTAAAAGGAGCTCCACAAGGAGAGCAACAGAACCAAAAAATCTGGGCCCAGGAGTCTTTTCTGAGACTGATACTCCAACCAAGGACCATTCAAGGAGATAACCTAGAACCCCTGCACAGATATAGCCCATGGCAGCTCAGTATCCAAGTGGGTTTTCCTAGTAAGGGGAACAGGGGCTGTCTCTGACATGAACTCAGTGGTTGACTCTTTGATCACCTCCCCCTGAGCAGGGAACAGCCTTACCAGGCCACAGAGGAAGACAATGCAACCACTCCTGATGAGACCTGATATGCTAGGGTCAGATCGATGGGGAAAAGGACCTCCCCTATCAGTGGACATGGGGAGGAGTCTGGAAGAAGATGAGAGACGAAGAGTGGGAGTGGGAGGGAATGGGGGAGAGGGCTACAGCGGGGATACAAAGTGAATAAACTGTAAGTAATATAAAAAAGAAAAATTAAAATTTTAAAAAGGTATTTAAACAAATTTTTTTTTCAAAATTGATGAAAAGTATAAATCCTCAATTTCAGAAAAGTTGATATATCCTAAAAAGAATCATCAATGAAAATCACACTGGGGTGTTGCATGCAAACTGGTGAAAGCCAAAGAAAGAAAACCATCCTCAAAGGATATGGAAGTAGGAGGAGCAGCCTACGTTTGAAAAGCTACATTATCCTCAGAAGTGCACAATGAAACCTTCAAAAAGTGGACTGACTTGCCACCAGCCAGGAAGAAAGCCTAAGGTCATGGAAGGGTGTGTGCAAACAAAGATCAAGAAAGAAGATAGTTGAGAACCGAACATCAAAGACCCACAACAGTGAACTGGAAAACAGTTCCAAATTAAACCAACAGGAAGGAGTACAAATGAAGTAATTAAAAACAGCCCAAATTAATGAAAAGACTCACATAAAGACAAAAAGAGTTCCTAGAAAATATATAAGGCTAATAGGGTGTGAATGTACACACACACACACTCAAGTGTACAAAGGGGGAAATGACAAATTACTAATATTTTAATTATTGCTAATGAATAATTTCAGAAATGAAGCAGAGACATCACTGTGGATCTTACAAACTTGGAAGTGGAGAAAGCATATTTTAACTGTGTAATTTATACCAATAATCTAAATACAGATAAAACTGTCCAAGACCTTGAAAACTGTAACTTGGTCAAACTAACAAAGACTACGAATTTCTAATTAAAAGCACTTTAATTGAATATATGATTTAAAACCCCTAGAAGTCCTTCCTACTGAGCCCTATCAAGTGTTCAAAGAGAACAGCATCAGTCTTATACTCACTCTTAACAGAAGAGAAAGAGGCCAGCACCCAAGGAGGGGGTGACAACAGGGAAACCCACTGGACCATCTCCTCCATGAATCTGTGCACAGAAGTCCTAAGTGGGATATGAACGAATTAAACCTAATGATATCATAGCTATGAGGCTCATTCCAGGTATAGGACTGGTTGAACATTCAAAACTCAACTACTGCAGAAATCCCCAATGACCTATTCTGAAAGAATAGAAGTAAAAAACAGGGTTAAAGAAATAAAAGGAGCACCCACACGAAGTCTTTGGGGGCTGATTCCTGAATGCAGGGAACTCCTCTAATCCACATCAGCCAAGCACGGCTCCAGGTGTGTGGAGGGCATCAACTAAAGCCTTGTACAGCTCAGAAAAGAATGGGGAGGGTGGAGAAGGCCTCCCCGAAGACCTTCCAAAGGTGTGACGTGACCTCTGGCTCCATTCTCCTCCTGGTTGATTATAAGCCTGCCTACCCCACAGGCTTGCAGTGAGAGCACAAGAGACCAAGAGAATGCCATGAAAGCCATTAGAGGCTGGACCCTGTGTGACAGGTAGTGCTTGGCTTGAAAAGCCCCCACCCTGCTCCCCATGCTCACCTGAGAGATGGGGGCTGGCTACCCTGGCACTTGAACGTTCTTTCCAGCTGCTCCTGGGTCATCCTGGAATTCCCACCAGGCAAGTACAGCTTCAAAGGTGTTGTGCTGGTTTCTGTGTGGCTGCACCCCAGTGGGCTTTCCTCTGAAACACTTTTTAGCTTGGGCCTGTCCCTCAGGGACAGCCCTTGGCTGCTGGAAGTGGCATTTGGCTTCTCCGCAGACAGTTCATTCAGCTGGCCCAGAGGGCTCCTGGAGACAGAGTCACTGCTGGAAGCAGGGACCTCCTGTGGACCTGGACAGGCTGGAGTATGCACAGCAGGCTCAGTCTGCTGTTGGCTCTCCTCTGGGGCTTGGAGCTTCCTGCTCAAGGCTGAGGACCGTCTCAGAGAGCGTTTGCGGAAAGAATCCTGGAGGGGTGAGAAAAATGGCAGTGAGCATCCTTAGCTAGGGGAGTGAGAAAAAAAATGCTTTATTCCCTGTGATGGTCCCTCCCCAGGAAGAGCTATTCACACCCCAACTCCTTCCTTTTTTCTTTTATCGAAATGATTTTTATATAATATATTCTGATCACAGTTTCCTCTCTCCCTACTCCTCCCAGTTCCTCCCTACCTTTCCTCCCATCCAGATCCACACCCTTTCTGTCTCTCCTAAGAAAACAAACAGGCATCTAAAGAATAATAATAAAATAGAACAAAATAATCAAATTGGAATAGAACAAAACCAACCAAACAAGAGCCAAAGAAGAAGCACAACAAATGCATATAGATGCAGAGACACACACAATTTGATATGCACAGGAATCCCACAAAACATAAAATAATATATATGGAAAGGACCTGTGAGGTTAGAAAAAGAAAAAGCCCTAACTTAACACGAAACAAAGAACTTCCAAGGACACCCTTTCAGTTTGTTCTGTTGGCCACTGACTGCTGGGCATGGAGCCTACCCTTAAAAGTGGTTTGTTTCCCCAGTGAGACTCTCTTGGGGAAAAATATTTTTCATCAGGTTTACAGTTAGGAGATGGGGCATGTGTCTGCTTCTCCTTTCAGTTCTAGGACCTCGTCTGGGGCAGACCTGTGCAGAGCCACCATGCATGATGCTCAGTCTCCATGAGTTCATATATGAACCATAGGGGTGTGGAAGGCCTTGATTCCTTGGTGTCTCCATCCCCTTTGGCTCTTACATGCTTTCTGCCTCTTCTTCTGTAAGGTTCCCTGAGACCTGAAGGGACTGATTCCTTCCCTCAACCTATTCTGGAAGGTGCCACTCAAAGCTCCTGGCACTGCAACCTCCTCATTGACACACTTTCCTGCATAGACTCCAGGGCACCCCTGGGGTTTTCTCTTACCTTTTCCTTACCCTGAGCATTTCAGGTGGTGGGAAGCCTATCACTTGGGTTTCTTTCTTTTTTCTTTCTTTTCCTTTTTTTTTTTTTTTTTTTTTTCTGAGACAAGGTTTCTCTCTGTAACAGCCCTGGCTGTCCTGCTGTCCTGTAACTCATTCTGCAGACCAGGCTGGCCTTGAACTCATAGAGATCCTCCTGTTTCTGCCTCCCAAGGGCTGGGATTATAGGTGTGTGCCACCAGCACCCAGCTTCACTTGAGTTTCTGTATTGTCTCCTCACCTACAGCTGAACCATCTGTGAATGCTATTTTACTTCTCCATCCCTCATATCCTCACCAGTAATGCAAGCTGTCCACAATCCATTAGCTGGCATTTTTACTGAGGATTCTTCAGTAATCCTGTGGTAAGCTGTTTCCATCTGTTAGGATGTGGCTGTCAAGTTTCTAAGGGGTTGCTATCTCCCGTTTAGCTATAAAGATGTTTGGTTTTGCTCATGGAGCTACATGCTATGTGGCACCTGTACTTTCTGAAATATAAACAAATACTCTAAATCCAAAACAGATTTGGGCCACAGATTCGGGGTGAGAAATGAGGCTTGGAGCCCCTCCCTCTCATAGCCATGGATAAGATAAGGCACAGCCCAAATGCAGGGCAGGCATGCCACAGAATCATGGCAGTGAGCAGGCCATCCTCACTCCCTGTATCTCCTGGTGGTGGATCATGAATGGCCAAAGCCATTCAGTTGTGGTGTTTATGGAGATCCCAACTCAGCTGCCTGTACCTCCTTAGTACTCGAGATTTGCTAACTTGAAAAGAAAAAATCCTATAGAGTCAGGTGAGCGATGCCCCTCTCATCAGTGATCTGCTGAAGAAATGGGATCTCCTGCTACTAACCAATGAGGCAATGACATGGGAGCGCTGCAGAGACACAAAATCCACCTTGGAACTTTTCCTTGGGTCAGACTTCGGGATCTCTAAGCATTTCTAGAAACAACTCAGGGGCAATTGGTAGCTTGGGTTGGAATAAGGAGAGCTAATTTTGTAGTGCTCTGGCCTGATGGAAATGACTAGGCACTACAACTCTGCTCCAAAGCAGCCCAGGACACACAGTGAGGAAGACATTAGTCACCATTCCCAAGGAGACACTTCATCCATGACTTACTAGTAAAGATTATGAATACCCAGCAAGTCTTGAAGCCTTTCTCTTGAACAACCAGCAATGTGACCAAAATGTCAAACACCTTCCAGAAAACCTAGGAAATTCCACAGCAACCACCATTCATTGTGCTTCTCAGGGTTCAGATATCACAAGGGAAGGAAACTTCACTTCCCAAAACAATTACCAAAGAAGTCTACAGCAATGCTCATAAGAGGAAGATGGGTCCAAGCCACCTCCTTCTCACCAGCCATGAAAGTCTCACCTGAGCACACTAAAGAACTGAGCCATCTTGATAGGAGACAAGACCCTGGCACCTACTGTGCCACTGGTTCTCAAAGTGTGGCCCACTCACCACTAGAGGTCTTCAGACCGTTTAGGGAATTCAAAACTAATCTTAGAGTAGCTAGATATGACAGGAGCGTGTCCTCCATGGTCCATATGCTGTGAGCTTGGTGGTGTTAAGGGGAACTGGTAGGGCCCAGAGGAAGATAACTGGATCAGAGAGGCAACACCCTTCGAAGCGATCAGTACTGGTCTCCTGGGACTGGATTAATTTCTACGAGAACAAATTGCTGTAAAAGAACCAGGTATCTCCCCTGAATCCTGGTTTCATACACAGAGCCTGCCTCTCCCACATGCACGCCTGCCATGATGGCACCTGCCTTGCTATGATGTAGAACAAAGGGTCTTCACCAAGTCTGAGCAGACAAAAGCCTTAAGACTCTCAGACCCCACAACTATGACCTAAATAAACCTCTGTGAATTTACCCATCCTCAGATACCTTGTTAGAGCGACAGGCAACTGACTGAGACAGTAGAAAGATGACCCAATTTGCTTTTTCAAAGTGTGACTTAGTGTGCACAGTGATAGCAGGAAAACTATTGGCCTTGTACACCTTGTACAACCTCACCCATGTTCTGGGTGTTCTTCACTGCCTCACACTTGCAATAAGAATGAACAAATATAAAACTGATTTAACTTAACAACAGCCCCACTGAAGCTTTTATTAGTAAGCATTATTAGCCTCGTTCCCTCTGGACTGCACAGCACACATCTTTTCAGTATTCCATGCAACCAAATGGGAGGTACATTCACTCCCTCTGCTGAGCAAGAAGGATAGTGTCTCCAGCTTGTGCAACCGTCCAACTGTGAGTGAAGTGAATGTGCTGTTATTTGGGAGGAACCATTGGCAGACCGATCATAGTGATTCTGACTTGGAATTTGGCAGGCATTTCTTGAAAATAAACTGAGCTTGTCACACCAAGAAAAACAAATGGTGTACTGTTTTCAGTGAAGAAACGCAGGCTGCAGGGTAAACATCAGAACTTTTGGGAATCCTACATCAGCCACCAAAAGCTTGAAGGTTTGGAGGGACTTAAATGTTTCCTACAAGCCTTAGTGGTCATATCAAGGTGTATGTGTGTGTGTGTGTGTGTGTGTGTGTGTGTGTGTGTTTTCATATATGAGATGTGTCCCTGTTTAGAAGATCTATATTAATCATACAGGAATAAAAGATTCAACATGAATGACAACCTGTGGGAACTGATAAAGTACAAAAAGCACATGTATGTGGTTTAAGGTCCCACATTAAGAGGTGTAATTATAGCTTGGCATATCATATATAGTTTTGTACATAGCTTGATTTGATAGTGTACTTGCCTAGCATAGGTGAAGCCTAGGCTTGATTCCCAGTGCCACATATACCAAGTGTAGTGACACACACTTACAATCCCAGCAATTGGGAGATGGATGCAGGAAGGTCAGAAGTTCAAGATCATTCTCAGCTATATAGCAAGTTTGAGACCGGCTTGGTCTACAAGAGACCCTACCTAGGGGGTGGGGAGAAAAGATTCCACCTTGAAAACTAGATTTATCTAGTTTCTGGTGGTATCAAAGAATGGCCCTGGTATTCTGGAAAAGGTATTAAAATTCTTTTTCCTTTCTAACTTCTGTTTAAGGCCAAATTTTGTCCACATACTTTAATAAAAACATTGTATTGCAAAAGGCTACATTTGGAAGCAAAAATGGTATCTACATTAAAGAGATTTGCAAAAACATGTACAAAGCAGTTACTTATCTTATCAACTATCTGTTTTGGAAAATACTGTTTTATACCAAAATATATTGTGTAATATGAACAGTTTACTGGTATTGTTTTACCCATTATGAAAGAAATTATTTTAATTTCTTAGTTTAAATTTTTTAATTTATTTTAATGGTACGTGTGAGAGTGTGTGTGTGAGTGGGGGTGAATATGAGTTGTGCACAAAAAAAGTACAGCCTTGCCCTTAGAAGCCAGAAGATAGAGTCAGATCCCTGGAGCTGAAGTTACAGGAAGTGATGATGGGTTTTGGGAACTGAACCCAGGTCCTACAGAGGAGCAGCAAGCACATTTAAGCACTAGCTATCTCTTCATAGAGCAAATATCAATAGATATTGCCCCCCTGAACAAGAGCGATAGGGATCCTCAGTGTTAAAAGCACAAAGAGATCCTGAGACTGAAAGCTCTGAGAGCCACTGTGGAAGCCTAAACTCTGAGTTAGATAGACTCCCTTCTGCCGTGTCCCCAGCAGGAGGAGGCACAACTTGTTTCCCACTGAGGCCACTCTATGTGTGAGTACAGTCCTCATACCAACTTCCAACCAGAGTGTAGCAGTGTTTCCCATAGCCCTCAGAGACACTGTACCACTCCACCCTGCAAAGGCTAATGAAAGAACACCATGTGCCACACACAAATGTGAGAGCCCTCAGAGACCTCAGATAAACCTAAGATGGCTAATAGAGCTCCTCTGATATGCCACCACATTATTCTACTGGCAGTAACTATTCAAGGTACCCAGAGTGATGTGACTGCAGAAAAGAGCACTGACCCTAACTAGCGAAGTGGGCCAGAGCAAGGCATCATGGGAGGGCACCAAAGTCTTAGCCACATATCTGCCACCCTGGAATTTGGCTATTCCTCCTTCCACATTTGAAAATATCTCTTACATTCTGCCAACAACAATTATCTCTATAACTTAAACACCTCCCAAGACTACGTTTTCTCCCAACTTCTCTGACCATGCTAGCCACTTTCCTCTGGACAGGGCCTAGTTTATAAATTTCCTTCTTTGACAAGAAGCCTTGGGTGGAACATAGCACCAAGGTGTGGCTTGGCAGGGAGAGTACCTCTCCTCTTTGTTCAACCCCACAAGAGATAAAAGATTAGTATCAGCATCAAGACACTCATCCAGACACAGACACATAGCTAAGTGAAAGAGGAGATGGCATTCCACAGACAACCAGTGTAGGTTTGCCTGGCCCCCTTGTGTTACTACTATGGGATGTGATGTTGCTATTTTCCCATTTGGTGTTTGGCAAACTCCTTTCATACTGTCCTCTCATTTGGTGTACCCTTCTACCTAATGAGACCAAATCCCTCTCAGAGGAAACCATCAAACAACGAGTGAAATTTTTACAGTTTTTCTGAAAGAAAAACAAATGAAACAGAATAAATGATGGCTTAAAAACCAAGGTTTCTACTCCCCTCTAACCACTGTGGTAAAGAACAATATTCTCTACACTAGGAGACATCCCCTACTCTAAAACTGCAAAGCCAAAGCCATGAGTGTGTGTCTTTACTTGTAATAAGGAGAGATAAAACCAAAGTATCCACTTCACTAACTTGGGTAAACTGAAGGCAAGGAGGCAATGAAGCCTGCTGGGGATCCATGGCATCACTGAAAGAAGAGCCAAGGAGAAAACAGGAAGACATTCTTCCTGTCCCCACATGTATCCCCTTTCTCAGCCAGCAGTGCCTGAAGCCTACCGCTCACTCCCCAGTCTACGGAAAACAGAAGGAGCAGCAGGCCCACCTGCGGAGAGCTGGCGACAGGCCCAGCCATCATGCCTCGGACGATCAGGCCAGACTTTGGCCTGGTCCTCTCCACTGGCCTCTTCACATCTATGCAAGGCTCTGATAAGTGAAGCTGGTCCACCTTTTCCCATGCAGGAACCAAAGGCAGGCTGTCACCCAGGACTATGTGTGCGGGCTTACATCTGTGTGGGGTCTTTTTGGAGGATACAAAATTACCAAGCATGTCACCATCGAGATTGTCGTGCCTGCAAAAATATAATGTTTCCATTAAAATAGAGCCTCCAAATGAATGATAATTAGAAACCCAAAGTTAACCGTCATTTATAAACACGTAATTGGAAATGAGCCAAGGCTCATTCACGTCAGAGAGGTAAGGAATAGAAAGCACTTTGTTGGCAACAAGACAAATGCATCAAAGTCAGATGACAGTCCACAAGGGATCGGCAGTCCTAGTGGCTGAAGGCTAAAGAGTGCCTTGAGTCTTGTTCATCAGATGATAAAGGAGGGAGCATGTAGAACATGGCCTTGCTGTACAAGGAGAGCACACCTGGAGAAAACTTGACATTCCTGGTTGTTCAGTAAAGCTATGTGTGCACAAGGAGGAAGGGAGGAAAGGAAGGGGGAAAAGTGAGAAGCAATGAAATGGAGCAAAAAGTGCTCTTTTTTTTGTGGTGCCTCCCAGGTGGCCAGCCATGTCAAGATGGAACTGGGTATTCTCCTTCCAACCACTGGCCATCAGAAATCCATCGAGGTTGACGATGAACACAAACTGCATACTTTCTATGAGAAGCATGTAGCCACGGACATTGCTGTTGATGCTCTGCATCAAGAGTGGAAGGGTTATGTCATCGTCAGTGGGAATAACAAACAGGGGTTTCCCGTGAAGCAAGGTGTCCTGACCCACACCAGAATAATGTGGCTGCTGTTGAGAAAATGTATTCTTGTTGTTGACCAAGAACTGGAGAGGAAGTGCAAGTGTGTTTGGGGATGAATGTTGATGCCAAGCTGAGTTCTCAATTTGGTTTTCATGGAGGGAGAGGGAGAGGGAATATTCCTGGACTGACTCATACTACTGTGCCTCAGTGGTGAGGGTCCCAAAGAACCTTTTCAATCTCTCTAAAGAGGATGGTGTCCGCTGATATGCTGTCACCCAGGACCAAAGCACCCAAGATTCAGCACTCCACATGTCCTGCACACAGTTGCAGTTACTCCACGCATCCTGCAACACAGATGCCAACGCACTGCTTTAAAGACACAGGGTACTAAGAAAAGTAAGGAGGAGGCTGAAGAATGTGCTAAGCTTGTGGCCAAGAGAATGAAGGAAGCCAGAGAAAAAGGCCAGAAACAGATTGCCGAGAGGTTTAGGCTATCCTCACCGAGAGTGTGTACTCTGAAGTCTGAGTTCAGTCTTTAAGAGTAACAAAGGAGTGACCAGACCTGAATCTCAAAAGAAAAGAAAAGAAAAGTAGGACGTAAGGAAGAACAGGGCCCAAGTTTGCCAAGGCTGGTGGGCAGAGTGAAGAGGCAGAGGCAGAGGCAGAGGTAGGCACCTGGCTTTGCTTGCTTCTGACCATGACGTGCGTCTTCCCATGTCTTCATCTGAAAGGTCGTATATATCCACCAATGTGGCCTCTGAGCATCTCACAGGCAATCTGTTGTTTTTCTTTGGAACATGGAGTGCAGGAATTGGGGTTTCTTGACTTACATTGTTGTCTGTATTTCCTGTATGATCCAGAAAGTATCTGGTGATGAGCTCAAGGTTTGTTTTTAGAGGCTTTTCCTTTGCCTAACATTGGAAAGGGAAAAAAAAACATCATTAATTGCATGTACAGCATTTGGGGGAGGGTGGAAAGATGGCTATCCCAATGTTGACACATTTACCAGCTTTTTATTCACACTACACACTCCCATCACACAAGTACTCACTTAGCCCATGTGCCAGGCACTGTAGGGATTCAGAGACCAAAAAAAAAAAAAAAATCTCCACTCCGAAAGAACTAACATTGAGCTGTCCAAGCTAATCTCCTTTTGCATTCTTTCCCTTCATGAACAACTGTAAGAGAAAACCCCTTTCATTTAAAATGCAGTTTTAATTGAATTTTGCATTACACTCATTTATTGAGTGGGGAGGGGCTGCCGCCACATGTGGCAATCAAAAGCCAATTTGCAGTTGTCTCCTTCCACCATCTTTCCAGCCCCCATAGATCCAAGATACATTTGAGGCTTGAACAGTTTACTAGTGGATGTTGTGGTCTGAATCTGGGATGTCCCCCTCAGGCTCAATGTACTTGATATTTGGTCACTAGCTCATGGCACTATTTTAAAGTCTGTGGAGCCTTCAGGAGATGGGACCTGGCTGGCTGAAATAGATTGTAAGGGACAGGATTTTGAAGGTTATACTTACCAGCCTCATGTTTCTGTTATACATCATGTTAATAAGCCACCTCACACCCCAGCACAATGGACTAAAGAACCTAAAATCATAACCTCAAATACACTTTTTCACTCTTTACATTGTTTCTGTCAGGTTATTTTGTCATAGCAAAGACAAAAGTAAATAACTCAATAGATGATATTTCTTCAACAGTGACCACTAGTGATTGCAGAGACTGAAGCAGGAGGTTTTAATGAAAAGCATAATGTTAGCTAGGACTGACTAAGGTTATATTCCAACCATAAAAAAATTAAAAAAAAAATTTAAACACAAGTGAAGAAACTCTTGAAGCAATAATTTTTAAAATTAATGGTATCGGTATTTTCCAGCATTGCCTACACTAAGTATTTTCTTTACATGGTTTTTGGATCTCTTGTTTTTAAGTGCGTGACCAGCTGAGAATTACTAAACCCAGACAGCAAGAACTCGAGCTCTGATCTCTCCTAAACCCCTCCCCTCAGACAATCTAAGCAGACACCCAGTTGTCCAGGCAGCTACCCACAGGCTGGCTTCGGGCATCTGGCCATGAGTCGGTCGGGACCTGGGAGATCTGCCCTGCTGAGCCATGGCCAGACGTGGGCTTGCGTACAGTGCTTGCCAAGTCCAAGTGGCCAAGTGTCTGATGAAGGGCCTGGTGTGGAGCCCTCAGCACGGGCCAAGGCCCTCCCTTGCTGTCCCTCTCCAGCCAAGATCCATGGCCAGTGGACAACACTAAGTTCAACAGCCTTATCAGATAATTAAAATCAGGGGTAATATGTTTATTTACTCAGTTTTTATAAAACCAAAAAAAAAAAAAACTATTCTTTGTCCTAGTCTAAATTAAGATTACAATGAAGCGAGTTGAAGAAAAGAAATTTATTTCAAATGTCTTGCCTTTTCTCTCAGTAAGGTGCTCTGGGGTCTTGGGTTGCCCACAATACACCTTGGTGAGTTTTATATCACTAAGCTCAGAGTGAACACACAGCCTTGAGGTGAAGCTAATACCATTTCCCCAAACCTCAGTCTTAACAAGTGTTCTAATCTATCAGATAACCATCGGAAAAGCAAGTCACTGGGAATATTACAGAGCTTCCCTGCAGAGCTTCCCTGTGGTCATGTGGGCTTTGGGCTCAGCGAACTCAGAACTTCCTGAGACAGATGGCTAAAAGTATGTGTTGCTTTAAAACATAGGTTCACTGCTACAGAGGGCCTCTGAAAGCCAGAGAAGCAAACAGGAAACAACCTCGGAACCTGCCACAGAGGGCCTCTGAAACCTCTGCCGTGCAGACTGTCAAAGCAGATGCTGAGCCTGATGGCTAACTGTTGGGCAGAGTGAATGGAATTTTATGTAAGAAGTGGGAAATAGTAAGAGCTGGAGAGGACAGGAACTCCACAAGGAGAGCAACAGAACCAGAAAATTTGAACACAGGGAACTTCCCAGAGACTCATACTCCAACCAAGGACTATTCATGGAGATAACCTAGAACCCTGACAAGGCAGCCACTTCTGATGAGAACTGATAGACTAAGATCAGAAAGAAGGAGAGGAGGACCTCCCCTATCAGTGGACTTGGGGAGGGGCATGCATGCAGAAAGGGGGGAGAGGGTGGGACCGGGAGTGGAGGAGGAAGGGGCTTATGGGGGGATTCAAAATGAATAAAGTATAATTAATAAAAGTTAAATAAAAAATTAAAAAAAAAACATAGGTTCAAATTCATCCTATCATGGCTAATAACTACTGCTTACGTCAAATAGTCAGAGATTTATTCAGGCCTAATGATACATTAAGTTTTAAGATAATAATTGTTTTTTGAGAGACTATGCTGTAGTGAAAAAATTAAAATGACCTAAATGATAAGATACTTCTGAGAAATTGGGTAAAGGTGGTCTTACATAAAATTCCAGGGGACCAGTGTAGTTCTTTGGATGTTCCGAGTAAAGGTCCCAGTGTCTGTGAAACATCTCCCTAACACGAGCAGCCCATGCCATTGCCTCCAAACCCAGCAACCAAAGGACACAGTGCTGCTGAGCCTGCACACGTGATATATGGAGGACAAGAAGACAAAGATCCTATAGGATGGATGCCTCGGCCTCTGGTATGACCTCAGTCAGCTGCCAGGGCCTATCCTCCTCAAAGAATTCACAAGGACTCCTGCAGGCCAAGATGTGTAAGCTGAGGGCCATCTGGGGTCTGCAGACCTAACTAGAACACTTGTGCTTACACAGGGCAGCCTGGCCCGGGGTCCTCTTTGCTGCCCCATACACTGTGGGCTAGTTGTCAAGGCGTGTGGCGATTGCTCTGGATATTTCAAATAGTCCTGTTCTCATTCCCACATGCCCATTCAATCAGTTAGGATTTCATTTTTATTTTATCTATTTTCATGTGTGGGAGGGGATGGGGGCACACACAAGCAAGCACACACATGTGTACACAGCTGTTCAACGGCATGCAGAGGCCAGATGCCTTCGTTTATCATTCTCTGCCTTATTGCCTTTAGCCAAGGTCTTTCAGAGCACAGGAAGATGGCTGGCCAGCAAATTCCTAGAATTTGCTTGTCTCTGTCCCTAGTTCTGGTGTAACAGGAGTGCATAGCCATGCCAGCTCTCTCTGTGGTTGCTGGAGATTCACACTCTTACCACCAAGACATCTCCCCAGCCCCAAGACTTCTCTTGAAAATCAATCTCTATCCCCTCAGTGCTGAGCCTGGAATCATACTTGTAAACTCAGCACTAGGGCTGAAACAGAAATGCCACAGTTTGAGGCTAGTCTAAGAAACATAATGAATTTTAGCCAGCCTTGACTAGAGAAGAAGACTGTATCTCAAGAAATAAAAAAGAAAAAGAAATCTCTACCCTTGCCCATAAGTGAATGCCAGGTGTCAAATAGCCACTTTGGCTCACAGGTATCCCTAGGGGCAAACTCCCAACACACCAGTGGTTTGATGGCTTTTATACTGCACACGGAGAAGCCGGTCCAGAAGGCCAAAACAGAACATTCTTTACTTTCCTCACTACAGCATGGCTTCCCTTATGTCTCACATATCAAACTTCTGCATGAAATGTCATTTGTTTTTTAAAGTATGACAAGCACAGGATATGAGCCTAATCACTGGTTTCTCTCCTACTCTTACATCATGCCCAACATGAGGCATTATTTTCTGGAGAGGACTCTTTTTTTTTTCTAACAAAAAGAAAAAAAGTCAGGATGATAGCTTTTAATGGTTCATGTATTCGCTCTTCTAGCCTCTCAATCACTTACTCCAGGGATTCATATGGATTATCCAAAAAGTCATTGGATAAGTCATTAAACATGAGGACACATAGTGAAAATGTCACATAGTCTCTGCCCATCTACTAAGTCCATGGGCATGAGGGAGGCAGGCACTGGTGAAACAAATAATAACCAATGGTTCAGCTCTTAGATCTCTTCTGTTGATTATTTCTTGCACCATACTCAACACTACAGTTTCAGAAGTTGGCAGTATGAATTTCTGCAAATTATTTTCTACATTTCAGATTTTATAAATTCTGCTTGGCAAAACATGCTAAAAGCATTTCATGGCACTCAAGAAGAATTTTGCAGTTTACTTTTAAAACTTTGCTTCTTAAGCCTCCTTTAACTTTGCTGTGAAATGTTTATATTTAGCAAATAAAAGTTAAAAGATTTAAAAAAAATGTTCTACTTCAAATGCAAGACCACGAAAGCAGCAGGTGGGGTGAGTCTTGGGCCAGGGGACCCTCCATATCTCAAGAAAACCTGTTCCCTTGACTTTCTCAACTCCACCACCCCTGGATGTGCTAAACCAAGCTTCCAGCTCTGCTAACCTACATTTAAAAAAGACTTACAGCCACAGAAGGGAAATCTTACAGAGGCGGGGGGGGGATGGACAACATTAATAGAATACATACATATATATATATATTCTATTATCCTAACATTTACATTATGGATGATATAATATGTAATATATATCATACTGCATAATATATACTTAAGCAGTCTTACTAAAAATACCGACAGGGAAGCACAGAGAACAATTACCAGAGACTACGCATGACAGGCCCAGTTCAAGTGAGACAAAGTGACCTCAGACACGCCAGAGGACACTCAGGGCTGGTGGGCTGAACCTAGTTCGCTCTAGTCTTGGTCAGTCCCTAAACCTCCTGCTAGAGCTGCCAGGCCCTGGCTGCAAGGACACCAGCAGACTCACACTTCAAAGGGCACGCACCTTGTTTTCCCTGTAGAGAAACTCCAGATGTAGAACCTTTCGGAGATCGTTTCTGCTGTTGATGCTGAGATCACAGCGGGGGCGCTCCTGGTCCATGGTCACAAACGTCTTCTTCAAACCCTGAGGGAGGATGTCTGAGTCACTGTTTGCCATTTTAAATGAAAACCTTCCCTTCTCTGGCGCAGTGTCAACAGAGGACTGCTGGGACTCATCAGGACTGGGCTCATCTGCCTTCCTTACCAGCCATGGCAGAGGCCCAAAGCTGACTTCAGAATTCCTTTTCTTCTAACTGTTGGGCTTGACAGCATTGTCAGTTTGGTTTGGGGTCAGCTGAAGCTGGAGCTGTGAACTCATTTTTATCTATTTTATAGGTAACAATGAAATTCTGGTAACTAGCTTGCTGAAAGACAACTCAGGGGCTCTGTGTTAGGCCTAGACTTGGGGCTATGAAAGATGAACCTTTAAAAAGAAATGGAAGTTTAAAACAAAACAAAACTCACACACAGTCAAAAAGCCAACCATTGTTCCAGGAGGCATGTTTGAAGTCACATGTTGGAGATCCACATCAGTCTAGCCAGGAAACCTGGTTGAGACACAATCCCCTACCGGGCACCTCATGACTGTCTGCCAGCAAACCACTAGCCACCCCACCCTATACACCCAAAGACGACAGTAACCAGGGAAAGTCCTGCACGTCCAGGGGCTTGGCCTCCTCAGTCACAACAGCTGCTTCCTCCCCATCAGAGGACACAATGACCACTGAATGCCTGCAGATGTCTCAACCCCTTCTGCCTGGGTCCCGGGTAGCCCTTTGTTCATGATGGATCCCAGACCCAAGTGCTATCTAGGTAGGCCTCAACTTTTCCCTCAGCCTCTGTGCTCAGAAATTGATACTGACTCCAACTGCTAGAAAACAAGACCAAACTCATTACCTGCCGTGAGTTTTGATGACACAGTGAATTTGGAAAAGATATGCATGTAGTGTTGAACCAGAGAGAGTGAATGGAGCCTTAAGGAAATGTATGAGAGAAACAAGTGTGTGTGTGTGTGTGTGTGTGTGTGTGTGTGTGTGTGTGTGTGTGTTGGAGAAAAGATGATGGCTGGGTGAAAGAGGAAGGTTCAGAAGCAATCACTACACTCTACATCCTTAATTGTCATGATTTTCACCAACCAACATATATGGAGAATTCAGTAAAGAGGCTCCTTCTCTGACTGCCCACTTCACATTTGATTAGTTTCAATCATCAACCAAGTCTTGGTGCATCTAACACACAAACACACACACATGTGCACACACAATACAGTCCATCCAACATACAAGTACACATATACGCAGAGAGAGAGAGAGAGAAAAAAGACACACTCTGCATGATAAGCTGTGAAGCATTTCATCACCCAGAAACCAGTGAGGGTAAAATACAGACATCCTGTGGTGGTAAACGGTCCCTCAACCCCATTCTTTTCACTCAGCTGACATTGTCCTGCACTCATAGTGTGCCAGGCTCTGTTCTTGGCACAGGAGGTAAAGAAGGAAGGAAGGTTAACATGGTAGGGAAGCAGGCCATCATGACTGCACAGCCTGTCCATTGCAAAACCGTACAGCATAACACAAAGCCAGGTGACGATGAAGACGGGGCATGAATTTAATAGGCAGCTATTTATTGAGCATTAACCATGTGCTCATCCTTGGCTTCTGCTTTCCTCATCTGTCCACTGGCCCAGGCACTGGTCAGAGGAGTTAACAAACTCCAGCTTCCATACTGTGGAAGAGAAGATGACCAGTCTACTGTGTGATATAAAGAAGAGGGATACAGATAAATACACAGAGAGGGACAGGTGAGATCTGGGGGAAAGCTGTTACAGACGGTAGTGAGGAAATGATTCCTGGTTACATGACAATGGAAAAGGGACACTGAGAGAGTGAGAGAGCAGGCCCTGGGGGCACCTGGGGGCACAGCGCTCCGCACAAAGGACAGCAAGGACAAAAGTCCTTTGGCAATTTCAAGAGCAAAAGAGCTTCAGGGGAAAGTGACCGGATACAGACAGAAAGGTTACCCAGGGGCTGAGGAGATGGCAAGTGAGTCAAGTATGGAGACTGTGGTTTTGCTCCCCAGCATGCACAGAAATCCTGGATGGGTGTGAGGCCCTCTGTAATCCCAGAGTTTGGGAGGCAGAGATGGGTGATTCTCCAGGCAAGTTAGATAATTAAACTAGCCAAATTGGTAAGCTCTGCATTCAAGTGAGAGACCAGACTCAACAAGCAATGCTGGAGGAAGATATTTTATATCAACCTTGTACCTCCACACACCTGTGCACACATGCTGGCAAACACATAGAAACACTAACACACACTTGTGAACACACAGACACAAATGCACACACACACACACACACAAACCTATGGGGAAAAATAAATAGGGCACTCAGAGCCTGAGGATTCACGCTACAGAAAAAGTTAAACAGAGGAATGTCAGACTGAAGAACTTGGCTGCTGGAGTGAAAACAGATGTAGGGACAAGGCACTAAGCAGTAACTGTTTAGAAGGGGATTCAGTGAGTCACAGTCTACATGGAAGCTAGGAGTGGCTTGAAGCAGGGCATCAAACACAGATGTCCTAAGAGGTGATTCTCTTCTCTCTGTGCTCTGATGATAAAGCTGACAGAATGGGGAGATAACAAAGGGGAAATGAGCCCTTATAAACTGTAGGGCTTATATTAACTCTGAGCAGTGGCAGAAGTGTGGGACACCCCGCTGGCATTCAAGAGGTGGAGACCTGTCTGCGCGAGAGGGGAAACACATGCATTTGGTGTCGGAGATGTGAATAGAAACACTAACAAGAACATGCTGAGATGTGAAAGAGAAGTTAGTGGTGATGTCATAGCAGTTGACAAGAAGTCAGGGAGCTCAGGCAGAGTCAGCTAGAGAAGACATTCTGGAGCTGCCATGTTATAGATAGCACTAGAACCCATAAAGCAGCCTGAGATTCCCCAAGAATGGACAGGGAGAAGAAAGAAGACCAGAGCCTTTGGGCCAGGAGTACCCACTGTTGGGGAAAAGAGAAGCACCCAGCACAAGGCTGGAGGGAAAGCCACCACGGAAGGAGGAGAAGTGGCCGGAACAGGCGGTGGGAGCCAGATGTAGGATGTCATCCACAGTGCAGACATTTCAGACTCAGAAGGATGAGGAGGGCAAGTTAAAAGTCAACAAGAGTGGGGACATGAGCCTGACTGCGATGTGTAAGAAAAAGTGAGGACAGAGTGAGGATTACAGTATACACAGCTCTTTCATGGGGTTTTGCTGCAACAGGGAGAAGACACTGGATGGAGCTGATCGGGAACCCCAGCTGAGGTCCCATAGTATGGAGAAATGCTGAAAGGATGTCCCATTAGAGAAAGAGCCACAGTGTACAGTAGGGATGCTGAGGGCCATGCCCTCGAGCACAAAGACACAGGGAAGGAGGAGCTCAGGCCTAGAGGGTTAGTTGGGCAGGAGTTTCCCTCCTCATTTTTCCTGACTCTGTCCTCTAAGGGAAAACGTACAGGAAGCAGGAGGTGTGTGGAATGGTCAGGCAGCACTTGAGAAGGAATCAGGATACAGAGTGGGAGCACAAGTGGGCCCACAGCTGGGAAGTACCATCTGGTAAGTGGCCGTGGATTTAAGGAGAAGCCATTGACACAGCGGTATCTCTGTCTAATCCTGTTCAGCACAGTGGTGTGGGCATGGAACAGGCCACATTGAATTTCCCCTAGATCAGGGTGAGTATAACAAAGGTGAGAAGTTAAGAGAACCCAGCATATTGCAGAGCATGGACTTACAATGAAGGGAAGGAAAGAGACAAGAAGGTCTTACATTATGGCCAGGACTGTGAGACATTGGTAGGGACAATGGACTGAAACTGTATAACGGTTTGGGGCTGAGAAGGAAAATAATCTAGAAATGAGGACAGCTGGAACACTGAAACCGAGATGATGCAAAGTGAGGACAGGCCTATGACCACAGCGAAAAGTAGACAGATGGAGGCCCTGTCACTGTAGAAGAGAAGCCAAAGACTCAGTGTTATGGGGCACCAGAAAAGTCACTTCTGTGGACCCTGACATGGCCAGGAGACATCATGAGTCTCCTGAGAGCAGATCTCATGCTAGAGGGTAGAGTTTGGGTAATGCCAAAGGGAAGTTAGGTGTGAGGGCTAGTGGGGTCACACATAGCCTTCTCTATAGGGTTCTAGGGGCAGACTCAGGGCAAGGAGGTGACATGGTCTGGTCTGCTCACCCTAGGTGAGTTTCCTTACCCCCTGTCTCACAATACTCCTATATAAAAAGGAAGAGTGTAAGTATACTTATCTTCAAGGATGTTTAGAAACATTTGAGAAAATCTATTACCATCTAGGAGGTGCATGGGCACAGGGTAGGAACTGGGTGAGCAAACCACAAGGTCTCTGTCTCAGAGCAGAAGCAATGAGAAAATTAATTTCAACTGGACATGGTGGCGTGCACCTTTAATTCCAGGTACAGAAGTTAGACAGGAGAATCAAAAAGAGGTTGAAGACAACCTGAGCTTCATAGAGAGCTTGAAGAGAACCTGGACAAAAAAAAACATGGCCTTGTCTCAGAACCACCCCAACCATCAACAACGAAAACATAAGCAGTTGCCCTAGACTATTGGTCTGGGTCTCTGTGACTTTGTGAGTGTCTTGGTTTGGGTTTTTATTACTGTGATGAAACACTATGACTAAAGCAACTTGAGGAGGAAAAGATTCATTTGACTTACACTTCCATATCACTGTTCATCACTGAAGGAAGTGAGAACAGGAACTCAAACAGGGCAAGAGCATGGAGGCAGGAGCTGATGCAGAGGCCATGGAAGAAAATGCTACTTACTGGCTTGCTCTTCGTGGCTTGCTCAGCCTGCTTTTTTACTAGAACCCAGGGCCACCAGCCCAGGGATGGCACCATCCCTAATGGGCTGGGCCCCCTCCCCATCAATCATTAATTAAGAAAATGGCCTAGAGGCTTAACTACAGCTCAGTCTTATGGAGACACTGTTTTAATTGAGGATCCCTCCACTCAGATGGCTTTAACTTACATCAAATTGACATAAAACTATAAAAGATGTCTCTTTTATACTTTTATACATAAAACATGGGAGGAAGAGGAGGCCATACAGTTAGATGGTTTCTGAGGTGCTACCCAGGTGGGTTAGATGGTTTCTGAGGTGCTATCTTGGTGGCCCTGTCTAGGAGGTGAGACGAGCAGATGTGACAGCTGTAGATAAGTACCAATGAGCCAACAGTCAAGGTTAGTCCAAGGCCTGGCCTGATCAGTTCTGATGATGGGAGTGATCGGAAGAGCTTGGGAACAAACAGGCATTGTCAAGCAGCAGAATAGATCAAGGGAAATATGAAGGAAAAGCTAGAATCAAGTGTGGGAGTGTAAGCTGGGGCCAAGCTGTGAGGCCCCAGGATGTCAGTGGAGGCTCTGGATTGCTCTCAAGAAAGGAAGGCTTCTCTGACACCTCTGAACCTAGTGGCCAGACTTAAACAGCAGCAGTGACCACCTCCGAGCACATGACACTGATAATCCAACTTGCATCCAGAACTCGACAGCGGAAAGTCAACACACAGGGAATGAAGACAGGTGCATTGCAATTTTTCCAGCTAAATATAAATTATAAAAAGCACGCAGGCGTTTCAGAACAGGTAAAGTCAGCTGTATAAAGCAGCACAGCAAGTATAAAGTTAAATACCTATGTGCATGCTGCATACAAGCATCAGATACAGTGCACGGGCACTGCCTCTATATCACTAATCCTCCTTATACATAAGATACGAGTGGATCTTAAAAGTTCCCGTTTTAGAGGGAAGAGGAGGTGGTAACGTCAAACTCACATTTCAAACTACTACCATACCCAAACTTCCACCGTCTGACCTCAAGTCCTTTCCCTTTGTTCCGCTCAAACACAAACACGTGTGTGCATGTGCGTGCGCATGTCTCCACCTCAAATCAGTGCCCCTTGGGCCAGCTCAATAATGACATCACATGGAAGCTCAGTCTCATAGTGCATAGTCCTCAGTCACTTCACGTAAAATACAGACCAACTCCTGCAGACCGTGCGGCTCCTTCCTCTCCTAGACCCCCATGGGGGACCCAAGATCCTCCTAATTTGTAAATACTTTGAAAACTCTCCTGGGACAAGACAGTAAGAGAATTTACATAGTTCTCCAACAAAACTCACGCGGCAGCTAGAATTTCCACTCGACTAAAATGATCAAAAGGACTGACTATCCAGAACTATACTTCGGGCAAGTTCTTTCCTAGAGACACGTCCTGTGCCCCTGGCTGGGAGAAGTTGGCTCTGCCCTGGACACCCTTGCCGATGTGCCATTGCCGTGACAATGGGTACCAGGGGAGGGCGGCTAAGCAAGGGTCGGCCTGGCTTTGTGGAAGTGCCCTTGCAACTAGGAAGGACTGGCTTCTGGGAAATGTAGTTTCCCTGTCCCGGGAAAGGGGCGCTCTTGTGGGAATCTCTGAGGCAAACAGAAGGTATGGAATGCTCCCCCACCCTCGAAGGTGCAAAGATACTGAGGGAAACCCCAAGTTGCCTCCCAATATTAGAGCGGCCTCCTGGGCTTCGGAGTGTCCATTACCTTTCTGCTAAGAAACTCCCTGACCAGGGAGGCGGCCACCTCCTCCACGTACAGGCTGTCCATGCTGCTAGCGCTACCCACGAGGCCACGCGGCCGCCTGCAGCCCCAGGCCTGGTAATCCGTTGGGCCCAGTAAAGCGGCGTTGCCGTGGCGACAGTGGCCTCCGCGCCAGGAAGAACTCCTCCCCTTCCTGGGGAATCAGCGTTCTAGGAGGGCGGGAGGGAAGGGAGGAGCATCCTTCAAGCTGCTTTTCTTTACCAGAGGCTGTGCAGCAGCTGAGGGTGGGGCATAGCTTGTGAGTTCTGGACACAGAAGTGACTCTGGTCTCTTATGGTGGATGTCACTGCTCCAATCAAAGGTTCCATTTCTCCGTACATAAAATAGGGAGCACACCTACCCTGTGATTCTTAAAGGTTTAAATGTGCGGGGAAGTGCCTCCAACAATCCACCCTCAGGGCTACAGTTTCCTTCCAAGTTCACTAACACACACACACCTTAGCAACCTGGCCTCTGTATGGCATGGAGGTCAAGATTCAAATTCCTGACATGTAGAAACTGTAAGGGATGAAAGACTGGAGAAGCCCAGGTCTTTGCCGGTCTCTTAGATAGAACCTAAACTTTCTCCACTTCTGTACTTTGCCTGCTGTTTGGTTTTGCTGGGGCTGCCATAATAAAATGCCACAGTCTGTGGCTTCAACAACAAAATTCCTGTCCTGCACTCCTGTAGCCTCCAAGTTCATGAACAAGGTGCCACCAGGGCTTTTACTGCTTGAAGCCCCTCTTGTTGCTTCCGTCTTCTTTCTGTGTCTTTACAGAGCCTTCCTCTCAATGTGTCTGTGTGCTACTCTACTCTTCTTGAAAGAACACTGCCCACAAACAGTAAAGCATCCACCAAAATGACGTCCTTTCACCTTTACCTTATCTCCAGGTAAGTCACATTCTAGACAATACAAGGCATTAAGACTTCAACCTGGAAACTTTAGGGTCTCAAATCAGCACACATCTCCTAAACTATTACTTGTGTATTATTTTCTCTAAACCAACATGTTTCTTATTTTTTCTTAGAAGTGTTTCCAGGCAGTAGTGCCCAAAACTTCTTAGGTTTATATGGTTATTAATAAATGTTAGAATAATATGGTTATTAATAAACATTTATATGGTTCTAATAAACATTAGAACATTAACGAAATCAGAAATATGTTTTTTTTTTTAATCTAAACAGTCTCTCAGCCAGTGGCATGGGCACTGTGCCTGGGAGGCTCCAAGCTTCACTTCAGAGGCCTGAGGACATCACTGTTTCACTGTACTGGGACAGTTTGGCATCCTTGCCTTCTAACCCACCAAAGCTCTCTGCAAAGGCACTCCAAGCTCCCGGTGCTGTAAGACATTGCATGTTTATGGTGTGAAGATGGCAATCATGAGCCTTGTCGGGGACCTGCTCTTCCAGATGTAAAGGCACACTAACAAATGTGTTATAATTTAAAAACACAAGGTGGACTTACATGTACAGAGAAGAGCGTGCATTTCAAAAATGCTGTTTGTCTTAGTTTTGTTTTCTGTTGCCATGACAAAATTCTGTGATCCAGAGTTCTAGGTTCCAGATCCGCAGCTCACAAAATTCAAAGCAATCGGCACTCAAGGGAATTGGTCATATCACAGCCATAAGCACGAATAGAGCATAATGCATGCTCAGCTAACCTCACTTTTTTTTAAAGATTTATTTATTTTTATTCTGTGCATGGGTAATTTTGCTTGCATTTATGTATGTGTACCACGTGCATGCGTGGTGCCCAGGGACTCAGAAGAAGATGTTGGGTCTCCTGGACCTGAAATGATAGATTGTTGGCTTGGGGGCCACCATGTAGGTGCTGGGACCTGAACCTGGATTCTCTACAAGAGCAACAAGTACTCTTAGCCACTGATCCATCTACGCAGTCCCACGTCTTCACTCTTACACAGTCCAGGATCCCCTGCCTAGGGAACGAAACCACCTGCAGTGGGCAGGTCTTCCCCCAAAATTTTCCCTCATAGATAAGCTAATTGAGATAATCCTGGTGACTTTCTTCTTAGAAGAGTTGATAACTTAAAAAAAAATAACACTCACAGTGTTGTATAAAAAAAAATCAAAAGACACTGGGTATGGTGACAGATGCCTTTGATCCCAGTACTCAAGAGGCAAAAGAGGTGGCTCTTTTTGAGTTCCAGGCCAGCCAGCGCTACACAGTGAGACCCTGTCTCAAATAAATAAATAAATAAATAGAAATAAATAAAGATAACCCTCTGTGAATTCCAGGCCATCCAGGGCTACATAGTGAGATCCTGTCTCAAAAAACAAAAACAAAACAAAACAAAAAAATTAAATAAATACAGATATCCCTCTGTGGCAGTCAAGATTAAGGTCGAATCCAGGTGTGATGTTTAATCGTGTTTGTCAGCTTGACTGGATCTGGAATAAACTGGAAAGGTGAGCCACTGAGAACTCCTTCTTGATTTTCTTGATTAAAAAAAATGAGCAAAGAAGATATTTTTACATCATAGATTTAAAGGATAGAAAACACGAAAATATAAGAGGGCTTTTGGTAGGTAGAGATTACCTTTTTTTAAGTTCTTCACAGGGTTGAGAAGCTAGCTCAGGCAGGTGAGTTGTTAACACGAAAGAATGATTTAAAAACACAAGGCGGACTTACATGAGAACCTGGGTTTGAGCCAGAGCGCCATGTTTAAATAAGTAAACATTAAACAAACAACGAAAGCATGTTTGCACACATTTGTGATCCTGGCATGGGGAGATGCAGGCAGTCAGGTCTCTGGGACTTGCTTACCAAGCAGCCTAGACTTATCAGTGAGCCCCAGATCCCTGTCACGTAAAATAAGAGGAACAGCTCATGAGAAACAACATCCAAGACCTCTGGTCTCTACAAGCACATGCGCACACAGGCCAGTGCTCATGTTCATTAGGTAGGATTATGTAATAATATTTCAGCAAAATCCAAAAGAAGAGAGCACATAAGCTGTGTAGAGGCTTCGAGGAAGAGTACTCCAAACAAAGGAACACCAGTGCAAAAGTCCCCAAGATGGCCTGAGTGCTTCTGAAATAGCAAAGGCCAGAGGGCAGAAAGAAAAGGAGGAAATGGAATATAATAGTCTGGGAAGAAACAAAGATATGACACTGTGCCCCTCCCTTTGACTATCAGACTATTGAGACAATAAACTACAAGAAATTGGAATTTCCCCAGGAGTCTCATACTGGGGAAGGAAAAGGATGGAGCCCTGGTGCCAGACAGACAGGGAGACTATCTCCCAGGAAGAGATAGCACACAGTTCTGACAACTTGTTCATCCACCTTGCAGGAGCGACAACAATGAGTGAATGATGGGCAGAGCCAACCCTTGACCAGAACTGCTGAGCTCTGCATAGCTCCAACCCTTTATTTAAACTGGGACCCTGAAGACAATGAACTCTCTTCTCACTCCTCAGGGAGTATCACTGGAGCTCTTCATTTGTTCCTGTTCCAAACATGCTGAATAAATCTTTTGCCACTTATTGAGAACAGATGATTGAGCCTAACCTAGCCTTAAAAACTATGCCCAGCTGCATCAGCCTGTGTCCATCAGTAGAACTTCTGTTCATAGTCGGAAGTGGGCAACCCTTTGGAGAGTTTGGAGCAAAGGAGTGATGCAATCTAACTGGTTTTGACAGGTTCTTCTGACTCTTTTGTTGACAATGGGCTACAGTGGGACCAGTCTGGAAGCAGGAAGACTAATAAAGAGTTATAACAGCAATCTGGGAAAAGTTTAGGATGAATATAGCAAGAGTAAACACACACACACACACACACACACAGAGAGAGAGAGAGAGAGAGAGAGAGAGAGAGAGAGAGAGGGAGGTTTCCCTATAAAGCATTCATATCTATGGTCGGCTGTGGTTCTGTCCAGGTGTGAGTCAGTGTGTTCCTATGTCCATGTGTCTCCAGTCCAGGAATGTATGGAGCCCTTCCTGGTGTCCTGTTTGGTTCTGGCCACAGGAAGCATCAGGTGTGTTGAGGCTTTAAACAAGGATGTGAGGCCTGCTGTACAGGGACAGGACTTTTGTGAAAGCATTGTCTCCTTCACAATGCTCTAGGAGGGACACTGGCTAAAAGGACCCTTCCAACTCAAGGCTCTTGAGGATCGTGCACAGCTGGCTGTCTATCTGAGTCAGGGACAGGGAGGGGGTGGTTAAGAAGGCAAGCAAACACATTTTTCTCATCACCATGCCATGCCCAGAGCCAGGAGATAGACTAGGGAACTAATCAGATCCACCAGCTGCTCCAGCTAAGTTAGCAGGACACTGTGAAAGTCCTTCTGATTACTTGACTCCCAGAATTTTCCAGTTATTAGGTTACTCCCTCCCAAAAGTCAGTGGTTCCCTTCAGGCAACCACCCAGGCAGCATAAGAAACAGCTCGCCCACATGCTCCCTCAAGGCCCTATCCTGGCAATCACCTCCCAATCTCTGTCCCTAAGCCAGATCCCCGTGGCCACCAACATGTTATGCCCTAAAAGATGAAATATAGTCTTGAGTTCTACCCCTAGAAACCCACTTCCACACTCATAGGAGTCATGGTGACCAGCTGTCCAAGGACCTGTATGGGGCAGGATAGAAAGACATGGAAGTTTATGAAGACATGGGAAGGAAAAGGAGGCCCTTCTCCCAGGAGTCTGGTCAGAGTCTCTAGCCAGCTGAGAATCAAGGATTCTAACACAATTAATGACTAAGGCCTTTCTCCTTTCCAATCTACAAGCCTACAATTTTCTAGTGATCCCATCAGAAACACCTTTGACATTTCATGACTCCACCTAGGCTCCCTAGAGCCTGTCCAGGTTCTGTGACATAGAGCTAGCATTCTTCTGGAAGTACTGGGCTGACCCTGCCTGTGTAAGCTGTTAGCAAATATGGGGCCAGTCTATTTTGAAGCACCATCCCTGAGAGTTTTGTTGTCACTCACCAAGGAAGGGAGTGCCCTCAACTGCCAGCTTACACAGTGGGGACGGTCTTTTTTAGACTGAGATTACTTCCAGGACCAAGTCCCAAGCTACTGAGAAGGGACATTGAAATTAGCTCAATTCATTTAGTTCTCATTGGGGGTTAAGTATTAGTTTTTCTTCAAATTTTTATAAGAAGGAGAGTTACGGACGGGGGTGATTCGAAAGGATAAATCAGGTAGTAGATAAAGCAGACTCCTTACCCAGCGGTGAGGAGATATAAAATTGTTTCAGTTCCAGAGAAAACATAGATGATAGAGAGTGGATCAAAACAAAGAGAGGAGCCGGTATGCTGGCCGAGAAGACAGCCAAATAGTCAAAACACACACTCTCTCTCTCTCTCTCTCTCTCTCTCTCTCTCTCTCTCTGGTTGTGTAGGGGTCTGGGCTGTGGGGGTGTTACTTGGAATGAAACCTGGGCCTCAGTCACACTAAGCAATTATTCTACCACTGATCTATATCCCTCGACCCCGTTCCTTTGGGACTCCTGCACAAGAAACAACCATCTGAAAGCTCTGTAAAAGAAGTCAGTTAAATTCAGCATCTAAGGAATGAATCTGAACAGAGAGTGTCTAAGTAACACTCCTCAGTTCTAAATATGATGACCTTTGCGTTTTTGTTTAAGGCATTTACATTACCTGCTCTTATTTAATGAACAGCCACAGAGTGTCTCAAGTAAAACAAAACTGAGAGTCTTACCTTAAATGATCACCGTCTAGAATTTTAAAACATGACTTAATACATATTTTTTTAACATCAAATTGTTATACCTATATATCAGGATACTTCTTTTAGGTGCCAAGGCCAGACCACAGGTGCTGGCCCTGGAGCTCTCTGGGCAGAGACTTGATTATATTCCTAAAGCACCACAGGTGAGCCCAGGTTGGAAAGAATGTCCTTCATCTAAGTCATCTCTTCCTGAAGAAACTGAGGGCTTAGGGTATCACTTAAAAAAAATCATTTGTTGACTCTAGAGACACAGAACCAGACACTACTTGGATAGTCTGAACAACTTTCTAAAGCTGTGAGTTTGATGACAGAGTGTTTGGCATCCTCATTTAACCAGGGAACATGAGTAGTTAGAGTATGTGACCTGCAATTAGCTCGTGCTAAGAGGAAGAACTGAATGCCAGGTAAAGGGCATGACCACTAAACTAGCATGCAGGCATCATCCTGGTTGGATGGTCAGTTTAGGAACAAGGTTCCTCTGTTCACAGTGTCTCCATATGTCAGTGTGGGAGACACTGAGAGCAGACAAAAATGCTACTTGCCTCTCTGTTATTTGAAATGTTTAGGATAAGGGTGTAGACTCTGGAATCCTCTGTTGAGCAAGAGAATCAATACCCCGTCATGTGAGACCTGAGGAGTAATCCATCTCTACATAAGGAGAAGGATTTTTCTGATTTGGTACACACAGCCAGAGTTGGTCAGGCCTATGCAGTCAGAGGCAGAAGCTGCAGACTTATGGGAGGTTTTACTTCCCATGCATCCTTATCCTGTAATGAGGCTAGCATGCAATTGTCTCTGGCAGGATGGTGCTCCATCCAAAAGTACTACTCGAGCCTGTGGACTGCCTGCCAAACGAGTGTATTGTAAATTTAACTAATTTTACTCAAGCATTCCATCTTTAATAACTAATTTTAATATGCCTGATTTAAATATTATTTTACAATAAACAAACAAATTTAAGTTTTCTTCAAACTTGTTTTGCTTTACTAGCTTCAGGCTTAACGTTGACAACATATACACAAGACTGTGTGATAGGAAATATAAATTGGTCTTGTGACAGGGCAAGACAGTGAGAAGTTGCCTGCTCCATCTTACATTCTTTCTGAGGCCATTTCAAGTTTAACTAGAATTTTATCTCTTTTGATGGAGAATCCCATGAAAAGTTACTTAACTCTATTCTAGGAACCAAAGTTCAGGATGGACTGGTTAACTCAGTTTTTGTTAAACTGTCTGTTTGTACCAACCCCCTCCAGCTAAATGCTTAGTTCACAGTGCTTACCTCTGAGATGTCCATCCCCACTGCACTCCCACTAGCCCACCCCGGCAACATCTGAGTGACATGCCAGGACATGGTTTCTGCCTTTAAAAACCCTGTGTTCTTGACAATGGGGGTCACACATAGGTCCCCAAATACCTGGGTGTAGTCTCAACTGACTGGAATGAAGATTTTTCAGTTAGCTACAAACTGTGAACTACTCATAACAGTCTCTCCTCCAAGCTTGTCTCTACAAATGAATTACATTTGAACTTAGCATGACCAACTGTTAACTTACATATCTTCATTATCATTAACAGTTTACAATAAGTTAATAACTTCTATAAGATTTCATCATTTTATCTGGTAAGTTTGAGTCTTAAAAATTATAATGTTTGAATTAAAGATGCTTTGGTATCAAAATAAATTTTAAAGCATAAATGTAGTTGACGAAGAGACCAGGAACCTCATTTTACAAGATTCCACAATTTTTTAAATGACTTGGTTTCTTTAAATGACTAAAGCTGAACAAAGTTAGCAAAGACAGAAGTGATTATAGATACATTTTTTCATTTATTACTTATTTGATCCTTTACAGGCTAATCCAAGCCCTCTCCCTCCTCTTCTCCCAGTGCTACCCTCTCACACACCCTTCCCCCTTCTCCTACCTCTTTCTTCTCAGAGAATGGGAGGTCTCCAAAGAGTACCAACCTACCCTGCCACCTCAAGTCACAGCAGGAACAAAAGCATCCTCTCCCACTGAAGCCTAACAAGGCAGCTCAGCTAGGAGACAGGGAAAGCCAGAGGCAGGCAACAGAGTCAAAGATAGTCCCTACTCCCATTATTAGGAGACCCCAGTATTGACCAAGCTGCACATGTGCTACATATGTGTAGGGGTCTAGGTCCAGCCCATGCTTGCTCTTTGGTTGGTGGTTCAGTCTCTGTGAGCACCTATTGGCCCAGGTTAATTTGCTCTGTAGATCGTCTTGCAGTGTCTTTGACCCCTCCGAATCCCTCTATCCTTCCTCTCAATCTTCCACAAAACTCCCTGAGCTCTGCCTACCTTTTGGCTGTGGGTCTCTGCATCTGTTTCCATCAGCTGCTGGATAAAGCCTCTCAGAAGACAGTTATGTTAGGCCTTTGTCTGCAAGCATAACAGAGTATCATTAATAGTGTCTGGGGTTGGCTCTCTCCCTTGGGATGGGTCTCAAGTTGGGCCAGTCATTGATTTGCCATTTCCTCAATCTCCGCTCCATCTTAATCCCTATACTTCTTGTAGACAAGACAAAGTTTGGGTAAAAGGTTATGTGGGTGGGTTGGTGCCCCCTTCCCTCCACTGGAAGTCCCACCTAGCTACAAGAGGTGGCAACTTCAGGCACCTTAATTCCCAGTGCCAAGAGTCTCACCTAGGGTCACCCTCATAAACTCCCGAGCCTCTCCCGTCCTAGAGATGCCCCCCCACCAATTTCTGTTCTCTCTCCTGTCCCCCCCATTCTTCCCACACCTGATCCCTACCCCTTTTCCCACTCAATTCCCATCCTCCATCTACTTCAGATGTCTATTTTATTTCCTCTACTGAGTGAGATTTAAGCATCCTTCCTTGGGCCCTCCTTGGCTTCTTTGGGTCCATGGACTGTAGCATGGTTATCTTTTACTTTATGGTTAATATCTACTTGTGAGTGAGTACATGTCTGGGTTACCTTACTCAGGATGATCTTTTCTAGTTCCATCTATTTGCTTGCAAATTGGGTGAGGCCTTTGTTTTTAATATCTGAGTAGAGTTTCATTGTGTAAATGTACCACATTTTCCTTATCCATTCTTCGGTTGAGAGACATCTACTTTGTTTCCAGTTTGTAGCTTTTACAAATAAAGCTGCTATTAACATAACTGACCAAGTGTCTTTCTAGTATTGTGGAGCATCTTTTGCGTATATGCCCAAAAGTAGTGTAGCTGGTTCTTGACATAGATCTATTTCCAATTACCTGAAAAACCTCCGGATTGATTTCCAAAGTTGTTGTACAAGTCTTCACTCCCACCAGCAATGTTCCTCTTGTTCCATATCCTCGCCAGCATGTGCTGTCACTTAAGGTTTTTATCTTAGCCATTTTGATGGGTATAAGGTGCAATCTTATAAGAGTCATTTTGATTTGCATTTCCCCTATGACTATGGGCGCTGAACATTTCTTTAAGTGCTTCCCGGACATTAGAGATTTCTCTGTTGAGGATTTTCTGTTTAACTCTGTACCCCACTTTTTAAGTGGGTTATTTGGTTTCTTGGTGTTTAATTTCTTGAGTTCTTTATATATTTTGGATATTATCCCTCTGTCTGATAGAGGGTTGGTGAAGATCTTTTCTGTGGGCTGCCATTTTGTCCTATTGACAGTGTCTTTTGCCTTTCAGAAGCTTTTCAGTTTCATGAGGTCCTGTTTTTAATTGGTGATCTTTGTGCCTGAGCTTTTGGTGCTCTGTTCAGAAAGCCAGTTTCTGTTAGCCTAAATAGACCATAATAAACTTAGGAGTTTATAAATCTTAATCTTAATGAAGCATATGTTGTCCCTAGGTCCTATTTTCCATAAACTTTGTTTGTAGTTTTGTCCTTATCTTTTATTTTTCACTCTCAGGATAAAAATCATCAAACAAAAGTCCATCCTTATTCAAAACATCGTGGAAAGCGCTATTGCCCCCTTAATTTAAAAAAGAGGGAGACACATTGCTAAGTAGAGGGCTTAGAAGGACTACTTATTACAATGATAAGCAAGAGGCTCAGAAGGACTAGCTATTTTATTGGTGCTTTGATAGTTGGCTTTACCTTGTGGTCACTATAACCAAGATGCTAATGAAGTCACATTGTATGTTCTTTCCTTAACCTTAGGAAAGATGATGGCCAACCACAGGGTTGCTTCCATCCTAATAAGGTCATCAGCCAATATGGCAGCAAGCCACATGGCTGCTACTTACTCCAAGGTGAGCACACACATACATACTTTTTTCTTCAAAAACATCATTTTCCTAAACAAGAGTTGAATTCAAGTTACATATATGGTTTGCTTTAGCAAATTAAGATTATCTATACATAGACTTTTAACGATTAATCTTTTTGTTACAAGTTTTAAGCTGACTTTTTGTTATAGATTTTGCAGATTGTTTAAGAATCACACCCAATAAACTTACAAATCCTAAAATACATATAGTTTACATTTCAACAAAAGATTCAAAGTTAGTAAATAAAACTCAAGAAAGGGAGGTATTCAGAGAGCTAGACATCTGTGATTACCTTTTGTCATTTGTAAGCTGTTGGAAATAGCTTACCTCTTCACTACTTTCATCCACATAGCATCTTTTCCTAAATTGTTTCTTTTGCTTCCCTTCCTATCACAGAGTGGTGGCCAGCCTGACTCAAGGAGGAAACATTGGAGGAAACTTTATGTTAAAACAAAACAAAAAACAAACAAATAAATAAAGCTTGGGTCAGGAGTGACCAGGCATGGCAAATCTTCTCTCCAGAGACAACTGTTTAATAAAGTAGAACATCATGAAACTATTTTTTTCAATATCATTCGTACTAAAAGATATTGAATCTCTGTAAGAGTGAAGCCAGTGATCTACATCCCCACAACCAGTTTGTGTGTGTCTGCAGATGGCGGAAAAACCTCAAATGCTTAACACATATTTTAGGAATGGTAAAGGCACAGCAGGATTTTTCCAGGCTTAGAGAAGCAGGATCACTAGCATAAGGCAAAAGAGTTATGTGCTATCTCAATTAGTAATTATAAAAATATGAGTTTGGTGACCCAGCAGAAACACTAGCCAAATTAGAGTATATAAATACAGGTTAATCGGGAGCAGTTCTCAGGTGGGTACACTGGTCCCAAGGAACGGGGCCAGGGAAGTCCCCATGCAGGGGATAGGGCCGAGAGAGAAAGTATGTGTTCAGAGTGAGAGGAGAGAGAGAGAGAGAGAGAGAGAGAGAGAGAGAGAGAGAGAGAGATGCCTGGATTATATAGTGAAGAGCTTCTAGGGGAAAGGAAGTCAGATGGGGACTAAGGAATGTTGGAAGAACCTGGAGGCCGGGTCCACTTTTTATGTTTACTAGGCACTTCAGATACTTGTCCTGGGTCTGAACCCCAACAGCTTGCACCAAGGTTCCTGAAGGCCAAGCAATGTGTGACAGAGTTGGTATCTCTGCAAGGAGAGAAGCCATTGCATGAAGCTGTGAAAGTGAAGCCTAAATTGCAATGGAGATGCCAATACCATGGGGCATCTACAAAGGAAATCTGTAGGCACAGGCCAAGAGAGAGAGAGAGGTATGTGCTACAGGCAGTGGAATTGGAAGGGTGGGATGCCCAGGCCTTTTGGAACACAGACAATTACATCATGAGTTCTAGAGTCAGATGTGGAATTAAAAGATTTGGTATTTGCCTTGCTGTTTTTGGTCTTTGTTTCAATCTTTCCTTACTGTGCCCCCCAACTCCCACCCCACTTGGAGTAGGAATATGTACTCTGTATCATTGTAGGTAGGGGATTTATAACTTTTTAAAACTTATTCTTAGGGACTTAGAGATTGCAGTGGATCTCAGAAGACACTTTGAGGTTGTGAATATTGTTGGGACTATTAAAGATTATGTAAACTTTGGAAGTTGGAGTGAATGTGTTTTGAATTATGAGCTGGTCTTGAGGCTATGGGGCCCAGGGTGGAATTTTGCAGTTTGAGTTGAAAGGTTCTGGTTAGCTTTTTTCTGTTTGACAAGCTAGTGTCACTTAGGAAGAGGGAACCTCAATTTCAGAAATTGCCTCTATCAGATTGTCCTGTGAACAAGTTTGTGGGTCATTTTCTTCATTAATGATTGTTATGGGAAAGCTCAGCCCATGCTGGGTCTCTGTTGTATAAGAAAAATAGCTGGGCAAGCTAGTAAGCAGCATTCCTCTGTAGTCTGCTTTGATCCCTGCCTCCGGGTTCCTGCCTTGAGTTCCTGACTTGGCTTCCTTCTGAAAATGAGCTCTAACCTGTGAGCCAATAAGCTCTTTCATCCCCAACTTACTTTTGGTTGGTGGGTTTGTTGTTGTTGTTGTTTTTGCTGGTTTGTTTGTTCTGGTTTTTGTTGGCTTTTTGTTTTTGGTTGTTTGGTTGGTTTTGGTTTGGTTCAGTTTGGTTTGGTTTGGTTTGGTTTGGTTTCAGTTTTTCAAGACAGGGTTTCTCTGTGAAGCCCTGGCTGTCCTTGACTCACTCTGTAAACTAGTCTGGCCTCGAACCCAGAAATCCACCTGCCTCTGCTTTATGAGTGTTGGGACTAAAGGCATGTGCCACTGAAAGGAACAGGCTAGCTTTACAGGTTTCTTTATAATTTCTATACCCCATGTTAAACTAAGATCTTCCAGTACTTTTCCAGAAAGCAGGAGGTGAACTGAAACAAGATCCCACCCCCTTGCAAAGGAATTCGAAAGATCTCCTCCCCACTGTGGAGAAGTGTCCAGATCTGCAGTACAAGATAACATTGCCTGGTAACTGGTCCAGACTTCACAGCTCCCCCACCCACATCAGGGCGGGACCAGATGGACTTGGCGCCTAGAATGAACCAATCATTTTAAAAGTCAACTACCCAATCCAGTGTCGCCAAGCTTGCAACCTCTGAGATTTCCCTGCTCCTTCCTTTAAAAACCTTAGCTTTCTGTCTCTCCTGACTGTTCCTCGCTGGTTTTGTGGGGGGCAAGCCACATCGTATGATGGCTCAAATAAACCTCTTGCTATTGCATTGATGATTTGTCTCCTGAGCTCTCTTCATCCCCCTTTGGAAGTTAGGGTCCCCCTTGGGCCTAACACCACCACTGTCCACCTTGGTTGGCATTTTATCATAGCAACAGAGACATAACTAGAACATCCACCCCACCCCAATCCCATAGGCTCAAGCGTTTGAATACTTGGTCCCTAGATGATGGTGTTGGTTTGAGAGCTTGTGAAACCTTTAGGAGGTAAAAACCTTTAGGAAGAAAAAAAAAAGTCACTAAGTGAGCCTTGGGGATTTATAGCTGGTTCCACCCTCTGTCTGTTCTCTGCTTCCTAACAGCAAACACAGCATCACCAACCACCTCGTGCTCCTGTCCCTGCATCCTTCCTACCACTGTGGACAATATTCCCTTCTTGAAGTGTGAGCCAAAATAAACCCTTCCTCACTTAAATTGCTTGTTGTCAGGTGTTTGGTCATAGCAATGAGAAAATTAATACAGTGGGCTTGAGAGAGGCTAGTCACTAATTCCTAGAAGCTGCCTTTAGGGAAGGTACAGAGGTAGGGCCAAGGAATGGTCAGCAAGATGCTTTGATTTCCCTCATTTGTTCCTCTCTGATCGAGCAGTCAGATGTCACAGGTAGACCACACAGTACTTTTCCTCTCAGCTAAGGCTCAAAAGGAAACAATGTGAAGGCAAGGGAGAATCATATTTTAGTTAGTACATCCATGTCAAGTTGATCCATTCACTTCCAGTCATCTCTTTCATTTACTCCTAGATGCCAGCATTTCCTATTTGGCCCCTCGCATAGGAAGTCTCCTGAAGACACCCCTACTTTTTCCAACTTTACATCCTGTACTTTTTGCTCTTCCCAAGACCAAGCTCTCTGAACTCTTAGTCTCCTGCTGTGGACAAATCTATGTGCCTTGTCCAGTGGTTCTACTGATGCCTTTCCCCCAAGGTGGTTAGAATATCCAGCTCCACTTATCAAGTTGATGTTCATGGGAAACTTCCATGAACCTTTTACTTCCATATCCTAAAATCTCCTAAAGGTTGTGATCTGTTCCTCTTCAAGGAAGTGCTTGAGGATTACTATAGATTTGTTTCTTTCCAACATTCCTGGTTGGAGGCATTTGTAAATCACAATATTATTTGGAACAGGCACAAATCTTTACTCAGGTAGAAGGGTGATTGTTTAATGAACTACCAATGCTTCCAGCAGGCAAAGACTTGACCTCTGAGACCAGCGTTAGAGAAGACAGCCTAAGAGCCCCAGGGCTCTTCCCTTTCCTCCAGGCCTGGTTATATGGTTGAACATTAAACTTAAAGGTCATAGACATCCCAAATAAGAGAAATGTACTGAGGAAATACCTAAAGGCACTGCTTGGATTAAAATGGCATTATTGGCTATATCTGCCCATCAAAGTCAATCAGCAGAGTGGTGGATCATTAGCTCCCTGAACAAACAGGAGTCTTAGAGTTCATGTTTGTACAAGATAATAAATGAAAAGAAAGAAACATTTGAATGTCAGCCAATAAATGTGGAAAGGATTAAGCAACTGGTGAATCAACATTTGGCAACTATAATAATAATAATCATACACTCAAGCAAGAATAATCAATAAATGCTAAAACTAGTAGATATGTGATGTCTACAGCTTAAAGGTGTCTCTGAATGAGATGCCTCTGAACTACACACTGAATTGACACACTGAATAACATGGACAAACATTGGGAACATTAACTAAGTTAAATACGGCAGACCCAAAACTATCCATTCCCAAACCATCTTGAACACTCAAGTGAGCAAAGCCTCAGAGTAAGGAGGGCTTCTGGCCAGCTCTCTAGGCTTTGGGCCAGGTCCGGAAAGGCCACCATGTTGAGCCCAGTGATGGCAGCAGCAGTTCAGTGGCAATGGTGTCTGTGCCTGAGCTGCTCATTGTCAAGGGCAGGGTTCAGGATAGCATGCTCTACACCTCCTTCACCTTTAGAGTTTCACAGGGAATCTTGGGCCTCCCCACAAGGTAGAATAAGAAACACATGGTCATGACATGGCGGCTGGCCTGGGCTGCAAAGAAAGCCTTCACAGCGAGGTGTGAGAGGCAGCAAAGCTGTGACAAGGGGCAGGTGGGTAGTACACACTACACCCTGGGTTGTGGCGGGTACACTGTGGGTTGTAGCAGGTCTGCACAGCCCACAGGATGATCAGCGGGCAGCACCAGGCTAGGCTGGCATTGAACTTGGGTTCCTGCCTCACCATAGACAGACTTCTCCCCCTTGGATGGCAGGGCTCGGGGTCCATGAGTAGAGGCTGAGAAGGGACTGTTCTGTACACTGTGAAGCACCATGATGGTCTCAACATCCTCAAAACTTTACTGTTATGAACGTATATGTGATCTGGGACAGCTCTTCCCAATTGTAGGCCTCAGTTTCCATGGCAGGAAAATGTCCACAGTGAGTGGACCAGAGAAATTATAGGATCCTCCACCCTGATTCCAACCTTACCTTTCACCATCTCATCTTTTCAGGGACAAGGGATAGTCTAAGCCCACCACAACCTTGCTGTTTACCAGCAGCCTCAGAAAGGGCTAAACTTAGGGATAATAAGAGACTTTCCATCCACTCTAGCCATTCAAGGGCCCATAGAGAGCAATTTGAGGACTGCAGGGTGCTGGGTCCTCCACTCTGATTCCAACCCAGACCCCTTTCCTTGATCCCCAGGAAAGATAAAGAGCCCCAAGTAAGAGGATAGGCAATGAATGAACACTGGCTAGATGCACAAACAGACTGCAGATAGTAAATGGATACAGGACCTTAAAGCAGAGGGGATCAAAGCAAACCCAGACGATCCCGATGTGTTTCTGACAGTCCACCAACAGGTCCCAGGACCACATCACACAGCTCACCTGAAACTCCTCTGACCCTAGAGCAGGCCTGGTGGCAGCTATAACCTCCCTGACCTTGTTTCCTCTGGAGATGGACTGGTGCTCTTAGGCACTGTTGCACATGCTTCAGGTTCTCTTCTGTGTGTGAACTCTGAGGGTGCTACATCTGAGAGGCCCCGTCTGTATGTGCTGGCAGGCTCAAAGCCACTCCCCTGGGTCACAAGTGTACCGGGCTTGAGTGCCTGGACATATCCCCATCTGGTCTCCTGCTGGTCACTGGGGTCCAATTGCTGTCTGCAGACAGGGCAGCAGGCCAAGGTTAGAGTTGAGATCTAGGGACAGAGCTGGTGGCTGAGCCAGCAATACTAAGCAGGCCTCTGCATGGCCAGAACTCACCACACCATCTCCAGGGATGAGGAGTATGCAGGCCTACCATGAATGCCAACCACAGTCAGAAAATCCTGACTTCCTGGCCACTGGCTTGCTATAGATCCTGACAAGTCAATGCTGGACTTCAGTAGCTTTCCCTTTAAAATGAATTGTAAAATCTCCCATAGTCAGAAAACTTGGCCTTCTTTAGTCAGGAAATGGCTCTGACTTGGCCACGAGTGGCGCAGAAATGTATCAGCCTCTCTGAGGTTCAGGACTGCTGCCCTTGAAGTGGAAAGGACAAGAATGTTTTGCTCAAGTTTCCACAAACAAACAGTTCTGACTCCGTAAAACCCAATAGCCTGGGGCCTGCACAAAGGAAGGGTCACCCAGCAGTCACTCATCCAGCTTCCAAGGAGGTGGACCAGAACTTTCCAGCAGTCAGGAAACTGCTGTGCTCATGTTACATAACTCAGGAGGGTGTTTAAAAAGAGATTGTGCTAGCCTATTCGATGTCAGCTTGATACAAGCTAAAGTCATCTGAAAGGAGAGAACTTCCGTTGGGGGAAACATCCCTCCATAAGATCAGTCTATAGGCAAGCCTCTAGGGTGTTTCAAAATTAGTGATTGATGGGTGAGGCCATTCCTGGGCTGGTGGTCCTGGGTTCAGTAAAAAAAAAAAAAAAAAAAAAAAAAAAAAAAAAAAAAACAGGCTGAGCAAGCCATGGGAAGCAAGCCAGTAAGCAGCATTCCTTCCAGGTCTCTTTATCAGTTCCTGCCTCCGGATTCCCGCACTTTGAGTTCCTGCTCTGATTACCTTTGATGATGAACAGTGATGTGGAATCATAAGCAAAACAAACCCTTTCTTCCCCAAATTGCTTTTGCTCATGGCGTTTCATCACTGCACTAGAAACTCTAAGACAGAGACAGTACTTACCAGGAGTATCAACTATGGTCTGGAGGTGCCTGTGTTAGTCAGGGTTCTCCAAGTGATCCAGGACGTGTACAGGGGAAGAGATTTGTCTTAAGCTCTTAATTTACATGACTGCAAGTTTGAATGTCCAGTGTGGAGCTGACAGGGTGGAGACCCAGGCAAGGTGCCATTTGCTGCAGAACCCTTTCTGCTTGGGAAGTCAGTCTCCCATCCTATGTGTGCCTTCATCTGATTGGATAAGGCCTACCCACATTAGAAAAATTACCCACTTTACTTAAAGTCTGCCAGTAAAAATTTAATCTCATCCAAACACCAAGTTGACACATGAACTAAACATTAGGAAAATCAGGGCTGGTATCAAATGGCCGTTATCACCCTAGACTCACGTGGCTATATGGTGAGGTCTCGCACCACCAACAGCAGAGAGCTGGAGGCCTAATGCCCACCCTCCCAAGCCAACCTCCCTCCCAGGGGCTACCTGAGCTGGCTGTCCAGCCCCTCTGTTTTTACAGAATGCAAATGTGCTTATACTATTCAGAGTCCATGCCGTGGGATGGATGGAACACCTTGCAGTCTGTGTTCATACTGCCCAGACAATTTACTCTGCTTCCACTATTCCAACCTGTCCCTTGTTCCTCCAGAGGCCTCTCCCTCTGGCTTCCTCTTGCCTCCCCACCACATTTGCTCTCTTGGTCTCTATATATATACTGATTCCAGCCCAGTTGGGGTCCTCACAGAGGTAGGGAAATCTTCTCAGAGCTGATCTCTTATGGAAATATTCCAAGATATGTGTTTTTCTACATCAGAGCCATTGACACTGAACTTAAGAACACTGCAGGATGGTCCACAACGCTCACCCTCTCTACCCCAAGATGCTAGTAACCCCACCTAGGATGAACAAAAATGTCTCCAGTCATTGCTGGTGGGCCCCTAGTAGGCAAAATCGTTGCTGAGAACCAAGGGTTTTGTTCCTATGGGACAGTTTATGTCCCTTTTAAGAACATGGGCATTTTAGACTTTTTCTCATGTTGCGATTTTTTTTTAATAGCTAAAAGAAATTATACTCGGGAGACTCAGGCCATAATTTTAAGCAAACAAGCATGTTTAAGGCTACCTGTGAAGATGATGAGGCCACCTGAAAATTCAGTGGGCTAGAAAAGGCTGTGTCATAGCATGCAAGCAGCCATAGTCAGCCCACATCCCCTGCCTTCCTGCGTAGGGCTGTTGAAAGAGAACCCTGTCCCAGGGAAGACACTTATAGAAAAGACCTGCTTTGCTAACCAGCCCCGCTTTGGGTCAAATCCTCAAACTAGGGTTCAGTATCTTCCCACAAACCACAAATACTGAACAGTTCCCCCAACCCTGGATAGAAGGAAGTCAGCCCAAAGAGAATGAAAAACTATCCTTTTTCATTCTTTTCTTAGAGGGAAATTAAGCAGATACTTATCCTAAAAAGTTCAAAGGCAAATAGAAAATAGCATGAAAATTCTTTGCCTAAATTATTTGTCCTGAAGCCTTGACTCAGTAATCACATATGTAAAAACCCAGTCAAAGGCCAGACCAAAATCACATTCTGTTAATTACAGTAGCTGATAGGATTTCAACTGTTGGACACCAGGGGGCGCAATTAACATATTCAGGTAGCTTGCCCCCAGACACAGGGGCACAGCGAGGAATGGATCTTTGCACACGAGCTCAGGTGCAAGTGTCAGGGACAGGTGTGAGAAACTCTAGACAAATATCACACCTTCAGTGCCTCCACTCACGTTAACCTACTAAGATTTAGCTTCCTCGGATCTTAGCTAAAATCCATTTTAAATAAATTTGCGTGGAAGGCTGACTGTATGTTTTACAACAGGATGGCCAGCTGTGCAGCGCCATTCTCATGAAATAGGAACACCAGAGTTCAGGCTCTGGGAATTCCAGGAGAGGGGAAAAAATTGTGCTTCCCACAAGGAAAATGATGATGAAAACTGGGTTCAAGTTTGTATCCCAATGGAGATGTTTTCCCAAACTCCAGAATGCTGAGAGAAAGTGATCACCTTCCATTCTAGATGATTCCCTGAGCTCATAAGGTAGTATGTGAGTATGGGAAGCACACAACTGACGTGCAGAGAGCTTAAAGGAGGGCTCAGGATGAGGAGCAGGGTGAGCCTCGGGGCGGGTCTGTGACCTCTCTTTCGGCCTAGGGCCTTGAACCTGAATTTGCAGCCCCTAGCGCTGCCAGAGCGAGCGTGGGCATTGCACTGTGCCCTTCCTGGTTGTTGAGGGGGCAGCTACCTTGCAGGCTGTTGTAAAGATGACAGAAGACCCCTGTTGCACAGTAGGCAATCGCTGTCCTGAACTTCACCCGTGATGTGATACCTGCCCCCATGCTTGCCCCTGAAAACCCACTCTAAAGCTTGCCATCTAGAATCTCTCACTCTTGGATAACTCATTCTTGGAGAGAGATGAGGCAAGTTTTTTGTTTTTTCCATTTTGTTATCATTGCAGGCTCCCTACAGTGGTGCAAGGGTCTGTGCATTCTCGGCCCACTTTCCCTTTGTGGTAGCAGCTGCGCCAGTTAGATTTTTTGCCAACCTAACACAAATTAGAGTCACCTGGGAAGAGGGACCCTCACGTGAGGGACGACCTCCATCAGAGTGGTCTGTGGGTTTTTTTTTTCTTGATTAATGAGTGATGTGGGAGAGCCCAGTGTACTGGGTGGTGCCAATCCTTGGCCAGCAGCCCTGGGTTGTTTAGGAAAGCAGGCTAAGCAAGCCAAGGAGAAAAAGTCAGTAAGCAGCATTCTCTCAAGTTTCCTGCCTCTGCTCCTGCTTGGGTTTCTGTCCTGACTTTTCTAAATGATAGACTGTGATCAGGAAGTATGCATCAAACAAACCCTTTCCTCCCTGAGTTGCTTATGGTCATGGTGTTCACCGTGCAGTAAAAGAAAAGAAAACTGTGGCATCGTCTTTCAAAGCAACCAGACCAGACCAAACCAGATCTGTGCGATCTGAAGATCCCGGGGCGGGAGAATGGCAACATGCAAATGTGCACACACGTGTCTGTGGGTGTGTGGAGCTCTGTGCAGTGTTATGACACCTGCTTGGGTGTGCTAACACTTTTTCAATTGTTTGTCTAAATATGGGGCCTGGCCAGCACAGGCCTGGTGATCTGGGGAGGTGCTGTCAAAGTTTACTCCTGAGCTAATAAAAAAGCAAACATTTAAGCCAAGTGGGAAAACAAGATTGAAACCACTGGGGAATCATTAACTCAGTTAAAGACAGGCTGTTTGCAAAGGCAAGTTCACTGAGTGTGTCAGAGAAATTTGAATAGTCTCTGATCCTACTTCCCCAACCCATCCTAAGGTGCACTTCGGCCTTAGTTCTTGTTTTCTTTGCAGTACCAGAGATGAAGCCCGGGGCCCTTGAATGTGCTGGCCAGGGGCCTGGCCCTGTGTCTGCACCCAGCCTACTCTCAACCTCAAGAGTGAAGCAGCTCTGGGCAGACCCTGGTCTCCTTGGTCTCTCTTTTCTCTTTGCCTCTCTGTGTACCTCAGTCCTTCTGTAATTCTCTCCTCCCCCCCAACCTCCTGTTGGCACACCAGTGACCCTGGAGAACTAGAGATGATAGTCTAGCATTATCATTCTTCATCACAAAAATCAAATCTAGCCAGAAATCCTACACCAGGACACTGACATCATCTGCAGGGACCCTAGCTCCTCCCTAGGAAAGGAGGGCTACTAAAGAGACTATAAAAGGCATGATGGGAAGGGGTGGGTGCTCAGCAGGGGCAAGAGGAGTGCAGACATCTGTGAGAGGCTGACCAGGATGGAAGGCAAGGTATACATGGGCGGTGAGGACTATGAAAGGGAGTTCAGTCCCAAGGACTACCTGACCACCTTCTATAGCTTCGACTCGGGCGCGGGGGCAGAACGGGAGATCGTAAAGTTTAGCCTGCAGAACCTCTACCAGACCTTCTCTGCAGGTGAGTGGCTGAGGTGCCCCCTGGGGAGGGGCTGGAGCCGTGCCAACAGAAAGAGCTCATTCTGTACAGATGCTGCAGAGGTGACCAGTCTGGCAGTCGTGTGTGTGAGTCCAGAGGAGCCATGCCTCAGGAGCAAAGAACTTGGCTGGTCGCCCTGATCAGCCTCAGTTGCATCACTTGTAAACTTTGAGGGAGTACACCCAGCTTTGTGGAGCTCCTAGGCCCATACAGGGAGAAATGACAGAATGAGCCTGAGTACCAAAGCTGCTCCACCCTCCCCCTCTGCCAGAGCACCCCTCCCCCCCCAGAGGCTCTGTAGCCTACACACACACACACACACACACACACACACGCATACAAGCATCCATAATTTCTCCCCAATGTTTAAGGTTTAGCTTGGTGAGGAGGGGGAGAGGTGGCCACTCAAAGTCAGAGAGCTGATAGTAGCACCAGCAAAACTAAAGCAACCTATTTCAGGCTGCCAGGCAAGAGTACAGAGAATGCGTTCTGTGTGACCCTGAAAGTTGCTCAGCGTACCGCCGAAAGCATTCTTTAGCCAGGTAGTCAGTGCCAAGGAAGGTGTAGCAAGGTGCTCCCTCGGAATACAGAGGAAGGGAAGCCCAGTGCTCCTGGGAGAGGCTGGAACAGAGTACGGGCACTGCCCGTTGGCATGGGGCATAGCCCCCGTAGTGTAAAAGATGACTACAGAAAGGAGAGGGCGGGGCTTAGAGCGCATTCCCCAGTGCTGCTCTCGCTTTCTTATGGGTGGTTATCTTTTCTAGCATGCCCGAAGGGCTCCTAAGAACTGACTGGCTTCCTTCTCAGCCTTTAGCCCAGACCCTGTCACTCTGTCAACGTCCCCAGTTTTCTAAATGCACTGTTCTTGGCAGTAAGCCAGTGTCAACTGATTAGAGAACAGTCCTAAATTTATCCAGAAGGCCAGGCATACCTCCCAGGCCTCCGCTTGTATCCTGGGGGCAATGTCAGCTGTACCCCGCCTCCAGCATTGCTCCCCATTCCTGTCAACACACAGCCCAGAGGCAAGAGGCTGCTGCTCTTCTCAGCTGGCTCATCCTAATGAGGCTTGGAGCTCTCCACGCACTCAGCAGGATGCGGAATCAGCGTGCCCAGACCTGCCATGCTATCTCCACAGGAGGTGTAGGGGGCGATGTCCTGATCGACGTTGGCTCTGGCCCCACCATCTACCAGCTGCTTTCAGCATGTGAGGTCTTCCGGGAGATCATCGCCACGGACTACATTCCGCAGAACCTGCAGGAGCTGCAGAAATGGCTGAAGAAGGAGCCAGGGGCCTATGACTGGTCCTCCATAGTGCAGCATGCGTGTGAGCTGGAGGGAGACAGGTACTTGCAAGTGTCCCATGTAGCCCACCCACCTCATTCTTCTTGGACAGGCCTCCTCCCAATGCTCAGGATGGCACAGGGACCCATTGCCCATGTCACTTTCTTCCTGGTCGGCCTGAATCTCATGAATGTATAACTCTCCCTCTGGGTCAGTCCCACCTCCAGTCCCAATGCTACCCCCAAAGTGTCAGGCCCTTTCTCTGTACCTACTCAACCCAGCTGTGACACCAGCTTCTATGTCACCTCCTCCAGAAAGTCCTGCTGACTGTCCTAACTTACAACATTCCACTCAGCTCTGGAGACTGGTTCAGCATCTCCTTTGATGAAGGGGGACACACTTGTTATGGAAAGGCAGGCTGTGGTGATACCCTACACTTGTGTCCTCAGCACTGTGACAAAGCCTATTGCAGTAACCAATAGCAGTGACCTTCTGCAGGTCTTGTATCCACTCTGGTTCATAAAGGGTATATGCCCCAAATGGAGCTGCAAAGGTCAGTGATTCTGACCTTTCCTATAGCTAGGGAAACTGAGGCCCTGACCTAGAGAGGCTCCTCCAGCCATCCTCAGAGCAGAGTACAAAACAGGTCAGAATTTCTGCCCTGAAATATCAGAACAGAAGACTGACTCTGTTACGGTACAGGACTGCCTCTGGTGGTCATGGCTGAGGGACACTAGTTGCAGAAGTCTTGGAGTTAGTCCCATCGGGTGTCACGAGTCAAGAAAACAGACAGCCAGGAGGAGGGAGCCCGTGGAGCCCCTGCTACATAAGGAGGATAGCTACCACCATGCTAGACTGAGACAAGTAGCGTGAGACAAGAGGAGAGGCTCCAGCAGGAACAGGGGAGCAAGGTTCTGGGCTAGAGGTGACGTCTCCCAGGAGCTCTTGTAGTTGAGGTGAGGGAACAGGGCTGCATCTCAGGAAGACCATGCAATTGACATGTGCAGCCCAGCAAAGGCTGCAGACCCATGTATGAAGAGGACATGGTCAGGCATCAGGCAGGACCACCAAAGCCACACACCAGCTTCCTGAAAATTGTGATGAAAGTGACATAATGACATGCTGTGTGTACATGTCTGTGTGTACATGCCTGTAGGTGTTATTGTGTGTCTTAGGGTTTGCATATGTGTGGATGTAGAATGAGTGTGTGTAGGTGTATGAATGCCTATTTGTCTATGAGAGTGTATGTATATTAATATGCATATGTATGTATATGTGTGCATATGTGTGTGTGCAATGCATGTATGTAGGTATACATGTGTATGTGATATGTATGTATGTGTGTGTGTGCATACACGTGGAGGTCAGAGGATAACTTGTAAGAGCTGGTTCTCTCCTTTCAACATGTGGGTCCTAGGGTTGAACTCCGGTCGGTTATGAGGCTTGGCAGCAAGCTCCTTCACCCACGGGGTCATCTCACTAGGTTAGCATCTTTGAAAGAACTAGCAGTACACCAAGCTGAGGAGAGTGTCAAACCCATTCAGGGTACCAGGTGGCAGGGCTACCCCTCGCAGTGACAATAACTAGAGAAGTCCATGGCAGGGCTTGGAGGATGCCAGGGTCTGTAGCAACTCTGCGGGTCTCCTTAGCCACTGACTAGCAGTTTACATATAAGGAGAAGTGAGGAGTCAAGGGTGAGCCTCAGGCTCGTGGGCAGTGCAGCAGGGAGGAGGGAGAGGGGGACAGGGTTTAGGCAGCTGGTGTGGCTGGGGCACTGGAGCTGCTTGTGTAGTGTGGCGGGGAGATGCTGGGGAAGTCACAGGAGATGCCGTGGAAGCCAGGCGAGGAACGCAGGGAGGGATCCTGAATGGCCAGAAGAGGGCAGGCTCATTACAAGCAGAGGCTGGGAAGTGGGTGGAGGGGACCAAGGAAGGGAGACAGGACAGTAAACACCATAATCATATACCACCCCCACCCCCCACCAAGAAGCCAAGGGGGGAAATACATTTATAAAAGCAGGGAGCGCCCATGTGGGCGAACCTCAAGTCCTCCCGCTGCAAGTAAGCCGTGCAGAAGAAAGACTTCTACAGGGTTCCTGGTGTACAGCTACCCCAACCTGGCAAATCCAGACACCGGAATCAGATGGCTACTAACCAGAGGCTGCACCTGGCAGGCACTGGCTCACACTTTTTACCGAGTTTACCGAGTTCAAGGTCCCCAGGCACAAGATTTTGTTTTGTTTAGTCTTTTCGGTTGTTTCTTTCGAGACAATCTTATACTACAAAGCCCGGTTGGCCTTGAGCTCATTCAGGATCCTCCTCAGCCTCCCAAGTGCTGAGACACCAGCACCATAACCAGCTGAAGCCCAGGAACTCTAGATGGAGGGCGGGGTAGAAATAGTGGCAGGGGCTATACAACATTATACATTATTGATGCCACAGAACTGGCCAAAGATGGCAAAAACTGCCGTACAAGGTGGTACGCACCTGAACCCCTGCTCTCAGGAGATTGAGGCACAACAATCACAACAGCTGTTTCTTGTAATTGTGAATGTTATCGTTTATTAAGTTGGTTCGCTGCAGTCACGTAATCCATTGTAACCATCACAGCATCTCTCTGACCCTCTCACAGAAGCAGGTGGCAGGAGAAGGAGGCCAAGCTCCGAAGGACAGTCACTCGTGTGCTGAGGTGTGATGTGACCAAGACACCCCCACTGGGCTCAGCTCAAGTGCCTCTGGCTGACTGCGTGCTGACCTTGCTGGCCATGGAGTGCGCCTGCCCTGATGTGGAGACCTACCGGGCGGCCTTGCACAGACTGGCTGGCCTGCTGAAGCCAGGGGGCCACCTGGTGACCTTGGTTACTCTGCGCTTCCAGCACTACATGGTGGGCCCCAAGAAGTTCTCTGGGGTCTACCTGGAGAAGGAGACAGTAGAGAAGGCTATTCAAGATGCTGGTTGCCAGGTGCTGAGGTGCAACTGTGTCTCCCTCAGCTACTCGCCAGCCTACTGTGTCAATGATGGCTTATGCTTTGTGGTTGCCCGCAAGGGCCCCAGCGCCTGAGGCCACTGGCAGAGAAGAGCCTTCCCTGGGGAAGTTATGGCAAACACTTGTAAAGTTTTGCTCCACCACTTTCTAACACTCATCATGTTCCTTCTATGTATTACCCGGTCAAAAGGTCACAAGGGAAAACCTGAGATCCTCTATTTTCAGAGCCAAAACCCATCCCTCTCTCTCCCTTTTCTTACTCTGGTCAAAGCTCATTAAAATAAAGTGGTTTCTCTGGATTCTGTCTCAGGATATCTTCTTCCAACAACAGGCAAGAATCTGGCTGCCAAATACTTATCTGAGAGCAGATGCTGTGGACACAAATGCAGACATAGGACAGAGAGCAGGAGAAGGGCGGAAGGTGGTATGTGCAGCAAAAAGCCCTTTCTACTGAGCCTGGCCCCGGGGTGTGGCCTACTCTGTGGTGTTACCTACTGAGGAAGCTAGCCATGCCTACCAGCTTCCTTCATCGTGACTAGAGGCAGCTCGTGAGGGTCTGTTGCCGCAGCAGCTTTGGCAAACTTGCAGGCACCAACCACGGTTAGTCTGGCCACCATGCCTGGGGTTCAGAAAAGAGATGCCAGTGTATGCAATGTGCTGGTTGGAGTGTATGGACTGCCTCCGGGCACCCTGGCCCTTCTGCGGGAGGCGTGGAGGGCTAGCAGCCTTCCATCCGCAGTGCACACAGCTGGCTCAGTTCCGCAGCTGCTGTTGTCTGTGGTGGTCATGCCTTGTACTAGCACCTCTAAAATGCTGGGTTCTTTACAGCAAATAGACTGTGCCTTTATTAACAGCATCCCTTGGGTCTCTTTGAAGACTCTGATCCTGCCACATGGTGCCAAGCCTCAATTTCCCTCCATGACACCCCCACTGGCCTGGGTGTCAAGCCTCAGCTTCTCTCCATGTCTCCAAAACCAGTTCCACCTGGGAGGTTTTTACATGTCTCCAAGTTCAGCTGCCAGCGTGAGATGCAGCCTCCACCTCCCCCGGACCACAGCTTCTGTGTGCTGGACCTAGGGAAGTGCTCCGGAAGTCTGTGATGCTGGTCTCTTCTTAACAGTTGCTAACTCCTTAGCTTCAGCTAACTGGCATCGAGTGTGCCAACAGAGCAAAGGCTTCTCTTTACTCATTCTGCTCTGTTGTCATCCACAGCTGACTCTTCAGCCCTAGCTGGCTAGAACCACAGATCCAAATCCAAGACATCACATAAATGTCCCTGACAGATCTTCATTTCCCTCTGACCCTCACAAGCCAGGCCTCCATCATCTGCGTTGAGCTCAGCGTTCTTATTTTCTAAGAGGCTAGAGAACAGCCCACTGAGTTCGGAGCACTCGATGGCTTCTCCAGTTCAAATGAGACCACACTTCTCCCTAAGACACATGGTCAGCTTTGTTACAATACCCCACTCTTAGTACTGGTTTCTGTCTTCGTTAATAGGGCAGAAATCTGGAGGCAGGAAATGAAGCAGAAACCATGGAGGAACCTTGCTTACTGGCTTGCTCTCAGCTTGTTTGCTTATATTATCCTATACCACCTTCCCAGGATTGTCACCCCACAAAGTGGGCTGGGCCCTTCCACATAAATCATTAGTCAAGAAAATGCCCTATAGGCTTGCCCATAGGCCAGTCTGATAGAGGCATTTTCTCGTTTGAGGTTCCCTCTTCTCAAAAGACTCTAGCTTGTGTCAATTTGACAAAAAAAAAAAAAAAAAAAAAAAAAAAAAAAAACTTAATCAGGACAGCCGCCTACCGGAATCACCTTACTTCATAGAGCTGCTCTTCCCCTCTCTAACCCATGATCCTCTTCTGAGCCCTGAACAGAAACAGCAAGTGTTGAGAAGGGCCAGACCAAAGCTTCCACCCAGGAAAAGGACAGCCTCCATTAATGCTAAAACCAAGTGTTTTCTTAAATGTTCCATTGTATTTAGGAGAGGACCCTGAAACTTACCAGATAGTAACAAGGGAATTTTCCCACCAGTATCAAGGGAGTCCTCCTCCAATGTTAAGGACAAACCCAGTTTCATAACCCTGGCCCTTGCTTTAGTTACAGAGAGGTAGCAGTGATTCCATATGGCCATGAGAGGGCAGTGCAGGGCAGAGCATTGGCAGAACTAGGCTTGTTTGCACGAGCAACTTTTGACATCCTGGGGTTTTTTGTTTTTTGTTTTTTGTTTGTTTGTTTGTTTGTTTTCCTGTCCTCTCAGACAGGCAAACAAAACAAAACAAAGCCAACCTTCAACAGGCAAGGTCTCTCTGAAGCCAGGACCTACTCCCTGACTGTGTGGCCCCAGAATTCACACTTCAACTGGGCCTGGAGTTGGCAGGAGAAGAAACTGAAGCATTTGTTGGGACAAGTCCAACAGGGCTGGGAATGCAAGACGGTGGTTGGACGGAGTATCTTGAGGTGGGCAGCGCCAAACAGAAGGCCCTGGGCCCTTATCTCAGTGTCTGCCTTTGTCGCTGGCAGCCGTCCAGTAGTGACAGGCCTCGCTGAGAGTGTGTTCAGCATGTAGGATATGGAGCTTGGCCCCTCGTTCCCCATCTGCCTGCAGGAGGCAGAAGAGAAGAGGAAGATTTAGGGATCACTAAGTGCAACCCAGACAACAGAGTCTGAGAGTCTAGCTAACAGATTTGCTCACACTGGATGTCCTGGTAAGTTCTAGAAAGCACAGATGCCCGTGACACACTGAATTTGTCAGATGTAACCTTTTTAGAACAGATCAGTAAGAAATCTATTTTCCCAGCCCTCTGGGAACAGCAGGAATGAGGAAGAGGGTGGGTGGCTCCTGCCCAGGTGACCTGGTGATGCTGGGCAGTTCCAGATGGAATGCTGAATTCCGCCTTCAGGGTGTCTTGGTTTGCTCTCTATTGTTGCAATAAGGCACCATGACCAAAAGCAACGTGGGGAGGAAAGGGTTTGTTTCAGCTTACAGTTTACAGTTTATCCTGAAGGGAAGTCAGTGCAGGAACTCAAAGCAGGAACTGAAGCAGAGGCCATGGAGGAATGCTGCTTACTGGCTGCAGCCTGCTTTCTTGTACTTCTCAGGACTGCCTGCCCAAGGGTGGTACCACCCATAGTGGGCTCGGCCCTCCCACATCAAGAAATTTAGTCAAGAAAATGCACCCTAGGCTTGCCTATAGGTCTCATGGGGACAGTTTTCAATCAAGGTTCCTTTTTCTCAGGTGAGTCTGATGTTTGTTAGGTTAACAAACACTAGGCAGCACACAGGCACTGAGCTCCAACTTGGTGGGGAAGCACAGGCTCAGATCACATGCGCCACTGCAGAGTTTGAGCAAAGGGAAGTGGGTAAGAGGAAAGGTGCACCCAGAACCCTTCCCTAGGTGGCTGTAAAGGCCAGACCACCTGCCAGCAGCTTTCTCACCAGTAGCCACTCTCTGACCAAAGCCAGTATCAGGTTTCTTTTTCCTATCCCAGGCTCTTGCCTCAAGCTGCTCTTCTGTACCCAAGGGTGTGTCTTGACTTTCATTTCAAGGTTCTGGGTGGGAAAGGACAGGCATCTGGGGCACGAACCACCAGACACAGAGCTTCAGCACAGTGGTAAGTTGGGAAACCTCAGCTTCCGAAGCCCTATCAAGGAAAGAAAACAGCAGGCAGCTAGAAAAGTGCATCAGAAACAAACTGCAGGAAGAGGCAGGACACCACCTCCGAGCTGTGCGGCTTCTTGCTGGTGTCACTTTGTGTCTTCTGGCAGCTGAGTCTCTGCTTCTTTACTTGACCCTAAACCTCTCTGTTTGCTTTCACAATATAGATTCACTGTACATTTTACTAAGTTATATAAAGCATTTTCACACAAGCATATTATACATTGAGCATATTCCCTATTCTTTCCCTTCCCTTCTCATTAGTTTCCTTTGTTCTCCTAAACAGTTTCATTTCTACCTTCATGCATAATTTTACATTCCAGTATAAAATCTAGACACCACCTATGTCTTAGTTAAGTTTCTGTAATCATGACAAACATTCTGACCAAAAGCAACTTGGTGAAGAAAGGCTTCGTTTGGCTTATACCTCCTGATCACAAGCAGTCACAGAGGGAAGTCAGAACAGGGACTCTGGCAGGAGCAGAGGCAGGAACGTGGAGGAAAGCTGCTTCCTGGCTCATATTCAGCTACCTTCCTATTACAGCCTAGGTCAACCTGCCTACGTATGGTACTGCCTATGGCGAATGCCCCCAACCTAATTCAGCAGCCACAACAATGTTCCACAGATGTTCACTGGCCAATCTGATGGAGGCTATTCCTCAAGTGAGGTTTTCTTTTCTAGGTAACTCTAGTTTGTTTCAGGCTAACAGAAACTAACCAGCATTGCATATCAGCAGAAGGCATGATATTTTGTCTTTCTGAGACTGGGTATAATTTACTTAATATTATTATGTCTAGTTACACTGTTTTCTACAAACAACCATTCCACATTCTCTGTATCCATTCCTCTCTTGTTGATAGTTTCCCTACTATTCATGGGACAGGTTTGCAAAAGAGAAGCCATCGAGGTCCCCCTGAAGGCCATGCACTTCAGAAAACAGGCATAGGGCAGGGATTAGCTGCTTGGGAGGCTTGAGCAAGGCCTCCATGAGTGTAAGATTGTCAGTGTATGAGGTTGTGCCCCTAGAGCCAAACACAGAGTCTGGCACATACTAGGTCTACAGTAAATGATTACAGAGTGATTAAAATAATCTCATGTATTAATCAGGGTTCTCTAGAGGAAAAGAACTTACAGAATGATTATTATGTTTTAGTCACTGTTCTGTTGCTGTGAAGAGACACCATGACTTAGACAACACTCACAAAAGAAAGCATTTAATTAGGGGCTTGCTTATAGTTTCAGAGGGCAGTCCATGACCATCATAGCACGGAACATGGCAGCACACATGATACTGGAACATGTGAGAGCTTTACATCCTGATTCAAAGACAGCAGGCCAAAGAGGAACACTGGACCTGCTACGGGCTTTTGAAACCTCAAAGTCCATGCTCAGTGATACACTTCCTTCAACCAGGACACACCTCCTAATCCTTCTAAACCTTTCAAACCACTCCACTTCCTGGTGACTAAATATTGAACTTATGTGGGTCATTCTCACTCAAACTACCATGCTCTCTCTCTAGAGAGAGAGAGACTATATATATATTATATATACATACACACACATACACACACATATATATGTGAGGATTTATTTTTCAGTTTTGTCTGAGACGGGGTTTCTCTGTGTAACCCTGGCTGTTCTGGAACTCCCTGTATAGATCAGGCTGTTCTTGAACTCAGAGATCTACCTGCTTCTGCCTCCCAAGTGCTGGGATTAAAAGCATGCCCCACCAAGCCACCAGAGGATTTTTTTTAGTGTCTCATAGACTGTGGTCTGGCTTGTCCAACAACAGCTGTCACCCAATGGAAAGGTGAAGCATTCAGTAGTTGTTACTGTTCGTGAGGTTGGCTGTGTCAGCTAGTCTTCAGTCTACATTGAAATCCCAAAGATGTAGGTTCTAATACCAGTAAAGGAATTCCTTAGCAGCAGGCTAGATAACCTTTTCAGTAACTGAGAGCAAGCAGGCAAAAAGCAAAAGCTTCATTCTTTCGTGTCCTTTATGTGGGCCACCAACAGAAAGTGTGCCCAGATTCAGGATGGGTTTTCCCACCTCAAACAATCCAATAAAGAAAACACCTCACAGGCATGCCCAGTTGCTTGGGTTTAATCAATTCCAGATGTAGTAAACAAAATTAGCTACCAAAATTAGCTACCACACCCTCTATTTTGCAGATACATAGACTGAGGCTCAGAGAACTTAAAAGACCAGACTTAAAAAGGTAAATAAGGGATAGCCTGGGTTTCCATCCCATCTGTGTCTGGCTGCCAAGTGAGATAGATAGATGATGAAATTAGGTTCCCCATGTGTTCTGTGCCCAGAGCAGAGAGGCCAGCAAGGTGGATCCCAGGATCTGCATAATCTTCATCAACAGAAGGACTCACTGACTGGAACCTTGGCTCTGTTTCATGGAAATCAGCATGGAGCCTCAAGTCCACATCTCTAGTGATGAGCAGAGGAAAGCTCCTGAGACTGAGATGTATTTAGCACAAGTTTCTTCTGTGAAGTGTGTGGCCTGGCACAGGGTCCTCAGTGTGGAAAGTGGCTTCATTCCTGGGCCTATCGGAATCGGGTCTTCCCTCCCTTCTAGGAAAATGCCCTCCTGCTTTGGAGAACTTCTGCTGTTGTTGCCACCAGCAGCCTGGCAGCGACCATTTTGAAAATTGTCCTGTATGTTTGCAGCATGAAAAACTTGCCATAGAATGGCTCTGACCACCCCAGGAAAGAAGCCACCTGCCCCACCAAGGGCTTTGTACTAGGCCACACACTTCCTGGAAGAAGTCTGTTCCCAGCCCCAGGGGAGCTCTTCCTCTGTTCACCACAAGAGGTGCCTACTCCAGGATCCATACTGATATGCATGAGGCAGAACCAGGGTTCATGTCAGTCTGTCCTTCTATTGATGAAGATGTGCAGACCCTGGGATCCATCTTTCTGACCTCTCTGCCCTGGGAGCAAAAACTTGCTCCGTAAATAGTTAATGATGAGTCACAAAACAAACGTTACCCGTAGAAGAACTACTGTTGCAGGCGTTGAGCATCAGGAACAAATGAGGTGAAATTCCTGTGTTGGAAGAAACAAAATGGAAGGTATAGTTGAGAGGTCTTTCCAGAGCTGTTAAGTTGGAGACGGTAAGACAGAGGGTAGAGCGAGGAGTGTGGAACAGGCTGGTGTTGTGGTTGCAAGTCCTGTGTGTTTGTCAGTTCCTGCAAGCAGAGCCTGAAGTGAGAATTTGAGAGAAGCCCCTAGAACAGGCAAAGGAGTGGGAGGAACCATCTTTATCCAGCCTGGTCTCAGGAGCTCGGAGCATTGCGTGCATACACATTCTGTCCAGTTTCACTTTAAGGATGATTTTCCCCAAGAACGCCTCTTCCCCTTTAATGGGATGAGAACCAGGCCAGGCAAAGACTGTTTCTAAGTGAGCTGGCTTACTGCACTGAACACAAAACCAGAAAAAGGAAAAGTAAAGCAGGATGAAGAGCTGAAAATGCCAGTCAAAATAGGCAGTAAGAAATCACCTGAGAGCAGAACACTAGTAAGGAAACGAACAGTTTGTGCCCACAGAGGAAACTGCCAAAATGGCCAGAGAGATCACCCTTCAAGGTGACACTCATGTGGTCAAGTGCTGTCATCATGCCAAGGATGTAGAGGAAGGATTTCACAAGGGTAGGGCCTCAGGTCACAGTGGACATTCAGTCTGAAGGTGTTTATATTTATAGTCATAGAAAATATCTGAGCTCTTAGATGTCCATTTTGGAGGGAAGGCCCAGGTATCAACAATGTCATTTACATATTAATGCACAGTTGTCAATGTGGCTGTCAGCCAGCCATTTGGCTCAGTTAGAGCTTTTGTTGGAAGTTCAAGAAAAGAGTTGGTGCTGTCAAAGCACAATCTCATTAATCATAATTAGAATATTAAATTCCAATTTACTCAGAGTCGCAAGAACCACTTCATGGCAAAGGACATATCTCAAGGCTTCTACAGCCCTGTGTCAGTCAGCTGCTGGCTATGGACTCTCAGATATGGAACAAGAAGAAAGAGGACTCTCTTAGCAAAGGAGCTGTCCTTCCACAAAATCTATGTGTAGGAATAGACAGGAGCAGGTGTGGAGAGTCCCCAGTAGGGCTGGGGAGATCTATAAAGAGATCTTTGAATAAGAAAAGGAAAAAGTAAGCTGAGGAAGTATCTTTGGGAGAGAGGCCAGTGCAAAGGCCCTGAGGTCACCTGGCACCTGGCTGAGTAAATCCTGGAAGTAGAACGGAGGTGAGAGGGAGGACAGTAGGCTATGTCCATGCACAGCCTGTGTATCCATGCAAGGTCCATCATCTTACTCCGGGAACGTTGGGAGCCACTGAAGGCACAGCTGAAGGATGACATGGTCGTGATATCCAGTTGATGGGATGATTAGAAAGCTCCCCTCCAGGGGGGTGTGCTGCTCCTCCATGGCCAACTGGCTGTCAGGCCTTTCACCCCCAACTTTCATCCAACCTAAGTCTGCAGGCAGAGGGGCCCACCAGCTCTTTCATCTGAGGCAAGAGGAGCAGGTACAAATGGGAAGGGGAAGAGTAGAAAGGAGCCACAGGGGCTCAGCCTGGCCCTTGGGTGGTTTATGGACATGTGATGGTGAAGGAATCCGGGCACTCACTGGAGAGGCAGAAACATCCTCTGGTCCCAGCCTCAGCTCAAAGGGCTTTAGAAATAATACCCTGAATAATTAAAAAGAGACTTGCTCTCCTACCTCCATCCTCGGGAGAGGGATATTCATCAGCAAATAAATTAAAACCAAATCTAACAATTTGCATGACTCAAGCTAAAGGCCAGGAGAGCTGCCAGAACCTGTCAGAGGAAACTGTGGAGGCTGTGGTTATGCTCAGGCGGCACAGCCCTGCCCCGGCATCCTCTATGCACTGAGGTTCCCTGCTCCTCTCCGAGCCCAGCTTCAGCTCAGCCATGTGGTAGAGGCAAAAGGCATTAGCCAGGAATTAGGCCCAGAGCAGGCATCCATGGTTGAGAGAGACAAGCTACAAGGAGCTTGTTTTTCAAGCCCTCCTGACCTGCTGATATACCTCTCAGAGTCTCAGCTTACCATTTGGGAAATTGGAAGATGACTTTGGTAGATTTGCATTGCAGCAAAGTGTACTGGCATTGAATGGGTTGAAATGACAGGGCTTCAAAAGGAAAAAAAATGGCTATGCAAATTCAAGGTAGAGCTACATTATACAACCTAAAAATATCCACAGATTCCAGCAAGCCCTGCTTCCGGGCAGCAGGGAAACTGTAATCCAAGACTCATATTTATTGTCCTTTGCTAATATTTTCCTTAGGAGCTGTTTTGGTGAGATCCTTTTGGTAAGGGCTGTAAGAGGCCTTGGATGGCATGTCCGCTCTGCTCCTGGCCCACCCATGAACAACATACTGCCACCACCACTTTATGTGTAAAAGGAGTCAGGGGGTATGTTGGGGCCTTGCAGGGCATGGGTGCAGCACCCTGGTCTCACTTGCTCATGTGTTAACTAGTAGGGACAGAGTGCCTTATGATATTCTTTCTTTTGGGGGTGTTCTTGGGACAGGATTTCTCTGTGTAGGCCTAGCTGTCCTGAAACTCATTCTGTAGACCAGGCTATCCTTGAACTCACAGGATCCGCCAGCCTCTGCCTCCTGAGTGCTGGGATAAAGGTGTGTGCCACTACTGCGTGGCTCAGCCTTATAATATTCCTGCTCAGTCCAGTCACAAGGAAGTACCGGACTTCTCCAAATGGTGGGAGTTTCTCCAGAATAATACTGCTTTGTTTTTGTTTTTGTTTTTTGTTTTGCTGTGCAAAAGCATTGGTCATGACAGATTAGAGAATGCCAAGTACTGACAGCCCTGATTAAAATGGCACGGCCACTAAATGCAAACACACAGCCTTGGATCTAATCACAGACAAGAAAAGAGCTGACCAAAAAAAAATAATAATAATGCACTCGGGACAACTGACAAAATCTGAATATGGCACATACAGATGAAACAAGGGTAAGATGGCATTGCAGTTGTATTACTGGCTTTAGTCACTGCCATGGATAGCCTTGCCAAGCCTGTTAGCATAAACCTTGCAATTGTAGCACTCAAGACAGGCAGAGGCAGGAGTATGGAGAATTCAAGGTCAACTTGGATTACATAGCAACACCTGTCTAAAAAGGGAAGGGGCACACACACACACACACACACACACACACACACACATCTCCATCTCCTAAGGGCTCTGTGAGCTCTGTAAGCAGCACTACCAACTGGGATCCAAGTAGTCACGTGCCTGAGTCTGTGGAGGACATTTTTTGGTTTTTTGTTTGTTTGTTTGTTTGTTTTTTGTTTTTTTTACTCAAATTACCATCAACTACTTTATAGTTAGGTGAACTTACAAAAGTTACCAAACTTCCCTGAGTCTGAATTTCCTACTGAGGATAATGTACCAGCTCAAGAGGTGGCTATAGGATTACAAATTCTTAACACAGTTCTTAGTAGTCAGAAAGAATTAAAATGACTAGAAATAGCTTCATTTCATGGTTGCTTAACACACAGGATTTTTGTTGTTGTTGTTGTTAATAATAGTATTATAAGAATAAGTAGCCACATCAATGTAAAAACCAGTGCTCTTACAATGACCTTCACGGCCTCATTTCTTTATTGCCCCACCTTCAGCCTTCTCTTCTCTTTTCTCTCTCTCTCTTGCTCTCTCTCTGTGTGTCTAAATATGCCATATATAGTTCTGAGCCAGGCCATTGGGGCCCACTTCCTGACAGGCTTCTCTCCAGAGAACCTCATTTGGGGAAGGGGTTCAAGGCAAGGCTCCTCTGTGTATCCCTGGCTGTTCTGGAACTCCCTCTGTAGACCAGGCTGGCCTTGAACTCACAGAGATCTGCCTGTTTCTGCCTCCTGGGTGCTGCAATCAAAGGCGTGTGCCACCATATCCCAGCAAGAACCTAAGTTTCACACCTCACCTCCTACAAATCTTTGCTCGAATGTCTGCTTCAAGGAAAAGATCTTCTTCCCCTCTGAGATTGCACCATCCCATATGTAATAGTTAGCTTTAATTGCCAAATCAACACAGTCTGTAATTACCTGAGAAATTAGTCTTAATAAGGTCTACATTGAGTTTACATGTGGGGTATTGTCTTGATTAAGTTGATTGATATGAGAAGCCCCAGCCCACCAGGGGCAGCACCATTCCCTAGGCAAGGGCTCCTGAACTCTGTAAGAATAGAGAAATTGAGCTGAGCACAAACAAGCAAGCGAGTGAGCATGTATGAGCTCATTTCTCTCTGCTCTTGACTACGGAAGTGAGGTGATTAGCTGCTTAAAGCTCCTAATGCTAACTTCCCTGTAATGATGTCATGGAATTATAAAATAAAATAAACCATTTCTCCCTTAAGTTGCTTTTTGTCAGGATGTTTTATCACAACATCCTCATACTCTAATCTCCCTTCCTTGCATCCATTCACCCCACAGCACCTACCTTTACATGACTCATCATGTGCTTGACTTACTCATCTTGTTTATGGCCTGCCTCCCACAGCAAAGCCTCAGTCTAGGACAGCAGTGGGCTTCATAGCTTCTGTTCCCTGTGCTCTGCAGCATCTGAACAGAGCAGACCCTCCACAAAGAGTCGCTGGATGAATAAATGGTGCACCATATGATATGCTGGACCTTGCTACCTGGCTCTAAAACTCCAGTGATGAAAGCTGGAAGGGGACCAGGCATCCAACTGGAGGTAGAACCTGTTCTTGGGCCTGGCCTCTAAAATGGTGTTGTGCAAACATGAGCCCTACAAAGTGAGGGTATTCTAGTTATAACTGAGTGAAGAGGAATTTCAAAACTGTAGCTGACATTATACAAGGCCCTTCTAGATGAGAAAAGGTGTTGGGCCTGTACAGCAGTCCCATATGTAGGGAGCACAGAGTGTAAGCATCCGGCCATGCAGCATAGTCCAGTCAAGAGTAACTGGCCTCATTAGAACCACAGCAAGACCCATATCCCACACTTTAGAGGCACAAAAGCAATTCTCCCAGGCTACTTGGTTCCACATTAGGCCTCAAAAACTCATTTTCCACCCTATGCTGCAACTAGAGTTTAGCTCTAAGGCAGAAAGTCATCTGGCATCACTGAAGCCCTTGACTTTAGCCAAATCATCTTCCTAGGCAGGCCCACAACTCTGCAGGTAAGATGCTACTACTTCACCCAGCAGGGGTTAGAAGAAGCTATTTCTCAGGAGGAGATATCTACAGATCTTCACTGGATAGGAGCTGAGGAAGAAAGACAGAGCCTGTCATTCCTCATTGCTCAAGAGAAGCCTAAAGAGAAAGTTGGCTCTGGAGTCTAATGGGCACCTGAGCTCAGGACTGAGCTCTCATCCTTAGCTGTATTGGACAACACCTTCAGCATCTCTGAGCCTCTTTTTCTTAACTAGGGCAACAACTGGTCCAAACATAGGCTCATCAGGAGTTTGAATTTATAGATTCAGAAAAAAACTTCCAATAGAACTTGAGAACTAAATGCTTCTCTGAAACAACCTCACCGAGTTCTCGGAAAAGCAAACCATGCCATTGGGATGCAGCAGAACCACTAAGACAGATGGGGGAGCATTCTGGGTCTTTGGAGTGTTCTGTTTTGTTTTCCTAGGTGCCCTGTTGTCAGGCAGAGAGAGAAGAAGGAAGGCTAGGAGAGGCCAGTGAGATGCAAACTGGATTACTGATGGATCTTCCTATTCCAGACCTTTGTAAGGTTTCATTGCCTGGCCTGTCGTTCTCTAAGACACCTGTATGCTTATAACATATACTTCTCCTTTTGCTCTGTTGGTTGCAGAGGGATTTCCACTCTTTGTAGACTGAGGTTCCATCCCTCATGGGATTTTGCAAAGGTGCCTCTCAACCTCTTCCCCTGGGAAATAGAATCTACCCATCCCCACTGGTCCTGAGACTGACTTAACCAGTGAAATGAGGGATTTCTGAGATATCCAAGCCTGGGCATTAAGAAGACCTAATACATTCCCACTTTATGTCCTGAGGCAGCTGAGCTGTCACGTGGAGAGGCTCCTAGAGCCATTCCCATCCAGGCCTCAGCTGGCCTAGCCACCCCAGCCCAGGCTCCAAACATGTGCAATTGCACTCTTTCTTGAATGTCTCAGCCCTGGAAGACAGCTCACAGAGTTGTCCTTTGGCAGTTAGACTGTCCCCACTGAGCCCTCCCCAAACTTCACACACACCAAGGAGTGGGGAACTGTTGCTGTGCTTGCCACTATGTCTTGGATGAGTTGTTAGGCAGCAGTAGAAAACTGAAACAAATTGAACCAAAGGAGTAGCAACCCTCTCTATGTACAACCACTGGGTTCTACGATAGTGATGGAAATGAGCTAGGTGCAAGGCCCAACCCAGTCTCTCTTACTGGGTATTTGACTCTGCATCATTCCATGCATTATAAACAACTCTCTTAACTGCACCCCTTGTACCCACGGGCCAGGTCAGTGCTGCAACTTCATGGAACAAGCTGCACAGAAACATGCTCCTCTTCTCCACTTATCAATACTTTACCAAGCAACTAACGTCCCATGAACATTTCTATGAATGGCTAATAGCCATGAAAATATACTCCATTTGCAAAAATACAAATTAGAGCAAGGATCAAATTCACCTTCCTGCTTATCATTTCAGAAGGTGAAGATGAATAACAACTGAATAGACAAGGGTAGGATACACTGGGGTCTCAGAAGACAGAAACCAAGCAATTTGAAAGGAAGATTAGCAGTGTCTCTGAAAATATACAATGTGTGTATCCTTCCACTTCTGAGTTCATGCCCTCATGAACTCAGGAAATATTAGGACATGCTACATACACAAAAAGATGCATGCAAAAACATTCTCTACAACAGTGAAGCTCACGGAGTCTTCCCAGCTCCCCAGCAACAGTAATCACGCCAGACATGGTGACACATGACTTAATCCCCTTTCCTTGGGGGCTGACCTAGGAAATCCCAAGTTTGAGATCAACGTGAACTACATAGACTGTTCAGGAGGGTCCTGGGCAAGAACCGGTCTTAATAAATAAGTCGCACATAAATACCTGAATGCAGGCAGTACATCCCTGCTCTGCTGTGCAAGACAGCTAATAGGATGACCAGCATCTTACACTGTACTAATTCAGGACATACATGTGGACACACATGACACACACAACAGAAGAGAAAGGTCTCCAAGATGTGCTGCTAAGCGGAAACACACATTTTATGGTGGTTAAGAGAAAACAAACCTCCAAAGACTGATAAACAGTAGACTCGTTGGGCTTCGGGGAGTGTCCTCTGGTAGGCCAGCAGTGTTTGGAGGACTGAGGAAAACATTTATTACTTTTATTTTGACTTCATAGCAATAACAATGTATGTGTGTATTTCTTGTGCTGTTAAAAATAATTTTACAAAAAGCATGTGAGTGTCCAAGTTGGTGGGGACAGAGGAATAGAGTCCAGGCTGGGGGAACATGGGAACAATACAGGAGGGGGCTGCATGGTAAGGGCTCAAGGCTTCGGAGGAGGTAGTGTGGAAGAGGGGTCAGTCCTCCCTGCTAAGACCTGTGGGATACACACACACACACACACACACCCTCCACACACACATCCTCCACACACACCTTCCACTTTTTCTGCCACACAAAAAGACTTCATATCCATCTTAATGGCACTTCATTGACTACTCTGTGCATTCAATGTCTTCAGGACAGCCACCCATTTCTCCCCTCCCGTCCATCCATTATATTCATCCAATAACAATTTAAGCTTCCTAGGTGCCTCAGCCTTAGCCACCAGCCCTTCTTTGGAAGCTTATGTCACTATGGCTAGAAGGCTCAAAAAAAAAAAAAAAAGAAAGAAAGAAACTCATCTAATTTAATCTTTGCCCATTGTGTAGAAAAGAAAAGAGACATGACTTATTCTGGAGTCTCCGCAGGAGGCAGAGCCATGGGTGAAATGTGGCAGATGCTAATTAGCCACTCACATAAGCAGGACTATTTCTCCTTATCTGCACATTCTGTTCATCTATGTGCTCTGGTTCAACTAATAACACAAAAACGAATGGATGAGCAATGAATGGGGGAAAACCTTCAGAATCTAAAGTTTAAAGGTTTTTGTGGATTTCTCACCATAGGGAAAGAAGGGAGAAGCTGGGGATGGAAGGGGTGAGTCTCTGTAGTGCAAGCTCCGTTGCCTGGAGAGGGGATGGAGGACGCAAAGGGCAGAGAGTTTGGGCAGTTGGACGGTTGTCTGTGCTGCTACATGCTCACTGGATTGACCAATAGGGCCAGGCCACCAGTGCTGGGTAAGAAACAGGACTTACGGGACTTGACCTAGGGCAAGAGTTCCCAAACCTGAACACTCATCAGATGACTTTAGGGACATTTAAAGTGTCACTCCATCCTGGAGTTTCTGACTAGAGACTCTGAAGTGGGCCAGAGTGTGTGTGTGCTGCTAGCCCCCCGGCTCTTAGGACCTGACAGCCTGGAGGCCACTCAGTGTTGGAGGATGCCCATATCCAAATTTCAACAGATGGCACCTAGGAGCTGAGCATCTCAAAACTCATCCAGAGTGAGGCACCAGTTTTTGCTTATCTGATTTTCTTTCTGTTTGTCGGTGTGTTTGTTTTTACAGTGCTGGGGATGAAACTCGGAGCCTCATACAGGGTAGGCAAGTGCCTTGCCACTGAGCGATGACCCTGATCCTCTCTTAATCTCCATTGTTGATCGACTGTCAGTGTTTCTGGGAGATACATAAAAAAAGATTTATAGAAGAAAAAGGAAACAATTCATAGATCTATACAATATAAGTTCCTGCTTGTTAGATTCCTTGGGTTTGCTTTTAACCTCTGGACTTTTTTTTTTTTTTACAGAGTAGTGACCAAAAGTGTGTGCACTAGCAGCATCCTCAGACACCCTCCTCAAGTAGTCCCAGGATAGAGCCTCTGCTCTACCCTCAGGCCTATCACAAGGTCAACAAGGACACCCCAGTCCCCACAGCAGTGAGTCGCCTCTCTCCCTTCCCTATCAGCCCTCAGATCAGGATGAGCCTTAGACCCTGTCCTACATCTGTGGCATCTGTCTCGACAAGGGCCAGTGCTGGAGCATTTTCTGAAACATTTTTGAAGTAGTGCTCTTCTCAGAGGGTTGATACTAGAGACACTGTTTCCTGTGGTCACATTCCTGGCTGGAAAGTCAGCGATGCTGGGTCTCCTTTTAGATCTACATCTAACTAGCCAAGAGGCAAATATTTCTCTGGAAGCTTCTCTCTCTCTCTCTCTCTCTCTCTCTCTCTCTCTCTCTCTCTCTCTCTCGAGGGCAGAAAGGCACTCTCATTCCCACAGTGTTGTCATTGCTATTCTAAAGATCTGAAAGTGGCAAAAGACCTTGAAGCCAGGTACTAATGGATGGGTCAGGAGCCATAGTGAGAACTTGAGATCCCAGGGTAGGCAGGCATGACTCAGAGGCCTCATCAGTATATTAATGGCTGCCATCTCTCCCTCACAAGGCACCCTGGGGCCACTGAGTCAAGCTTGCCTTTTCCCAGGAGCAGTTATGGAGTCCATGACCTTCAGACCCATGCCAGGGTCACAGCCTTGCAGAAAGAGATTAATCAGACGCAGCAGTGCATCTGCCCTGCCAAACAGACCTAAACCGGGCTTCAATAGGTACTCACGGGCTAGCAAAATGGTTCAGCAGGGGAAGGTTTTCACTACCAAGCCTGGTGGTCTGAGTTTGATCCCCAGGACCCTCATGTTGGAAGGAGAGAACTGACCCCCAGAAGTTGTCCTCTGATTTCCACGTGTACATACCAGTACTTCGCCCTGTATCACAAGGCTCTCATTACTTGTGTAAACATCAAAGAAAGACCAATGTCATTTCTAGCTCAGCCCATCAGGAGCAGCTTGCCAGTATGACCTCCTCTCTCCCAGGCCTTCCCTCTCATTTTCCCACTAGCAGCAGCAGACTTAGAGGTTATACCTGGGCCAGGCAACAATCTGATCACTGAGCCTGAGTTGCCACACAAAATCCTCAGGGCCAGTCAACAAAGAAGATACAGCCGCTTTCTGCTTGTTCTGAAGATTCTTAGTGATACAAAAGCCACACACATGTAATAGACACCAGGCTATGACTTTTGAGGGAGGCTCTTTGCCAACCCAGCTATTTAACAGTATGATGCTGCCTTGGGACAATGGGCAGTAGCAGGAACTGCAGTTGCTGGCCATCCCCACAGTCACAGGGGAAACTAGCCATTCCACAGGCAGTCCACATTGCTAAGCTAGGTCTATTAGGTCAGGCCTGGTCATACATTTTGACTTGCACTGGGTATATCAAGACATTATCACATAGGGAACTGAAAGTGTCTGTTTTGTGATAGACAATATTACCAGCTCCAGTTTCCATGCTGGGGTTTGGAGGGATGTGACCCAGAGAACTGAAGTCATCCACTTGAGAGTGAGGTAGAAAGCAGACAGAATGCTCATAGGCAACTTGGCTCCAATAAGCTTCTATTGAGACCTACTGCGTGTGACAAAAATCACCACACAGACTCAATATCTGGGAACATGTGTGATGGTATTTATGCTATGTTCAAAAAAACCAATTTCCCCATTTTTCTCTGAAGCTGTTGAGGGGCGGGGGATAACACAGAACTATTTGAATCTCCTTTGTCAATATTCTTTATACCTGCCAAAGAGAACATTCTGGGATCATACAAGGAGAAGCTGTTCTCGGCACAATACCTCCTATTATCGCTGAATCAACAGCTCCAGGCTTGGGGCAAGAGCATTGTGTCTTTTTTAAGGAAAGAAAAAAAGCTAGATCCTTTGAGTTTCCTAAGCATGCTGACTGGGTTTTCATTGTATTGTGAAGTGTGTTTTCTCCTGCCCAATTACAACCCTGCACATTACCCAGCTGACGTGGAAAAGAAAGACAAAGCAGTGCTGTTGGGTGGGGTTCTGATTCTCCTTTCACAAAGAACCTTCCACAGGAGCAGTGGGAGGGGCAGGTCAGCAGGAGAGCTGTGCAGGGAGGGCTGACACTCATGTTTCACTCACATTTCATAACAAGCCCTGGGAAGGAAGATTGCTGTTTCTAAGGGCACTGAAGCACAATGTTTTAGAGCACAGATTCCTGGCCCAGAACTTATAAGGTTCAACTCCTAGGGTCACCACACATGGACTCTGTGACCTTAGGTTCATCGCCTAATCTTTCTGTGCTTTCTTCCCTGGGTTGTGTGAGCAATGTCAAAGTTCACACAGTCCAGTCAATCCTCCTGTGCCAAAGGATTCCAGCACCTGGATTCAATCTATCCAGGACCTCCGTGAATACCAAATTCCAGAGGAGCTCAGATGCCTTATATAAAATGGCATAGTATTTACATATAATCCATGTACACCATGCTGCATGCTTCACATCGTCTTTGGGTTGTTTATAAAGAATACTCTGCATGTTCTGTAAATAGCTGATACACTGTTCTGTGGGGGATAATGACAGGAATAGAAGTCAGTGCACATTCAGGACGGATGCAGTTTTTATCACTTTGTTTCTGTGGTGCTAGGGCTCCCTTTGTGAATATTACTGACCTGAGGCTGGTTGAGCCCCTGGATGTAGGACCCACAGACAGGGGTGCCTTCCCGGCTACAGGGACTGGCATCATGCCCAGCAAGAGCCAAGGCCTCGTATACAGCAGCCATCACTACTCCAACTTCAAAATAACTCACAGAGCCCACTGTTGAGAAAGGCAGAAGTCATGAAGCTGTGTGGGACTTCACTTCCCCACTAAACACAACCACTTTCTAAAAATAGCACTGTGGTGGCCTTCTGGGACTCAAGGCAGCAAGGCGATGCTCCCTTCTCTCATCCCAATCACATCCATCCTTCAGATCCCCTGGGATCCATGGCTGACAGTTCCAGGATCATAACCTCCACCGCCCGGCCCAGCTGTTCTCTCATGACAGGGAAGCCAGCCTCTCCTTTTGCTTCTACCCCTATCCCAGCATATTTTCGTCTATGGCCCTTTCTTTCCCTGAGCTGAGCTGGGTCCAGGGGTCCACACACTTGGGTGCACATGGCCAAGGCTCACCCCCAGAGCAGCTCCTAGGCTCTGCCTCCACCATCTCAGCTACCTGCCAGCCCTGCCAGCATCCTGCAGAAGCATAGCTACGGTGTGACTGTGCTCTGGATCTGCCCTGCCAGCATCCCCTCTCCCACCAGGCAGGGGACCTGTGAGAAGTCCAGGTACTCCTTACTCCAAGTTCAGAATTAACACACTAGCCTCACTTTCCCTGGAAATCCTCACCTTGCATGTTTCCAGCTGGGATGAGGACCTATGGCTCAGGAGGCCTCTGGGCCTCTCCCTAAAAGCTATCACTAAATGTCTGGCCAAGCCCCTCCCCCTGGGGCTGAGGAAAAACTATAAGAGGCTAAGCCCTAGCCAATCTCCCCCTCTAAATGTTTTTTTTTTCCTTTTGACACCTTTGAACAGAATAATCTATATTAAAATGTGTAATGTGTGCCATTAAAATTTGAGGCAAAAAAAAAAAAAAAAAAACCCAAAAGCACAATAAAAGAAAGTCATTGATAGTATTAGCTGCTTCTTTCATCACTGTAACGAACCAACTAATGGACAAGAAATTTAAACATGGTCCAGGGGGTACAGCATGATGGGTGGGCATGGCCCGGTGAGTGGTGGGGCAAACTTGCAGGAAAAGTTTGTTCACATCTTGGAAAATCAGGAAACAAAATGCTTGGGTAGGAAACACAGAGCTTAGCCGAAAGCAGAGAGTTCAGGGTAGAAGCGGGGCTGGAAGCTGGGCTAGGCTATCCCCCTCAAAGTCCAGCCCCACTGGCCCACCCCTGCTTGTCACACTTCCTACCCAAGAGGGTCCACAGCCTCTCAGAACAAAATCTCCAGCTAGGGACCAAGTGTGCAAACCCTAGAACCTGTGAGGGCACTTCAGAACATTACAGGAGCGTTCCGCAGTCCAGAGGTAATCCATAGACACGTGAGCTTCACCTACACTCCCCGAAATTAGCTCTTCATTCCCATATACAGCTGGGGAAAGTAAGTGTGTAGTCTTGACTTATAATTCAGACACATAGGTCTATATAGTGGACAGGTGTAGAACCCAGTCACGGGAAACGTTATGGATCAACTGGGCAAGGCTGTGGTGCCCAGTTGTTTGCCCAAATCCCCGATGAGATGCCGTAGTGAGGGTATTACCTGGACGTGACTTAGCATCTTAGTCTCTTGTAGTAAAGCCGATTACCCCCCCCCCTTAATGTGAACGGACCTCATGCAGTCAGTTGAAAGGGTTTAAGAACAAAGGCTGAGGTTTTCCCAAAGAGGGAAGAACTAGGTGTCAAGACTTCCACATGGAGGCCCGCCTGTTCACTGGCTCTTCTGCACATCATCCTACCTGGGTGTTAGCTCCCTTATGCTTGAGCTCTCCCATCTATCAACCCATCAATGCATCATCAGTGCCTGTATTACCAGCCCTGCACACACATTAGACTTCTTGGCCTGTCTGGCCTGTGCTGAAAATTGCAGACTCATGATTGCAACCACAACTCTTACTTGAATTCTGCCCTGTCCCAGAGTTTAGAATTGCCATATTCTACAACAGCATGAGTTAATTCTTTGAAATATCCACTCATCTACCTACCTACCTATCTACCTACATACATAACTACCTACCTATCTCTATCTGCCTGTCTGTCTATCTGTCTGTCTGCCTGTCATTTATCTCTCTGTCTATGTATCCATCTATTTATTTATTTATTTATTTGACTGTCTGTCTTTCTATCTATCTATCTACCTACCTACATACCTACCTATCTCTATCAGATATCTGTCTATCTATCTATCTATCTATCTATCTATCTATCTATCTATCTATCTATTTATCTGTCTGTCTGTCTATCTATCTATATCTATCTGTCTACCTACATGCCTACCTATCCCTATCTATCAGCTAGCCTCTATTATCCATCTTTCTGTCTTTCTATCATCTATCTGTCAGTCTATTCATCTGTCTGCCTGCCTGCCTATGTACTATCTATTATCTATCTATCTATCTATCTATCTATCTATCTATCTATCTATCTATCTATCTATTTATCTATCCTCTATCTTGCTTATTCTATTTTTCTGGAAAACTCTAAATCTCTGAAAAACAAAATGGATCTGGGGACTGCTCTGAGATCCTTTGAGGAAGTTACAGCAGGCCAGAGGTCAAAAGAAAAGAAAGAATGGCCACAGTGCCACAGTGATCATTTTGGGGAGGCCTTTTGTATTGCAATATCTGTCTCACCAAACACACCCTGTAACATTCTCCTAACAGGAAATCACATTGCAGAGCCCTCTGAGGCCTGCACAGTGGACCACGTGCTGGCCCGAGATCATCTGTTTCCCAGCCAGAGCAAATGAACCCTATGCCTGGCAGAGGCAAAGACATCAATAGCAGAGTCAGGAACAGCCTGTGAGGAGAAACGAGGCATGGAGCCAACAGGAAGAGGACAGTCTTGTGGCTAAGTTTTTTCACATCAGGAGTGGCTGCAGTCTGTTTGCAGCTGAGGAGTTGTGAGGAGTTGTAGGGACTCCATGCGTAGTCTTATGTAAGCCAGGGAGAAGACGTATGTAAGGGACCAAGAAGCTAGAATTCTTCTCAGAAGTGACCATAAGACCCGAGCTTCCTGGAATATGCAATGGTCTAACCCTCCCTCAGGAGGCAAGATAGGCAAGATAGCATGCTCGCAGCAACTTGAGTTAAATCCCAAAGGACAGCTGCCACCACGCTCTAAGAGATACAAGTGGAAGAAGCTAAGAGAAAAGAAATTTCACAAAGTAAGAACATGACAGTCCCCTTGCATGAGCCATATCGTGGAAGGCTGGATGCAGTGTAGGCAGAGTGCTCTGTCTGCTCAGACTTTTCTTTGAGCTCTGGTTACTTCCTGGTCCCTGGCTTACTTCTAGCCTTTAGGATTGCTGGTGCCTTTGTCTGACTTGGGAAGGAAGGCAAGGTGAGTCAGGATACATTAGCTATACCCCTCATAGCCTTCCTATCCTTTAAATGTACTTTTTAGGACTTTGTCCGATTTCAGGAATTCTAAGGGATATGGGAAGAGGGGAGCAGAGTTCAAGAAAGGATACTCCAGGGCTGGAGAGATGGTTCAGACATTAAGAACACCACTTGTTCCTCCCGAGTTTCTGAGTTCAATTCTCAGCAACCATATGGTAGCTCACAACAATCTATAGAGATCTTGTGCCTTCTTCTGGGGTTCATCTGTACTTGCAGACAGAACATTGTATACATAATAAATCTAAAAAAAAAAAAAAGAAAAAGAAAGGATACTCCATTTTTCTTCACTGGCAGGTGGCTCAGGTCAAGGGAATGAAGTACAGCTTCCACCGGTCAGTAGACCATGGAGATGCTCTGTGTATCTGAGAGACCATCAGCCTCCAGCCAGAGAGAGCATGGCCAAGAAGAGAGCAGAGAGACACTGTGAAGGGAGAGCAGAGCCTTAAGAACCCCAAATTCTTCTGCCTTTTCCATGACACTACAAGATGGGCATTGAATAGATGAAAAACTGCAGGCCCTGAGTGTGGAGCTACTTTCCAAGGGCTCCCAGGAAATAAGCTTTTCAGACTGGAATCCTCCATTTCTGTCCATGCTCTAGGCCGAGTGGAATAGGGGACAAACCTTCCAGGCTGCTGGCCTTATGGTCACAACTCTACTTAGTCTTGCTGGCTAGCTACCAGTCCAGCACACTAATGTGGTATGATAGCTCGTATTGTTTCAACACTGGGCAATTTATGATGATCACAGGCCAGACATTTCTTGGCTCTAGTAACTGGAAAGTCCAAGGTTGAGGGATTTTTCTCTAGTGTTCATATGCAGAGGCCATTGCATGGGAGAAAGTGAAGGAGCTTGTAAGCTCAGCTCTCCCTTCTTCTCATAAAGCCTCCAGTCCCAACATGGAGGCCCATCCTCATGATGTCATCTAACTCTAACGACCTCCTGAAGGCTGCCCTCCAAATACAATCAACACATAACTGGGTACTGACTTAGCTAGGATTTCTGTTGCTGTGATAGAATATTATGACCAAAAGCCTTGAAGAATACTACTTCCATTCTATTGTAAAAAAACAAAACAAAACAAAACAACAACAACAAAAAAAAAAAAACAAGCTACTTCATGGCTTCCTCAGTCTGCTTTCATACAGTACCCAGACCCACTTTTGAAGGGCTGCTCAGTGAGCTGAGCCCTCACACATCAATCACCAATCAAGAAAATACCCTACAGACTTGCCTGTAGGACAACCCTATGAAGTCATTTTTCCCAGTTGAGATTTCTTCCTCCCAGATGACCCTAGTTTGTGTCAGGCTGACATGAAAACTAGCCAGCATGATTAAGTTTCCAATACATGAACTTTGGGGTCACTGTCCAAGCATAACATGGTGCTTGACTTGATTTCTTCTGACTCTCTCCTTTGTCTTCCCACAGTCTAGGGAGAGTGCAGCTTTCTCAATACAGGCAACACCGTTAGAAAATGGAGGCCCCTCCCTTGGTGGTCTAATCCCACATGCATGTAGTCTTTAACCAACATCTTTCAGAAGTGCTCCCAAGCCACCAGGCCTTGCATTTGCCCAGTGAAGACCAAACTGAGGACCTGCCAGCCACATGGAACTCTCACTTATGCTAACCTGATGTCTCAGGTTCCTGTCCTGTAGAGATCCCAAGTCCAAGGCCCAGTAAGTCACCACACAGCAAAGATAACGTGGATCCCAAATCATAAAAGCCTGGGCTACTTTCACTGCAGATGAGTGGACTGCATGGCTGTGGAGGCCCCTTCCGGCTCGTGTTCTCTGGGGAGTTGCATCTGGATAAAGATTCAGGGAACCAGCAATACCAATTTACAAGGTTTATAAGAGTCTCCTTGCCTCTGGCTGATCCTAGCCTTGCCACACTTCACCATGTTCCTACAATGGCAGCTTGGACATGCCCTCCCAGATCCAAGACCTCAGCACTGCTTTATATACCTACATTCCCCATGGTCTTGGCCCTCTCTGCCCACTGCCCACTTCATCCATATTTTGGATTGAATGTACTCCCACCCCCATTTTACATGTAGAAGTCCTGACTGCCAATGTAAGGGGGTTGGAAGTGAATTGTTTAGAAGGTAAGGATAGCACTCTAGACGGCATCCTCATAAGAGGTTCAGTGCCTTTAATGGATACTTTACTTGTCTACATGTAAGGACACAAGAGAAACAGTTCAAACCAGGATGTAGGTACAGGATGCTGGAACCTTCATCTTGACCTTCTCAGATTTAAAACCAAGAGCTAAATGTCGGCGACATTTTGATTTAGTGGAGCAAACTGACAAAGACAGCCATACCCACCCCTCTAGAAGAGAACTTTGTCAAGCAAACCAGTGCTAAGGCTTGGCCTATCCTCTTGAACCCAAGTTACCCATCTTTCCATCACAACATTCCCCCAACTCCCCTCCCTCACTTTTGAGGAGCCAGCTCCATGCAACCTCTCCTGTCTGGTGATCACTCTCACTCAGTCTTGTGGTCTTCGTCTGCTACCTTGATCTCCCCACCAAGCTGTAACAACAGTTTGGTGTCTTCTTGCCCTCCCTGAACCCTGTATGTAAGAGTTACTCAATAAAAAACAAAAACAAAAACAAAACAAAACAAAACCTAGTATTAAATTCCAATGGTGCCTGTCTTCCACTATCCAAGCTCCTGCAGAAGTCCAGAAAGGTAGGAGCAGAGGCCTACTGTGTGATGGGCACCTGTGGTCCCTCTGCCCCTCACTATTCCATGCCTCTTGCCTTGAGACTCTCATGTATTCAGAACTCAGCAAATGGTTGCTAAGGACATACTCTGTTCTAGGCACCCATGCCCATACTTTGCCCGAGGTCTTGAACATAGTAGTTTCCTGTGTTTATTGGCTATGAAAAGGAAAAACGTGACAGCACTGCAACACATATTGATATTCCAGCCAAGAAGGGGCCACATCCTATTGTATCCCTTATATCCCTGCTGGCATTGTAGCCAACTTAGTATTCTCTAATAAAGTCACCTGTCATGCATTTCTGAGCATGCTCCTACTGTGAAGCAATGCATGGTCATAAATGACTATACTTCTTCACATTTCTTAGCAGAAGTAACCACACAGGTTCCATCCTGCTCCTCTCTGCACCCTCTTTACTTTATAGGTAGAGGGACTAAGGTAGGAAAGGTGGAAGAAACAAGCTGTGCATCACAGGGCAGGGGCCATCCCCACAGAGAGGATCCTGAAGGCCCTGAACAGGCCACCTCCTCCCAGGGGCCCAGAGTAACCCATCCTGCACTGCACTTGGGATCCCTTTCACGTACTCTGGAGAGGAGACTGCACTTGAGACAAGGAAACAGCTGTGAAACCACAAACATGACAACTGGAGTCAGTCATGAGTGTCACTCTGGGACCAGAGTGCAAACCAGTCCAGAACACACAAGCCCTGCAGCTGTTCCCAGGTATGAAATCTTCTTCATGAACCAGTGAAACCTCTGCTGAGGCTAACACTATTGCTGCTGACCAAAGACAGCGATTTGTTTGTATCTTAAAGACAGATGTTGGCAGAATTACATCATAACACATGTTTAGACCCAGTGTTCTTGAACCAGAGTTTGGGGAAAGAGAAGGTAATGTTTCATGGAAACCCTGGAAGGGGGGGGGAGAATAAAATTAAAAATGAGCAAAATCAGTGCCCATTCTCTCATCAATGCTATAGAATTACGTCTGAAATTTCACAGCAGCACACCTGCATCTGTGGTTAAATTTGTGTGACTCCACCTAGCATAACCACTTCACACAGCTGGCTGTGCATGCCGCATGGCAGCAGGCAGGGTGAGGGGGCCTCCCACATGGCCCTCTCATTATCTTCTCTACTCCCCTACGTGTGGAGACTCATACTTAGCAACACCACCACTGATTCTATGTCAGAGGGGATAGGAAGTTCCAAGGCTGGTCCTCATCAGGCAATTTCAGATCAGCTGTCCATTCCCCCACTAACCAATTGTGTGTGGTAGAAAGGCCATTCTCATTGACTCCAGCCAGTCAGTGCAGTGAGGGGACCACAGCAAGCCTCCTGCCGGTAAGATGACATGACTGGAGAAGAACATGCATTTCCAAGGAGGAGCACAGGTTCTTGGGAGGTGGGACACATATGTACAGGAGGAATAAATCCAGACCATACATGCTCCTTAGTTGATGTCTCAGTCTCTGTAAGCGCCCATGGGTCTGGGTTACCTGTCTCTGTTGGTCTTCTTGTGGGGGTTCTGTCCCCTCCCAGGATGGAATATAATTTAAAACCCAAACATGAGTACATGCAACTTCAGCCGTTCAATAGTTGACAGAGATACCAAAAACATATGCTGGGGAAAAGAAACCATTTTCAACAAATAGTGCTGGAAAAACTGGATATCAACATACCAAATAATAAAATTAGACCTCTATTTATCACCTTGCACAGAAACTAACTCTAAATGGATCAAAGACAGAAACCTGAAACCTGAAACAATGCAGCTGCTATAAGAAAACATAAGCAGCACCCTAATGATAGAGGTATAGGAAAGGATTTTTGGAATAGGACTCATTTCACAAAAATTAACAAGGACAAAAATTGACAAGTGGGATTTTATAAAACCAAAAAGTTTCTGCAACACTAAGGAAATAATCAATCAGGTGAAGAGGAAGGCCACAGATTAGGAATCTTATCTTTGCCAGCTATATATCTGACAAAGAATTAATACTCAGAATATATAAAAACCCAAGAAACAAAGAGTGGACAAAACAAATGGCCTATTTAAAAATTGGACCTGGAACCTGAATATACAGATAGTTCTCAGGAGAATAACAACAACAACAACAATAAAGAACAACAACAAGAAAAAGAGAAAAAATATCTCAAAAACACTCATCATCATGAGAAGTTAGAAAAACGAAAACCAAAGCACCTTTAATATTTCATCTCACCCTAGTCAGAATGACAAATATCAACAAAACAACTAATAACAGACACTGGAGAGGATGTGGAGAAAGGGGAAACCCCCATTTACTCCAGGTGGAATTGTAAACTGAAACAGCCCCTATGGAAATCAGTGTAGAGAATGCTCAAAAAGCTAAAAATAAATTTTCTGTATGATCAAGATGTACCAATCCTCGACATACGCTCAAAGGACTCAACTTCCTACTCCACAGATACCTGCTCAGTCACATTCATTGCTGCACTATTCACAATGGTAGGAAACGGAGGCAACATAAGTGCCCTTTAGCCAATGAATGGATAATGAAAATGTGGTACATACACACTACAGAATACTATTCAGCTAAAAAGAAAAAAAAATGAAATCATGAACCTTGCAAGTAAATGGGTGAAATGAGAAAGGATTATATTGAGTGAAATAACCCAGACCCATAAATACAAATGTTGCACGTTCTATTTCATCTGAGGATTCTAGCTTCAAATCTTCAGATGTGAGTACAAATCCTGCAGTAATTGTGGAAACCAGAAAAATAAAAAGAGAGCATTTTTAGAATGGGGGTGGGGATCAATAGAAGAAAGGAATAACGGGGTACAAGTTATCTGATTGAGGAAATGAAAAAAATGAGTGAGCTCTTATTAGGGAGAGGGAGACAGATAAATACAGAAGGATAAAGGAGAGGAAAATAACTGTAAGAATATCTGAAAAAGTCAGAAGAAATCATACTATTAACTATCTACTTTAAAATACCTGTTAATACCCATTAAGTCAGTATATAAACATACAAATATAGTTTGAATTAAAATTTCCCATCTGAGCTGACAATACTTCCTCTAAGAGCCAATGAACATCTAACAAAATCCTAATATCAAGCATGAAAAGTTTCTTTTGAACTGATGGTCAGGGTTGTATAAGAAACTCTCAAAACATCACATGCTATTACTGTTGCCCGTGGTTGCCTTTCAGGAGTGGAAGGTACACTACTATTGACGAAGACACGATGGACTTGAGACACAGGGCCCAGAGGTCCCTGACCTAGAAATGACCTAAAAGCCTCCTCTTTGAGGACTACATTTTGTGGTACTTGAAGGTATCATGAAAGCTTCCAGACGCATCCAACAGTCCCACTCAACTGTGACACTTGTGAACCACAGCACCCACATCACCAGCAAGCATGGCATAATAGTCCTAAAGGTGCAATAGTGGCACATGTATTTAGTGGTAACCACATCTCTCTAATTGGACTTAAGGTCTGCTCAACAAGAGGGAAAACATGCCTCATACTGGAAACCTGGCCAACTACCCGGCTAAAGAAGTAATGGGCCTTGAAGGCGAATCTACAGCCACCACTTTATATCCACAGACAAAGATAGTCTTCAACCCTCATCAAGGAAACTTCTTTTTGCAACAGACAGAGATTGTTACAGAAAACCACAACCAATCCAAAAGCATAATTTTGGAGCCTAGTCCCAACACCTCTATTCAGGGAACATTGTGGGCTAGGGCACCAAAAGATTGTAAGATCCAGAAGGTAAAAGAGTTTTCTGTGAGACTATGTCTCCTATTAGTGTCAAAAGTTATACCCATAAAATCCCACCAACATGACTGCCTAAACATGAGCTGAACAAGGACAACAACAAAAGACATGCTTAAGTGGATTAGGGAAAGACCCAGAGGCTTCAACTCTACACAAAGAACTACAGGCAACTAAGGAATACTGAGAGTAGAAAAACTGTCTCCCCCAGGGAAAAGCACACCAATTGGTTATCCAATATCAAATGGTTAGGCCTGAAAACATATATAAAAAAATAACATTCCACAGATTGTGCTTAGTGTTTAAGAATATATATTTACATACATATATGTATGTAACAACAACTAATGGAAAAGAGGTCATGATTTTGAAAGAGACCAAGATGAGGTATGTGGTAGGGTTTGGAGGGAAGAAAGGGAAAGGAAAAATGATATAATTGCTTTATAACCTTAAAAAAAGAAAAGAAAAGAAAGAATTTAAACAAAAAGAGAGAGAAGGGATGAGCAAGAGAACCAACAGAAAGCTCGTAGGCAGAGCTCCAACCTGGTTCCTTAGGGAGATCCTGGAAATCAATGATACCTCCAGGCCAAGAGGCTCTTGTTGTGGATGTTAGGGCTGCCTGGAGGTTGGAAGAAGACAAGCTGCTGGATACTTGGGAATTCTAATTGTTTTTTTTTTTTAATGTAAATTTAGTTTTCTGAAAGCAGTTCTTCAAACATGGCTTCAGACTGGCTGTGGACATGTATTTGGAACTGCTAGAAAGCCAAGACAGAGACACTGCTAAGGGCTGAATGTGTATATCCCTCCCCCTGCATTCATGGACTGGCCCTACTCCAGAAGTCTTTGAAAGGGGGGCCTTTGAGAGGTTTTTTTGTCAGATGACATTGTAAGAATGTAGGTCCCAAGAGAGGACTCTTTCTCTTAGAAGCTGAGAAGACCATGAGGAGACACAAGAAGGCAGCCATCTACAAATCAAGAAGACCCTCACTGGGACTTACAACAATGGCAGCTACATCTCAGACTCCCCAGCCCTCAGAACCACCCTGTATGTGGCATTGTATCATAGCAGCCAAGTGACCAAGGCAAGTCTGTGTGTTGCATATCACACCACCAGCCTGTCTCCCACTCTCTGGGACCACACCATCTCTACCTCGGCTAAACTCTGGCCATGCTCTAGCCATCCTTCCCTGGCCCAACTCCTCCCTACTGCTCACCTTGATTCCTCCAAGTGACTTGCAGTCTCCCCTTTTTCATTGTCTTAAGCCCTTCAAAGTGTGCCTAAAACACCTGTCCCAGGAAGTCCCAAACTCACCCCATGAACTGCCCAGAGTTTCTACAGTCCCTTCCCTTCATTTCCCTTATTTTTCTCTCTTACCCCTTTTCTACACACCACTTCTCTCTTTCCCTTCCCCTTCCCTTCCCTTCTATTCCTTTCTTCTTCCCTGCCTTTACCCTGCAGGCTGTGGTGTTTGTCCTGAAGGCAGCCTCTTTGATCTTGGTACCCACTGTGAAATAGGCCCCATGCATACCCCACCAAGTGGGCTCAAAAAGACTACATACTCTCCTGATGGCCTAGTCAACTCACTCAGAGCCTATCGCCTCAAGTTCTGTTGAGTCCTTACTTCTGACAAGAGCCCTCTCTGAAGAGGGTCATTTGCCTGAGTCCTGTAAAGCCACTTCCTGTCTAGGCCTTGGGAAAGAAGTTCCTCCCGTACCCCCCTGTCATTTTCAAAATGAACAAGAAATCTGGTCCATTTTTTCTCAGCTTTTCCCATGAAGATTCCATTGCACCCACCACGGGGCCAAATTTTGTACCAAAAAGAGAGAAGGGGGAAGAGGAAACAGGAGGGGAAGACCACAGACAGAGAAATTAAAGAAAATCCCAACTGGTGAGTAGTGGAAGTTCCCACTGAGGCCCTGAGATTACAGAGAGGGAGCTGGGGTCCCAGCTGGGGGACCAGGGGAAAAAGCTTCTCAGAGAAATGGTGAAGAGGCCCTGGACAGACAGATGTATTATTCTGGGCAGAAAGACCAAGTGAAACAGAGCTTCTGAGTATCTTGAACTTGGGCTGAGTTTGCCACAGCCTCTACTGGATGGCTGCACCTCCAGGAAAAGCCTGTACATCTTAATCACATTCCTAGCATGCCTTCCCTCAAAGCCAGGGGACAACCATTGCTTAAGCTTTTAACCCCTGCACAAAAGGCCCACATGTCAGGAGCAATGCCTGTGCTCCCAAGATCTGCACCTGTCACCTCTGAGAGCAGGGATGGTCAGCCCCACCTGGTTCTAGATTCTGGATCTGCATCCCAGCCTCTGGGGTACAAATCCCTGGGAGCTCCCCTCCCCGACATGTTCTCGTTTTTTTGGTTTTGGCATAATTTCAAAAGTCCAGAAAAGTTGTGCTGTGACTGAATCACACCCATGAGCCCTTTGTCCAGACCTTTCCCGTGCTCGTCTAGGCTTGTGGGGCCAGTTTAAAGCTACCTGGGTTATCGGGACCTCTCAAACAAGTGGAGAGTGCTGGTCCGGGTGTTGTCAAGCATCCCCGCCTAAATCCCCAGGTCCATAGTCTTTCTGTTGGAGGCTCCTGGCTCTGAGGAGCTACAGCCCAGCAATGCTGGCTGGAAGACCCGGCACATTAAACCGTGCTCTGAGAAAGAGAGTAAGTCCCCAGGCCGCCTGCAGTGGTTGCTGCCCAGAGCCAGCTATAAATAACCTGGAGGCGGCTGGCTGTGGGGTGGTGTTGCTGCTACCCCGGGGGAGGCGGGTAAATGCCCTGGTGCCCAGGGCTTTACCTAGGCCTGTAGGTCGGACGGGGCAGGATAGGCCTGGGGGAGGGGCCCGGACAGACCTCCTTCCAAAGCAGCCTCTTCTGGTCCCCATCCCCTAGCGGAAGTGCCTGGTGTCCCATGGGGATCTCAGGCTCTTTTCCCAGTGCACAGCTCCTCCTCTGCCTGTTTTGCCTGCTCCCCCTGCTTCAGGTAAGTGATTGGGCTGGCTGGGAGGGTGTGCTGGGGGCTTTAGAATGGGCGTTCCCAGCTCTGTGACAGAGGTTACGAGGTGATTCTCAGGACTTGGTGGCTGGGTATCACTGGGAATCTATGTCTCTGAAAATGAAATAGAGTCTCTTACCCAGAGCGGACAGGGGAAAAAAAAAAGAGAGAGAGAGACTAACACAAGTTAGGATAAGAGAGGAAGTCCAGTGCAGATGAGTGTGGAGTCTGAGGTGACATCAGTGCGTACAGGACCGGTCTTTTATGGTCAGCAATTCTCTATCTGCTACCCAGGCCTCTCCCCACCCCTCTTCGAATAATCCCCAGCTTTCTTCTCCACCCTTTGTCCTGCAGATCACTAGAGAGCTTCCCCCACCCACCACTGCCTATACCCACCTCTGCCCATGGATCAAATGAGCCAGTAGAAAGCTTGCCTCTGCTGGTCCTCACCCAGAGCCAATGTCTGTCTGAGGAGTTGGTGTGAAGAATGGTGGGCAGTTAAATAGAAAGAGCTGTGGAAGAGGGCTGGCTCCCAGAAGCAGGCGTGGAAGCAATCCACCTCCAACTGTTTTCTTATTTAGCATCTGGGGAAACCGGAAACTGAGGCTCAGATAGCAAGATTACCTTCCTGAGGCCACACTTCTCATTAAAAACAGAAACAAATCCCACCCTATATTCAAATCATCCAGAGAGCCCTGGAGTAGCTTCAATGACAGTATCTTGGACCCCAATATCCCCAGATATGCCAGGACTAATTCTCAAACTTACACAGCCTCAATTTCCTCATCAGGAAAGTGATGACAGTCACTCAATAGGCTCATCCTGAGGAACAACTGAGAAGATATGAATCGAGCCTTGAGGTCCTGTGCATTTGTGAAGAAATTGGGTATCAGGTGGGAGGACATCAAGGCTCTGTGCTCCCTGAGGCATGGCCAGGGCTGGGAAGTGGGCACCAGGCTGAGCTATGGGCCGTGAGTTTTAACATCCCTCAGAACCCACCCAAGGCCCTTTTCCACCTTCTCTACGCAGACTGAGACAGAAATTAATACCTTACCCAACTTGAGAGTACATACACCTTAGTCTTTCTGACCCTCAAACTTCCTCGCTCTGGGCCTTCTTAGTAATAAGTTGATTTCTGGGTCCTTGGCCAACTGTTCTGATATTTCAGCCCCAGGGAAATGGGAACTTGAGAGCCAGGCCATAGTGCAGAGGAAAAGCAGCAGGAAGAATGTAGCCTGAGGCACTCTCATCTATCCAATCTGTACTTAACAAGTACCCACAGAGTAAGGATACAGCTGTGGAAACCCACCCTCGGCTTCTGCCCTGGTGGATTCACAGCCTGAAAGGGCCTCAGTAGAAAAAATAGCAAAGAAATAGTGTGTATTTATAACCTTTGTAAATTGGGTCTGTAGAAAAAGATAAAAAGGTGTGAGAGACCCTGGCAGGAAGTGGAGGAGTCTGGTGGGGAGAAGGCAGGTCAGCAGGCTGCAGTGTGTATGAGAGGAGAGCTCGGGTGAAGCCATCAGGTGCTGGGCCTAGGGGCCTTGCCAGAAGAGATCTGTATCCCACGTGCATGGGGAAACCTCTAAACAGGTGCGGGGCTGGGGCTGGCTTACAGGTCAGGATAGAAGGGAGACTATCCCGACTCCATCCCACTCTTCAGAGCCTCGAGAACACAGCCAGTCTTTGAAGGAGGGCTTCTGTCTTACCATCGAGGGCCTCTGGGGACCTCAGAGAAACAGTGCATCCTGCATGGCCAGGTCCTGCATGGCTTCCCAGACTGGTGGTTCAGACAGGATGAGCACACTAAATGACATGCCCCCCAATCCCTAACTTTTTAAGCAAATTGTCCATTTTGAATTTCAAATTATGGCATTAGGGATGTTCACTTCACTTCAACCAGTGAAGTCTCATATAAATATTCCAAATTCTAGGGAAGCTCCCAAATCTGAAACACTTGTAGTCCTACAAGCCAGGATGTCAGGTGAAGACACTCCAGCTTGTCATTCATCTAGTCACCTGCAAAGGCTGCAGCAGCTCAGTCCCTCCCATCCAGTTCCAGCCCCTCACCTTGGAATGGGAACACTTTCTCCTGAGGCCTCTTGACCACCTCCTACAGCCCCTTTCCCCTGGCCCTGATTTTTGTCCAAAAAAGGCCCAGCAAAGGAAGGAGATGTAGAGAAGTCTGGCTGTGTTTGGAAAGCCGTAGAAAACTGGACTTTACATTATTTACTCCATTCTCTCCTAAAACTGAGTTCCTGGCCTGTCATACCCACCCTTCTCCATCCCTCTACACATACACACACTACGCATCGCCAAGAATGCAGAAAACCCAAGGCCATTTCCCAGAAGCTCTGTCATCTAATGACTTTCCACCAAAAATTTAACTCCCTTCTGAGTGTCTTCTAACCTAATCAGCTAATTTAGCCTCTCTGGCTTTGCCCTTTTGCCAGCGTTTAAGTATTTTTTTTTTCCCAAACCAATTTGTCTGTGGGGCACTGCCTGATGAGTTCTGCAGAACTTGGAAGTCCTGAAATTGCTGCTCTAGAATTATGGCACAGCTCAGCATCCTCTTCATTTGCTTCATCTGAATGGATATCCGTATATCTAGTGTGACTATTCAGAATTCTAACTCCTGACAATGGTATCTTAAATCTATGGTGGGGGTCGGCGGTTGGCCTGCTCAACATCCTGACTTTCCTTGTTTCTCTGTGCAGCTGACCTGGGCAGAATATGTGGGGATCTAGCTAGCTGCCACATGCTTCCCTGCTTCAAGCTTCAAGACAGCACAGGGAACCCAGACCTGAAACCCTCTTACCTCTATCTGTCAGGAGGAAAGGGGAGGTCAGGGCTCAAGGTCACATCTCTGGTGAAGGGCAAAGCCAGAACTTGAATTGAGCAGTTGACTCTGTTGCCTTAACAAAACCTTGATTTTAATGTCAGGTTAATTTTAGGACATTCAGACAGAAGCTGTCAGTCAGAAGAATGACTACCACAGTGATGTGTGGACACAGGAATGAGTTGATAAAAGGAGAATGCTTTTAGACCAAGGGACCTGGGCCAGAGCCTCTTGCTGGCCAGCTCCTTCCTCCTGCTGGCCAGTCCCTCCTCTTGCTGGCCAGTCTCTCCTGCTGGCATGCTACCTCCAACTCCTCCCTCCTTCCCACCACCACTTCAGGTCCTGGGAAAGAAAGAGTGACAGGATGAAAGAAAAAACCTCATTGGCTGTCAGAGAGAAGGACAGAGTGAGGAAGCCAGAGTCCATCCCTGACCCACCCCCGGGGTCTGGGGAGCTGGATTTGGGACTTTAAGGGAGACATCAAGGCATATTAGGAAGGCATGCCTACCAAGGGGCCACTGGAGCAGAACTTCAGGAGTGACAAGACTGCCAGAGGTCTCTGGTGTTTGGGGGTCCTCACTTGAGGTTCCACATTCTAGAAGTTATATTTAAGAGTTGAGAGTCTCCCATTAAGATTTCTGGACCCAGTGCTCTAGAAAGCAGTGGCCTCTCCATGATCGGTCCAGTTTCACAATCATCTTCATGAGCTATAGCTTCGCAAAATCCCAACCCTAGATTCAGCCTTCCTTTCTGGTCCCCTTCCCATTCTCTTCTCCCCACTTTTCCTCTTTATCTTCCTCTTTGTCCTCCTCCCAAGCCTCCTTCTCACTTATTCCCTACCCTGTCTTCACCCCTGCTTCCTATTATTCCCTCCCTTCCCCTTCCCATTCTGCCCTTCTAGCCTTCCCTATCCCCTCTCTTTCTCCTTCCTCCTTTTCCTTTCTTTTCTTCCCTGACCACCTTCCTGAGCATAGTTTAATGGACGCACTGAATGAAGCAGATAGTGGGAGGAGTTCCCCCTTCCTGGTTCCTTCGCTGACCTTGGGCAGCAGAGAGAAGAGGCAGGGAGGGGCTGGTTCCCTGTCCAGCATGCGCAAGGATTAAATCTGCCAGGCTTAGGCAGAGACCTAAATTTAGAGGAGACTTGTCACCAGACCCAGGAGGAGGAGTAGGTCCAGCCAGACCCCCTGGCTCCTATGAGGTAGCACCTATCTGCTTGTGTGGCCCCTAGGGCACAGGCTCTGCTTGGATAGGAGAAGGAAGGACAGCTGGAGCCTTGGCTTGGGCCTCCTACCTCCTTTCCTGCCAGGACCTCCTCTGTCTTTTTCAATGAGGTCACATTCTAGGGGCTAGAGACAGGAAATGGGTCCCACACAGGCTAACCTTTGGCAGAACATGAAAACAAAGGCAATTTGAGGGACAGCAAAAGCTCAGAGCTGGAGTTCCCAGAAGTGTGGGTGGCATCCATCTATCTATCCATCCATCCATCCATCCATCTAATCACTCAATCAGTAAACATTTGCTGAACACTTGCTCAGGAACTTGGGACAGAGATATGGATCCTGTCCCTACAGTGGGACTCCAGTAGTAGGGGTGAGGACAAAGGCAGCTCTCTGGTCCCAGGCTATCCAAGAGTAGTGTAGGAGCCAAAGCTGGCCAGTCAGAAGAGAGGACGATGGCCAAAGAAAACAATGGCTATTCTCTGCACACCATGCAGGTCTCTACCTGGGCTCCACCTGGGCTTCTGCAATTCCATTCTTCCCTGACACTGCCTCTATGGAGGTAGCACAGACCCCTCACTAAGGGCTTAGCTCGGCCTCTCGGGTAACAGCTGCATAGACCCAGGCTCCCAGGCTTCAGCCTGTGGGTAACCTGTTCCTATGTCCCTTCTTTGAGTCCACTGCTGGATTAGAAGAACTCAAGGCCTCAAAGAAACATCTGGTGCAGATACTAGTTGATGTGGAAGAAGGGAGAAGGCAGTTGCTGAGTTAGGCAAGGTAGGTTGTGGTAAGGATGCCAGCTTCACAGCCAAATTACTGTCCTATCCTTCAATATGTCATGGAGACTTCATTCCACAGACAAGGTGAACCATTAGCACAGGGGTTACTAGTGCAGTCTTAGTGTTCTGTAGCTGTGAAGAGACACCCGTAAACCAAGGCCACTCTTATAAAAGAAAGCATTTCTTTAGGGGCTTGCTTACAGCTTCACAGGGGTAGTCTATGATCATCATGGCAGGAAGCATGGCAGCACGCATGGCAACATGCTGATCTGCAGGATGAGAGCAAGAGAGCTGAGCCTGGCATGGGCTCCTGAAACCTCAGAGCCCACCCCCAGTGAGCTTATGGGGGCCACTTCCATTTACATCAGCACACCCACTTCTACATGGGAACATGGCTGCAAGTCCCAGGCGCCTCATCATGACTCAGTCTCTGATGACCGCCATATCCAGGAGCTCTCAGAACTGCCTCTCAGAAAATCACAAGGACTTCAGGAGCTCAGTGTCACAGTGGATCAGGGACCAAAGCCAGAGAGAGGCTCTTTATCCCAACATCACAAATGTAAAGTTCTCATCTTCCTGCTTGGAACTCTGACCTTCTGGCTGCATCCACTTCCTGTAACTCAAATCTCTGTGAAGTCTCCCCACCTTCCGCTTTGCTCTTATGGGGCCAGTGAGGGGCCTCTTATTTACAGGACAACTGAGCGCTGCATTTGGGCTATTGGCCCCTGTAGATCTCACCCTCACGTCCTTATCTAGGGCTACGCCTTAGATGCTTTGCAAGATCAGTCATACGTAGCTCATCAGGTTGTCTGGGCTGGAATCTTGCCCCGGGCTCTTACCTGCTGTGTGGCCTTGGCTTCTGTGAAGTGGGGTTATTCACAGCTCCCTCAGAAGCTGTGGCAAGGAGCAAATGAGCTGTCTTCTGGTTTCAGTTTAGAGCTGTGTGCAGCACACAGAACACACTGCACAAGGAAGTGTCTCCCTTCCACTGCCTCCCACCTTCTCAACAACCCTCCAAACCAGGTTCTGCTGGCCTATGTCCTCCTCTCAGCAACACTCTCCCATCCTCCAACAGTGTCCCTAAACCAGGTTCTGCTGGCTGCCTTGAGCCTTCGTTCCTCTTCTTACTGTTCACCCTGATACTTCCCTTTGGATTCATCTTTCAGTCCAGGCTTTCCAGAACCTTGAAAGTCTTGGAAGGACAGGACAGCCATTTACTATGTACTGCTGAAGGCCGAGCCTGGTGAGGGGGGTGGCCTTCATGTCTTCAGGAGCCCAGTGTCCGCTGAAGAGATGAGAAGACTGTGGCTAAGAGAGGTTCAGTAGCTCTGCCACACCACACAGAAACAACATCCCCTAGCAGGATGAATGCGGGGATGTCTGAAGTTCCGCTCATATTACCCACAGCGCTGCCCTTTCCCTACCTACCCACTATCTCAACTGCCACCCTGAGTTCGGCTCAAAATAGACACTGACAAGGTGTGCTGTGGGCTTGAACTGAGTCAAATGTAACCTGGTAGACCCTGGGGGCAGGAGGTGGGTGTAGAGAAAAGGAAGATTCTTGGCTAGGCCAACTTTTAGAACCATGGAAAGAGAAGTTAGGAGAGACAGAGCCAGGCTGTGGGAAGATTCCAAAGCCTGCTCTGACCAGATCTTCTAGGCCAAGGTAAAGCAATGTGCCCCTATACTGAGCATAGTGCCCCTGTGCCCACCCCCAGTAATGGGCTTAGTTCAGTGAGAGATGGTGCAGCATGGGACCAGGCACCTGAGACAAGGTTAAGCCCGCACCACCTGAGTCCTGAGAACATCGCCCTCAACCACCCTGTGGGCTCAGAGCAGGTGGCAGGCAAGTCACCAAGGTCAAGAAGGAGACGCCTGGGCCCACGAATATTGTGGTGAGGTCTCTGAGAAATGGGGATGGTGCTTGAGATACACGGCCTGGCTAGCCATGGCACAAGCCTCTGGACTTCCACTGCCTCTGTAGTCTGGGGCTCTCTGGAAGCCTGTCCCTCCAGGAAGTCTCTGTCTCTGTGTGTGTGTGTCTCTCCCCCCCCCACACACACACCTTCACCCTTTCCCCTGCCACTGCCCCAAATTTCATGAACACCCAAGGCTGTAAGAGGTTCTGGTAAGCCATTTGGACACACACTCACTGCCTGAGTGATGGTGTTACTAATCAGCAGCTTTAAGCCAGCACGGTAAGACCAAGTGTTGGGCCTCCAGCTCAAGCCCAGGAAGTAGACTAATGTGATGTTCAAGGGCTTCAGCTTGTGGGGACCTCCTGGGGCAAACGTGGGCCCAGCTGTCCAGGAAAAAAACCCTGACAAGCAAGAGAAAGACAGCTGCCTGCTAAGGGAACAATGCCTTCTGCAGCCTCCGAATCAAAAGTAACAGGGCTGAGAGCAATCCAAAAGTGTGTGTGTGCGCGCGCGCGCGCGCGCGCGCGCACACACACACACACACACACACACACATACACACAGGAGAGTGAACATTTGTGCTAGTTGCAGAGTAAAAGAAGCGTGGTCTTGGGAGTTGGTGGAGGCAACAGTTCGAATTTTAGAGGACTTCATTCCAACCCAGCCTTATGCCATTTTTTTTTCTACTTTTATGCCTTTGCACAAGCTGTGCTCTCCACTTAGGCAGGGGTCCTTACCATCTAAGCAAACTCCTACTCACAGTTCAGAACCCACTTCATCATGATCTCTTCCGTGCTACTGTGCTAGCTTCCTTCAGTAAAGCTGGTCACTAATCCATCATTCTCATCAGAAATGCCCCCATCCGGGCCAGACATGCTCACACCCATTTTATCCACTGTACCCAGCAATCACTCTGAAGACTTTCCTGGAAGATGAGGTCCTAGATAGCTTTGTCCTTTGGGTTGCCTTTCTGCTCCCTCCTGAGTATCTGAGCTGGCACTGTGGTCCTTTCTTTCTACCTGCTTATCCCTCCATTATCATCCAGCTCCCCTTCTTGCAGGAAGCCCTCCAGGACCTGGTTAGTTGTCTCTCTCATGTATTAACCTAAATTCCTTTACATCTCTTCCATCTATCCAGGACAGGAAAGAAAAACCGCAGCCCATCTTTCCTGCCTCTGCTCTCTCTATAAACTTAGGATATGTCTGCCTTGCCTGGGACACTTAGTCACCACAGGGCCTAATGTACAGTAGGCCATCTGGAAGTATTTGCTGGGGGTTTTGGTGATAGAGAACAGGATACTAGCATTGGTTTATTCTATCCAGTGAGGAAGAAACCAGCTTTGGGGCCGATGGAAGGAGTAGACTCCTGCCTCAAAGGCTTTCCTTCCTAGCACTTTCCACACCCTTTGTGGGGCTCCAGGTGAGGCCAGAGTGCTGCTTTCCAAGGAGGCTTGAACATCTTCCTGGTCAGCTATCCCTCTCTCTACAGTAAAGGTAAATGACATGAAGAATGAGTGACATAACTGGATGAGAGCAGACACATATGTCAATGGCCAGCCAGGCCTGACCAGTAACCCTCATCTCTGTTCCCCTAGGTGGCCAGACCACGCCAGGTGCCCAAGGACCAGCCCCTGTGGACACTTTTGGAGCACTACTGCCACAGGACCACAACTCTCAACCTTTCAGGTATGCATGCTGGCCAACCCCCACCCCACCCTGGAGCTTGAGCAAGGAAGCTCCATATGCTAGCACACAGAGCCCTGGCTCCAAGTCCTGGCTTGGTCTCTTCATTATATCTTTGCACAGTATCCTTTCCCATTTGAGTCTCAGGCTCATTATCATTGACAAGATTTTGGCCAGAAGGCCACACCTTGCTCACTGTTCCTATATGGACACCTGGAAAAAAAATTTGGCTAGACTGGTGTGTTCAGGAACCCAATGAGAGGATGTCCCTTCTGCTTTCAAACTCAGTCAACAGGGAAGACTAGCAGGAGGTGTAAAAATATGTCTGGTTGCCGTGGCTACAGGCATCACCCCTGTATGGCCCTGTGAAACAGCAGTCAGACTCTGGGGTCTGACCCTCTGAGGTTTCCAGAAGCTGATTCACACAATCAGGGAGAGCAGGGCAGAGGGCTGAGCTGAGGGCTCTCAGTAAACATCTCTAGGGCCCCACCCTCTCTCCTGGACTTCCAAGGGCTGATTCACAGAAACAGCAGTGAAAGAGGGCTGGGTAGGGGGAGGGTGTCCTGTGGCTCAGAGCCCCTGTAATGGCTCAAGGGGACAGAAGTGCTGGCCAACCCCAGACATCCAAACACAACCTGAGGACTTAAATCCCACTGCCTGTACCCCTACTGTGGAGCTATCCAGAACTCAGCTCTCAGAGTCATGGACCAGTCTTGCCTCAGCTCCTCCATTGAGCAGCTGTGGGGCTTTGGGCAAGACACCTGTCTATATGAGTTTCCTGGACTACTGTGAGAAAGGACTAGACTTCGAAGCTTGACGGATTCAAACCCACCTTCCCCCTGTTCTGGAGTCTGGAAGGGCATGGCCAACACCAGGCTTGGGTTGGTTATTCCGAGGCCTCTTTCTGGCTTGCAGACTTTTCCTGTCCTCAGGTCTTCCCTCTGACAGGGTCTGTCCCATTGCCCCTCTTAGAAGACCACTAGCCAAATTGCATTCATATTCTTTAAATCACCTCTATAAAGACCCCAGTCCTGATTACGGCCACATTCTGAGGTACTGGGGGTTTGGATTTCAGAGTGTGACTTTGCAGGTGCACCCCTCAGTCTAAATCTCTGTTTCTTCATTCGTTGTAATTAAGGTTTAAGTCTATCTAAGAGGCATGCTTTGGCAGCGGGGACAGACAGCAGGGGCCATGCCTAGCAGACAGAGACAGGACCAGAAGCCCCTGCTTCAGGAGTGCCATTCCTTCCTGAACTTTATCATCTGAGGCAACCCAGCTGCTCAAAGACACCCTGGCCTCTCCCTGCCCTCCCTGTCCAGCCCTGTTTGAAAAGGTGGCAAAGATGCCCCACCCCCCAATCTGAGTTGAGGCAGAAGGTCCCCCTCTTCGACACCAGCTTTCTGCCTAATTTTTAAAGGCCTCTGTCTGCTAACGAAAGGCACCGGTACTATTTATACAAAATTTGGTGGAAAATCTTTTCGAATCATAAGATAAGAACTCATTATCTCACAGCCCAACAATTTTGATGGTGTCTCATGTCCCTTAGGAGAGTTCGTTGTCCACAAAGCCTCATGTTGCTTTTGTGAAAATTTTTGGGTTTTCTCATTTTGTTTTGTTTTGTTTTCACCAGAAATGAGTTGTGACTGTGTGCATAGCTTTCTAACCTGTGTTGTTGGTTGTTGTTTGTTTTTTCCTCTAATAGCTGAGAGTGAATGTTTCCTGTGTCATGTTGCTGGTGACGCTGCCTAGCAGCCACTGTGGGGACACATCATCCCTCATTAGCCACGGCCCCGGGGTGTACATGTGAACCGTTCGGATGCCTGCTGGGCCACAGAAATTGCTTCTCTGATCCCCGAATTAGAGCAGTCTCTTCTCTTGTGTCCACTAGTTAGGAGAATGCAGAATGACTAAAGAGTGTGAAATGAAGCAAAACCACACTCACTCTTCATTGTTCAGAGAATCTTGCATGTGACAAACTGAAAAAAATAGGAGCAAGGGAGTGAAAAAGGAACATTCAAGACTAAGGCTTCCTCTGGGAAGGCACTCCTGGATAAATACAGGCATGGCTGGTAATATCTGCTTCAGATGGAGTGGCTAGCTCATTGTAGTTACTGCTATACACAAACCTCCATAAACTAAAGTTAGGCCATGTGCATGTGGGCTGATGGTGACAAGGGAGCACAAATCAAAGACTATGACCAATTGGACTTTATGCCCCCGTGATCTAAATAAATTAAACATACACACAGTCAAGAGAGCAATTATAACTTTCAGCAAGCTTTTAATGGAATATTTCTATTTTACTTATCACACATGAATTTGCATATATTTGGAGAGTGCTAGAGCATTATTGGGAGGAATATTATTTATTCTACTCACAGACAATTAAGGGTCCAAAGGGATCCAAGGAATCTTTTAAGTGACTTCCCAGTCCAAGGTGCACAGATGCTCACACACAAAGACACTCCAGTGTGTGTACACAGAAAGGCATTCTAGTGTCAGTTGGGACCAGGGAGCAGACAGTCTGGTCAGGGAGACAGAACTCTGGGTATTTCCAAGCCCTATGGCCAAGGAACTTGTTTTTTTGTTTTTGTTTTTGTTTTGTTTTGTTTTTTGTTTTTTTGTTTTTGTTTTTGCCTTTTCTTCCGTGTGTTGTATCATTCCTGGAACATTCTGATGGGTGCTAGAACCTCTAGGGAAAGTTAGTGAAGAGGCCTGCCCACCCACGGAGCCGACCAGGACAAGATTGGTAGAGCTTTGATGAGACCTAGACCAGGTCTCACAAATAGAAATGTCAGGGAAGCATCCTGAGCAGAAGGGGCAGAAGAGGTAAGACTACAGCTGCACGCTTGCAGGAAGGGAAGAGAGTCTGAACTGCAGGGCTGAGGGGCATTCAAAATGGTGGGCACAGCATGGCAGAGACACAGAGGTCTAATGAAGGTAGGGTCTCAGTGAGCAAGAGGGTGAGAATGGAGGAGGATCACCAGGTGTCTTCCTTACAATGTCAAAGACACCAGCTCCACCCTGAAGGCCATGGAGCCAGCCATGGAGGCAAAACATGATCATAACTGTAAAAGTCCTTTGCATCTACCCTGTGAAGGCAGTGGGAGCCCAGCTGAGCTGCTTCGGAGAGGAGTACAGCCTGGCAGAATGGGACGGGCATTGGCTCTTCCTCCTCTGGGTACCCTACTGCCCATTTGCCCATTTGAAAGTGTGAGGTAGGATGCTCACTACAGGCCTTCCCTAGCCCCACAGCTTGGATCCATTGTTGAACACCAGGACACCATGTCACCTCCTCTGCCCTCAGGCAGAGTTGGGGGAGGTATGGCCTGAAGCATTCCTCAGCGTCATATAGTTTAAAAGAAATGCACCACACCTCACTATAACTTCCAGAAGAAGATCTCATTAGCTATCCCTAAATAGACTCCCCTGTCTGCACAGTCTTATGGAGGACAGCCCCTCACAGAAGCAATGGATATCCCTCTAGACTGCGCTGTCCTCCTGACATTTGCATGGTGGGGCTGTAAATGAGAGCATGTGCAGTTTTGTCCGAGGGCAGGACTGTGGCGGTAGAGTGCCTCTGTGGTGCTCTGTAGGCCTATTCAATGGTATATGTGGAGCTGTGCAGTGGATGTGTCTAAGCTGGCCTGGGTCAGCTCATCCCTACCAGAGCTGACATCAGTGAGGCCTCAAGACTTGAGACAGTGAGCAGCAGAGGCACACCCCTCACTCCAAGCTGCTCATGACAACAGGGCACTTCCCAGCACCCAGCACACTTCCCTGAACCTACCCTCCAATGTCCCTGACCCCACTAGCCTAGGACACACAGACTTGGCAAATTCTTGTCCTCCCATGCCTAGCTTGGGTGTGTGATAGGACTGGCTGGAAGCCCCAGGATCCTATGTCCACCCACCTCTGCATCTTTAGTAAACAGAACAGCCCCCCGCCTCGCTTATATGCAGCTGGATCTAATCTGAGGAAAGTGCTCTTGTCAATTCCTCCTTCATTTACCCATTTGCCGGCATTGACGTGAGCTGCGGAGCCAGTTGGTTTCCCTGTGTCACATCTTGAAAGGGGGTTGTGCTTGTAAATTACGAGATTATGGAGAAATGCTGCCCTAGCCTGGAATCCTAGAGATCTTAGGTAGTCACACATATATAGGGTGCACAGTAGCTTTTGACACTGACAGTGGACTGGTCACTTTCCAGAGGAAACTCTGCTAAGCAGTGCAGGTCACCCAGACCAATGCCTATTCTGCAGAAATCTGCGTGTAAAGTGGACTGTCGCTGGTGCTCACCGCCTCCTTACCATGCTATGTGTCTCCTGAGCCAGAGCTCTGACCATGAGCAAAGTTCCTCTTTAAACTTAGCTTGGTTTCCTCCTTGCCTGTGCTGCGATGGTGTGTGAAGGGCCATCCTTTGTTAGCGAAGGAGACTGCATCCCGATGAGGACCTACCCAGCCAGTCATTCGCTGGCCTAAGGCTCTGCCAAGAGTTGGACCGGGGCCCTAAGTGTCTCTTCAGGAAGCAGATGACAGCTCTATCTGGGAGCTCGGCACATCTTCCTGCCAGTTGGCTGGTCCAGGAGAGAGTCCAGTGCTCAGCCTGGTCTCATTGCTCACACTCTCTCACTTGCTCAGCTTGGGAGGGAAAGCAGCGTTATTGTGGCGGTTAGGAAGATTGTATAGTCACTGGTCTGTTGTCTGCCTCTCCACCTGGAGCACTGGCCTCTTCAGGATGGCTTTGCCCTTTGCAGGCAACCCGTCCCCAGTGGAGGGGGAAGGGACGGGACTGGTTCTAGATCCTCTAAAATCATGGACACTCTGGACTGTGAAGGAACCCAGAAAACATGCCACAGAGGGAGAAATCAAGGCTCTTGCCTTGAGCACGGTGGCAGAGACGAGAAACAAAGCAAAATCCAAACTGATAGCAAGGCACACCCATGCAGGTTCCTGAACCTTCACAGGCATAGCTATAGGCCCACTCTGAGCACGCTGGGGCAATGGGGTCTAACTAATTCCCAGGAAAGCAGTGCTGGGCGCCCCTAGAATCTCTACGGGGGGGGGTCACCCCTCCACACCTGCTGCTGGGAACACTGGCTTTTCCTCTCCTCCTCAGATGGCCCTGCAGAAACCAGGAGAAAGAGACATGTTTGCACCTCTCTCTCCGGCGCTCAGGACATTAAAACCTTTAAGTCTTCCAGATAATTTCAATTAATTTCTTCCTAGATATCCCCATCTTGCTGCTGGTGGCCAATCTGCCATTGTGAAACCTGGTGTTGTCACCGGTTCCTGGCTCCTGCTGAGAGCCGCCAACTACTCCATATGTTTTCTCCGTCTCTGCAGCACCCTCTCTGGCGACCTCTCTGTTACCTTCCGGGGCCCCTTCAACCCATTCCTTTCCCCAAGGCACAAACCTACCCCTATCCAGATCTAGCGTCCTCCTTTATGAGAAGAAATTTCTGGGTCTAGAGCCGCCCAACTTTGGCTGGGGACGGGTGCAGGAGAGTGGCGTGGGTCTCCTGCAGCCCCTGGGAATGCGAGCCTAGATCTTTAGACGGGATATTCGGCCACCCTAGATCTTAGGTCGCCAACTCCGCCGCCATTCTCGAGACTTGTGGGGTTGACAGAGCGCGGAGGGCTGCGGGCCCGACGGGGCTGGAGACAGAGCCCCGCCCCCGACGCCGCCATTGGTCGTGGTCGAGCGGGCGGCCCCTCAGCATCCTGAGCCCCGCGGCTCCTCTTGGCGGAGGTCCTAGCTCCGCAGCTGGGAGCGATCCGTTGAGACCCCCAGGCGCTGCCCACCTGGTGCTGGGTGGACCGGCAGGAGCCTGGACACTGCGCTCTCTGGCCGCTCCCCGTCGCGCCCGCTCCCTCGCAGCCACGCGGGGCGCGCACTCCCACTCCCTCCGCGCGCGGCTCCGGGGCGCAATGGACGCAGCGCTGCTTCACAGCATGCTGGAGGCCAACTGCAGCCTGGCGCTGGCCGAAGAGCTGCTCCTGGACGGCTGGGGAGCGTCCCCGGACCCTGAGGGTAGGCAGGAGGAGAGCGAACTAGTCACACGTGGGCTTGCTCCCTGGCTCTCTCCTACCTCCGATCTGAGCGGCACCCCGCGCCCCGGCCACCCCTCTGAGTCCCGTTGCGCTCCCTCTGTCTCCAGGTCCCTACTACTGCAACACGACCTTGGACCAGATCGGGACCTGCTGGCCCCAGAGCGCGCCCGGAGCCGTAGTCGAGAGACCGTGCCCCGAGTACTTCAATGGCATCAAGTACAACACGACCCGTGAGTGCCCCTCGCTTGTAGAGTGCTGGTCTCCCAGAGGCGTTCAGGAAGAGGGGAGGGCTCTGGACCACGAATCAGACACCTATCGAGGGCCTCTCTTGGCTAAAATAGCACTTTCTCCGGGGACGCTCTAAATGTGGGGGCACGCCTTCTGTCCCTAACCCTAGGAGCTTCTAACCTTGGTTAGGCGGTGGTTTGCCCGTTTCTGTGGTACGTTTGGATAGGGCTGAGCATCTTAGAGAGTAGGGAATCCTTCCTCTCCTTGGGGGCAAGCTTCCCTTACACTATTTGCGTGAAGTTTGCTCATTTGGGCTTCTTGTCTGTTCATGTACTGCTTTCCCATCTCAGAGGCGATGCCGCGTGTGGGTATTAAGGCCCCAATCCTGTACCCGCATTGTGACTAAGGGAACCAGACCCTACTACTGGAGAGGAGAGATCGGGAGGGGGTGGGGAAACTAGGTGAGCTTGTGTATTGGGGAACATACTGCGTCTAGACTCTGGGAAGCCAGACGGGGACTTCCTCCCTGGACTTGTGAGTCTGGTGTCCTGGGGAGCATTACCTCTGTGTAACCTCAGGTACCTTTGTGGATTTAAATCATGACCACACCCCCACCTTCCAGGAAGAGCAGCGTGCAGCTTCCTTCCTCCTGGCAAGACCCATGATGGCTACAAACTATAGGAAGAGGGTAGCAGGGGGCGGGGCAGAAGGGCATTCAGTCCCGGGTGTGTGTGTGTGTGCTTGTCCGTATGCACATGTCACCACGAATGGAAGATCTGATGGGAGCCGCAGATGAGCTCTGTGAAGTTGTGGGTAGCAATGGCTGGTCCATCCGGACACCCTCCCTTGTCATGCTAACCTACATGGTAACATGGCACTGCCGAGACTCTGGCAAGCCGTTTGCCTAGAGCCCTTACATCCTAGCAATACTGCATCTGGATTAAGATCTACTTCCTTCATCAACACATACACATGCGTGTCCCAGCTCTCTGAGGGCAAGGAGACCTTCACCTTATAAGTCCTTACAGCAAAGCCACAGTGCCTGCACTAAGGCCAGGCCGTGCTCCCTGGGCGCAAGGAGCAGCCTGCTCTGAAAAAGCTAGGACTGGGTGCTCCTAATAAAAGAAAGGTCTGTGGAGGAAGGTTTCCTCCATCATCTAAGAAACGATGCTAAGCGTGATTAAAACAGATCTCATTGGGAGGTAGTGAGGAGCCTGCCCAGGAGGTATGCAAGGAAAGGGATGACTTCAAGCTCTCTCCCAGGAGTAACTAATTAAATTGTATTTTTAGGATGTGACCTCTATGAAGTTGGGCAATGGAGATCAGGTACTTAATTCGGAAGGGCTAAGGCTAAGGGGCCGTGGATGGCCAACCCGAGTGACTATGCCTGAGGCTGCCTGCCGGATCTCCTACCCTGTTCCCCTCCAACCAGCCTGGAACCCCACCTACCCAGGAAAGGGCCTGACTCTCACTTCCAGAGCAGAGCTCAGCACAGCATCATATAACCAATTGCTGAACACCTACTATGTGCCAGCCACAGCGACTGTACTGTATTGAGGCTACCCTTGCAATTGCAGTAGACAGATAAAAGCAGAGTCCTGCTTCAGGAAAAGCAAGAGGATTATGGGAAGAAGGAGGCAGGGACATCACACACCAGACCCCTCCTATCAAATTAAACTGGAAAAAAAAAAAGTCAGGAAGCCACTGAGGTTGGTAATTAGTCCTTGATGTCTAATGAACAATTTTCATTATTTGGACCAAAGTGCTGTCTGCACCTTAGCTCCTGGAGAAAACTGAGCTGCTGGTGGGGTGTTGGCTCAGGGAGGTACCTGAAGCAGGGAGGATGAAGTCCATCGGCCCTGGCTGGAAGAGGCACCTGACAGCCGTGGAAATACCTGACTGATGATCCTCCTACCTCTGGCCAGCCCAGCACTACTGCTTCCTTCTGTTGGCCTTTCTGTGGGATCATTCTTTGGAAAGGAGAAAACCACTCAGTGAGAAGCATGGGGGGTGGGAAATACCCTAATCTCATCATGTCACACTCTTTCCCCATCCCAGTTCAGGGCTTCTCTGAGGGCAGACATTGCTTGAGGACAGAAAATGCCCTGAGGAGGTGGCAGTGTCTGCAGAGGTGCTTGTGGTCTCTTAGCTCAGCTGAGCGCAGAGGACCTGCACAGATCCTCTAAGTGCTAACCACTGCCAGGTGCCAGACTCACCAGGAGAGCCTACTACCCACAGCCCCACTGCTGCCACTCCCCAAAGACCCACACTGTTTTCAGGCCCAGGTTACAGAGCCCAGGGGTGGGGCACAGCTAGCTAACTCCAGGCCAGGCAGGAAGCCATGACCTTCATGCAAGCTCAAGGAAACCCCATCTCCAGGAGTGACAATGGTTCATTTCTCAAGGAGAGAAGGCTCAGGCCTCCAGTCTGGAGGATTAGTGAGGACTCAGTTCTCTGAGCTGCACTTTTGAGGTAGGTTTGACTTGGCAGGTGGTTATACGATAGGTAGATGGAGCTGTTCCAAGCCAGAAAGAGCCAGAGGAAAGCTTGTGGATGGGGTGTGCTTACTGCCTGGGAACTACGGAGTGCTGTAGAGCACAATAAGACAAAAACTAATAAGACCAGAGAGGGGCATGGAGAACTGAAGATGCACAGCACTGCAAAGATCTTTGATGTAGTTACAGGAGAGAGTCTGAGCAAGATTGTGAATAGAGAGGAGCTAAGCTGAGGTCCTCTGGGCTCCAGTGGGTAGAGAAGGGCTAAGCACGCGACAACAGCCCTCTGGGAGAGAAGATGTTTTGGGAGGAGAGAAAGCTTCCCATGCAAGTGCCTTGGGTACTGGAATTGACAAAGAGGAAGAGGAGCTGGCAAGGGATACGGAATTGCAGAAAAGAAATGGCTGAGCACAGTAGGGGCTCTGAAGCTCTGAGGGTGCCTCCGAGCAGAGGTATCCAAGAAACAGGTGGCTGGGTAGCAACAGCCCCGGAGAGCACCAGGGTGGACATGAAGTCTGGCGCAGCTGTTGGAATGTGTGGGAGCCCATGTCAGAGAACACATCAGAGCTGTGATTGCTCTCATGCAGAGATTATCACCAGACGCTACGGCCAACAACAGCCAAAGGAAGGGAAGGGACTTGGGCAGGGATCCACACCCAAGTCCATGGCAGAATCACCTTAGTGCCTGTGTGTCCCATCTGCCACCCTGAGCTCTGGCATGCCTGTCTTCCCAATTTACTTACCATGCCTAGAAATGGAGACGTGGGCTTGTCCTTATGTTACACGTTGGGTAACAGAGGTTTGAAGACCTGAAGTAACTTACCCCCTAGTGGAGCAAGGATCCTAAACCTAGGCTTTCAGGAAATGACTCTGCCAGGTTAATCAGGGAAGGGTTTTTTTACAAGGATATTGGAGAACTGGGTGTGGTGATGGGTGTCATTAATCCCAGCACTTGGGAAGCAGAGGCAGGTGTATCTCCGTGAGTTGGAGGCCAGCACGGTCTACATAGTGAGTTCCAGATATGTCTCAAAAAAAAAAAAAAAAAAAAAAATTGGAGAGGCTGGTGAGATGGTTCAGTGAGTAGAGGAGGTTAGCTCAGAAGCCTAGGGATTTGAGTTTGATCCCAGGAACCCATGTAAAGGTGGAAGAAAAGGACTAACTGTACAGAGTTGTCCTCTGACTTCCACATGTGTGCTGTGGCATGTGCTCTCCCCATCATGCACTGCACACACATACATACACAACTTATAAAATTAGGAAAAGGACACTAGATATAATAAAACCTATTATTTCTTATAATTATTATACACCAATTAAAAACAAGAACAAAGGGTATTGAAGGGCTCCTGGAGTCACTAAATTAAGGAGTTAGATTGGGTCCTGCCCAGGAACATAGGACAGAGATGACCCAGTGAGAAGGCCGCCAGTTCCCTGTGTGGTGGATGCCATCTCCCTGACCACTGACAGTGGAAATGCCACTGCTCCTCAGTCTGAAGCTCCCTGCAGTGGTCTCTGAAGGGAGGGGCTTTCATCTCTATTTTGTGGGTAGGTGGTCTGTTGGAGAGGGGACATGATGATTCCTGCTCACTTGCTAAAGCCCTGACTGCCAGACTCCTGAAACTCTGGTGGGAGGTGGCCCCTAGGTTTCCTAAGCCTAAGCTCAAATCCTGGGCAGCTAAAACCAGTCCTAAACTGTACATGCACGGCTTAAGTCAAGGTGAACCCCTGTCCTTCCCAAGTCTCAAGCTCCCATCTACAGGGAGAAAGGAAGTGAGTTTCCAGCAGCAGCTTACTGGGGAAACGGAGCCTAAATTCCACTTTACCCCATCTCCCCATTCATAGATTTCTCTGAGCCTGTGGATTTTGGTTCACATCTCCAAGTATTCTTCCTCCTTCTCTCTTCCCCTTTCCTGTTCTTCCTTCCTTCTGCTCCCCTTTTCTTCCCTTTCCTCTCCTTCCATCTCTTTCCAACCCTCCCCACCTCTCACTATTCCTTCTCTACTCCCGATCTTTCTGTCCACAGATCACCTGCTTCGTCCTGTTCTCCCTTCCCTGACCCTTCCTTTCATCTCTGCCATGGTTCTTGGCTACATATGGTAGCCCCCTGACTCCCCAGGATGTAGCCTATCATCTTTTTTCAGGAGCACCAGGCTTCACATTGTCCTCCTTGTCCATGTCAAGAGGGAACAATGGAGCCAGTATGTACTGAGGTATCCACAGGGCAGGGAGAGAGAAGATATCTGCCTTAATTAACCAACGAAGGAGACTGGAGCCTCACTTCCCAGAACCCCATTCTAAAGTGGAAACACAACCTAAGGGGCCAGTAGACGGAGAAACCTCCCACAAGATCTGTGTCTGTGGCAGGAATCCCCTCTTTAGCACTATGGGACAGAGGTGTCAAGAAAAGTTGTAAAACCCTTGGCCTCAAGTGCCCTAGACTGCTTCCAGACCAGACTTGCACATATCAACATTCAGACTGGGATAAGGGACAGAGCTGGCCCTGGACCATGCTGGGGACGCCTCCTGAGGGCTGTAGCAGCAACATGTGACATTTGTTGATGCTGCTAAGGGTCCAAGACAGACCAAAGCCTCTGGGGCAAAGAGTTAGAGGCTTCAGATCCAGAAACTCGGTTGCTTCTGTCTCCAGGGAGACATAGTCACCCCCAGACTCTTTCATTTTCCACAAACAGGAAGTTGTCTGTGTGTGGAGACTGTTTTTCTACTAAGAGAGAGGGAAGACAGAATAGGTACTCCCATCACAGAAGGTGGCTAATGGAGGAGGCGGGGAGAAAGCAGGCATGGAGACTCTCTGGTCACTAGGACCTAGAGCTGTCCACTTGCCTCCAGCCACATCCCCCTGTCACTTCAGGTAGGAAAAGACCAGCCATGCTCCGACGTCTGTCCACCTTGTGTGGGAAGATCCCGGGAGACAGAGAAGTCTGTCCTAAGCTCCCCTCCCTCCTGTGCCCCTAGATGGAGCAGCCCTGACCCGCATTATTGAGTCCAAGCTTCATATCAGGCTGTGTTGCCCTTTTCCCCCTGAAGTCCCCAAGGAACTAAGAAGGCAGATCCCCAAAGACACATAAGACCTTGGCCCACTTTCCTAGACTCCCATTGTTCTAGAGAGCGGCAGACACTTCCACAGAACTTCTTAGCATAGGCTTCCTAGGTGAAATAGCTGTGACAGCTGCCAGAGAAAATGGGAGGATAGATGGAGAGCAAGTCAGGAAGGATTCCTAGAGGAAGTATTTCACTGGAGCTGGGAGAATTGAGCCAGTTCTGTGTCATGTAGAGAGAGGGTATGCGGGCAGGAAAGAGAAAGACCATGAAGGGCTGAAGGCCTTCATCTCTCAAAACATAAAGATGCTGTCTGTCTGTAAACCCATGGTGCAGGACCAAGAATTCTAGAAGGATGCCTCTTGATTTTCACAATGTGCCATCTGAATCTTAGTACAAGGCCACTGGGAACCTTGGTCTATACTGCTCCTCTCTTCAGAACCATTCTCTATCTTCCCTTCAACTGCTACCAGTAAGCACAGAAGTCTGGAGCCCTGGAGCCCTGGAGCCCTGGAGCCCTGGAGCCCTGGAGCCCTGGAGCCCTGGAGCCCTGGAGCCCTGGAGCCGTGGAGCCCTGGAGCCCTCCCTAAAGGAGGACACCTACCCTCTATCACCCCAAAAGGCCTGTTCTTAGCCATGCTCAAGTTCAGTCATTTGGGCCCTGCTGACCACCTCCAGCTGTCTCCCACAGTCAGACAGGTGGTGCCTCTGCAGTACCTGCGGAGGCAGGGGCATGCAAGGAGTCAGTTGAGATGTGGGAGGCAGCCTCAGTGCAGAGCTAGGGTTCCCAGCTGACTCGCCACCTCCTGATTTTTTTGTCTTAGTTCTCTTCCCTTTTTTTTTTTTTTCAGTAGAACGAATTTTATAATTTCCTTATTGCGTGTGCCAGTGTGGGAGTTGGGAGCACATGCCACATGGGACAGTCTGATGGAGTCCATTATTTACGTTCGCTCCAGAGACTGAATCAGTTTACCAGGTTGTCTGGGCGAGTGTCTTTACCCTCTGAGCTATCTTCCTGCCCTAGTATGTTTTCATCAGCATATGCTATTAGTGGGTTTGTTTTGCTTTGCTTGAGAATGCAAATAATTAGGTTTTGTTGTTTCTCTTCCTACTCCTCCCTGTTACTCTCCTGCTCAGAGAAACTACTTCCCAGTTTCATGTCATCTGCATCCTTTCTTTGCCACCCCAGCTCATACACCTTCCTCAGCATCTCTCACTCCCCTCTCCTGATCTCCTAGATCATTTAATAGTCTATAGCTCCTCTCACAGTCTCTTATTTACGTACACACAAACAATAGAATTAGGATCAAAATGACATTTTTGCCTTTTTGAGTCTGTGTCACCTCATTTCATATATTTCCCAGACCCATCTTTCATAATGGACAATAAAGCAGGTTTCATTTCCGTGCTATTGTTGACATTGCATTCTTAGTTTTCTTATCTGTGTGAAGGAGGATACTGAATTCATTCATGGGGCCATGTCAAAGTGGAGAGGGGACAGTGCTTGTGGCTCCCTGTGGACTGCAAGAACAGTCAATGAGGGGCAGGAGGAGAGGGGAACAAGCAGCGATCCGGGGTCGGGAAGGAGGATCATGCCTGTTCTTGGTCATGAGGGGGACACCCCACACTATGGAGGTTGTCATTCTGGTGTGGTGTGGTCTCTACATGTTCTCTTGGAAGGAAGTAGCCTGTCCATCCCACCTGAATGTCTGGTGTCCAGAGGCTGCTAGGAAGAGGCAGGCCTTCAAAGGGTGCTCTGTTGTTGGGGGTGAGGCAGGGCTTTGCAGCCACAGGTCCACCACACCCATTGCTCTGCAGGAGCCTTGTGCTGAGAGCTAGACCTAACTCTTCCTATAATGGCTGCTTATCTTACCTCTGGCAAACGCACCCCCTTCATTGAACCTCCATTTCTGTGCTTTAGGAGGGTCCTTTTCCCTTACATTCCTTTGTTCCAGAACAGCCTGTGCTTCAAGGTCCTCAGCTCAACTCCCTTTTAGTCTCTTCACATGTTAGCATTGTGGCACACCAACGTTGTGGAAACGGGACATTGAGCCTTGCTAGGGATGGCTGGAATGAGGATCAGAGGCCAGGGTTCGAGGTGGGGGCTCTCCCAAAGGTTCTTCTCCCAGGGAAGCAATGATGTCCACAGTGAAGTGGACCCCACTCCCCCCTGCTCTCCTTCATGGGCCTAGTGTGACCACCATTAAATTGCTCAGTGTCTCCGTAACTTAGTTTTTCCAGTGTCTCCTTTAAGTACACACTGCTGTCTCCATTTTGCCCAGTCAGGGATGGTAGTACATAATGAGTAAAAAGCCCTCTGGAACTAGGAAGTTTTAGGCTCAGTGAAGACAGTCAAAACCCAGAGGGCAGTGTCTACACAGCACAACAGCAGTGGGGTGGGCATTCTCTGTCCTTAGGTGTCATAGGCAGGTGGCTCCAGAGAGGAGTGTCAGGCCTGGGCAATGACAGATTCCCAGCCTGTCAGTCCAACAACGTTTTCAGGTCAGGCTGGAACTGAACAGCGTAAACATCACAAGCTGCCCAGTCTCTGGTCATCTGCTTCCCGAGTGCAACGATAAAACCAAGCAAGATGTGCAAAGCAGTCCTAAGTCCAGCTCGTCCTAACTGTCATAGCAGCAGGCTGTTCGGAACCACTCTCACGGGGAGGCGCACCACATTTGGGAGGCCAGGGAGCTTTCTGTTGGCATCACAACTATATCCCAACCATCCAGCTCTGGCTACGCCTCTGCAATGGTCTCTTCAGCAGTTAGTCATGCTTTACATCACTGTTACCCAGGACAGGCATTGGAGGCCAAGCTGGGAGAAGTACAGACTTTCTTCTCACCAAGCAAGAAAATGAGTCAGTCAAGGCCCAATATTCAGTAAAAAAAAAAAAAAAAAAAAATAGTTTGACTTGGAGGAGCAGGTCTTTCTTCAGGCAATGGGAGATTGAAGTGGTCTATGTGGTCCCTAAAGCATTTTCTTCTAGGAATGTGGTCATAGGAGTCCCACACCCTGCAGAGGTGGCACGGCTGGTGACAGGGAGCTTAGGTGCCTTCCTTCCAGAAAAGCAGGCTATATAGAATCTCAGAAGGATGTGTTTTATATACCTCGAGGTTTCATTCAATTAATAAATGCTGCTAAGGTAAAAATATCCTGCCCTTGTTTAAATGGTGAGGAAGGCTACTCTATTCAGACTATTGTAGAAACAGAGAGAAACAGATTGTTTATAGATCTAGCAAAGAGAGCTGGGTGAGGGGGCTGGGATCAAACTGTAAAGTGATTGAATGAATGAATGAATGAATGAAAATGAATAAACAAACAAATAAAGCATTTTCCTTCTTAAATTCTTCAATGCCCGCTGATTTGGTTTCTAATGCACTCCCCTCAGAGCAGCAAGCCTGTGTCTGGAAAGTAAAGGTTGCTGCCCACAGCGCTTGCCATTTGAGACCGATGCCTCCCCCCAACCCGCAGGACAAGGGTTTGGACTTTGGTGACTGACGTTCCGGCAATGGGGCTGACCTGTCATTTGGCTGTGTGAGAGATTCAGTGGCCTCCTACGTGTGTGTTGCTGTGCGGTGTGGTGGGGTTCAGGCATCCAAGGTTGTCAATCCTCCTCTTGGCTTGCCCTGAGTGTCTCTCACTCTTTGAGTTCCCCAGTAACCTAGGCAACAACATCAACCTTGGTCCATCCCTGTGTGTTCAGCTCTATTCATCACTTAAGAAGAGGCCAGATTAGAGGAGAAGGCAGGCCTTGCATTAGGGGATCTCAGCCTGGAGATAAAGGTTCTCACTGCAGGCAGCCTGTGGGCTGGGGCAGGGGAAGCAACAAGGGGTCCTTTTAACAGGAATAGACAAAAGAGCAACCCTAGCCCAGTGTGCCAGTGAGATGTGAGGAGCTGGACCCTTGGAGTGACAGCAGCTGTGGAAGCTGCTAGAGGAACTGGATTGACACTGGACCTATGAGGTCAGGAGCTCTCCAAGTTCATCAGGAGCTCTCCAAGGTCACCCCATCTACAGAGATGGCCATCGGCCTGGAGCTTTGGTTTTGCTGTCCGTGGTGCTGAAAGTCCAAGCCTACACACTGACTTCCATGTTTGTCACTTCATTTCTATCTCTCAAACATCACCCGCCCTTATAACTCTTTCCAAATAGCCAATGACAACATCTTCCCCTCCCCAAAACCATCTCATCCATTTTTCTCTCTGCCCAGCCTGCTTCTTGAATTATTTCCCCACATGGTCCACTACAGTCTGCTTTACATGGTCCCTGTCTTATCAGTGAGGATATGAGACATAAAGGTGGTAATACAGAGAGCATTTAGGAGTAGGAACTATCAGAATGGCTTCATAGTTGGCACTTAGAAAAATGAAAAGGTCCACTTAGTGGATAAATGACCTACCTAATTTGCCAGTGGTATAGTTGGGAACCAATAAGAATGACTCTTTCTGAGAGGGAAAACTAAGGCAAAAGAGAAAGGACCTGGCCATAGTCACCTAGCCACTCAGAGACAAAATTAGAGATAAATGATAGCCTCCCATTTCCCAGTCAGGCTTCTAAACCACCTCAGGTGAGCCTCTGAACAAGGAACTATTAGCAAAGCCTTGGCAGCTGAAATGGGGAAAGCCTGTTGCTCAACAGTCCAGTGTCATTCTGCGGATACTCACCTGTGGTATCCAAACCCTAATGCCCCTGGAAGGACACACTACACACCATCTACGACATCGGTCTTCAGCAGGGGCATCCGTGTTGCTGTGGTAACAGGTACCCACAGCACTACATCCAGCCCCACAGTTCTGGCCTGGCCATCTGAACCAAGGCTGTATGTGCCCATCCTCCTGTGGTTCAAGGGAGGAGGAAGCAGGGCTCCTCCATTCTCCTGTCCAAGGCTGTGCCTGAGGACTCGTTGCCCTCATTAGCTGTAGCAGACAGCTCCCTCAAAGAGCAGGCACATCTGTCTTCCAGCCTTCTGGTACCCAGTGTTGATAGCCAGAAACTCATCCCCAGACAGCACTGGGCCCCCAAGGGAAGCCCTTTTCACTCCCACATCCTACATCTCAGACAATGATTTTCGAGACTTAGCAAATCTATGTCAGTTCAGTGCCGTTCACATGTCCTCGAAGTCTTGTTCCTGAGGGGCACACCATGGTCCCAATATGAACTCTGCCTTCTTGTTTGTCACCCGGGAGTTTAAGTCCAATAGAGAAGGAAAAAGGACTAGATTCAAAGTGCCAGAGCCCACAATGAATCATGGCAAATGCTCCAAAATGGATTTTTGTTTTTCAAACTACAGATTGTGTGATGATAGGGGACTGTGAAATCTATTTTGTGGGTCATGACTAGGGTTTATGTATGATGTGAATAAATACATCAGAACAGAGTAGACTGGAAAGCATTATAGCTGTGGTCAAACTATAATTTGCTTTGTGAAACTAGATCCAAGCACTCATGTGCACACATGTGCATGTGTGTACAGTAATAGAAAAATGTATGTGTTAGTGAGTCCAAGGACAATAAAAGGCTAAGTGCTACATTCCAAGAAGAGAGACTCTCTCCAAGAGGTACTTTGAAATAAAAAAAAGAAAAAGAAAAAGATGGCTTCTATTCTAGTATTGAGCAGGCCTGGGGAGGAGATGGCATTAGGCTAGTTTGAGGATGAGCAAGAGGCTTTTGGAGAAAAAAAAGAACATACAGAGCACCTCAGGAGCTGGAGCAGCATTGATCTGATCATGTGCTAGGCCCATTAGAGCAATTGTCAGCTGTGTATGGGGTGCCAGGAAGACATGAGATCCAGGGGTAGAGAAATCTTAGTGCCGTGCTGAGGAAGTTGGACTTCGTTCTTGAGAGAAATAAAGAGACACTTATTGATGGTTTTAAAGCAAGCATGGCATCTAATCATGGGCGGGACCACCCTCCTTACTGACAGTGAAGGAGGTATTCTCTCGACACGCCGGATAAGAAATGTCAGTGGATAAAAGAGGGAGATCTTGTTTGTCTGGGTCTCTGCAGAGTGCATCATCTTTCTTTTTAAAAGATTTTTTTTGGCTTTATTTTATTTCTTTTTATGTGTATGAGTATTTTGTCTGCATGTATGTCTATACACCATGTGTGTTCTTGGTGCCCAAAAATGTCATAACCTGGTATTGGATCCCATGGAACTGGACTTGGGGATGGTGTGAGCCTCCATATGGGTGGTAGGCACTGAACCCAGGTCCTCTGCAAGAGCAGCCTGTGCTCTTAACCACTGAACCATCATTCATCTCCTTTTGATGGGGACTGAACCCTGGAGAGGTGCTGGGGTCGCTCGTTGAGTGCCACAGTAATTGTGAGGTGCCCCTGGCTGACCCAGGATCCTTACAGAGTTGAGTTTCATGCTGATGACACTGGAAGCAAAGTTTTTAAACCCTGAATTTGAAAACTTTATTTGCTCAAAGCTCCAAACTAAAGCATAATTGAGCTAATAGAATACCCCCCCCAATGTTTTCTGTTCTCCGCAAGTGCTCCTTAATAATTCCATCTCTCTGAGCTCACTGTCAGCTCAATGGAAGTGAGTTTCTAAGTAACTTAATTTTTTTTCAGAATTTACTGCTTCCAAAAACAATCTAAAGTTTCCCTTCCAGCCCTATGACTCTGTGCTCCAAAAGCTATTTATTTTAATTAGCTTTATATTGTATAACTAACATGAGCCAAAAAAGAAAACCCATGAACAGCTGCCTATTAGCTAGTAAGTAGAGCCTTGGTACAAATCACCCCCAAACAATGGATCATTCAAAATTGTAATCAAAAGGGAGGTGAGCTCCTTGATAACAGTGATTCAAAGCAAAGACTGGAGAAATGCTTTTGGGATCTCAGGGAGGAGGCAGCTCTCCTGCCTGGAAGGTGTGGGGGTGGGTTATGGAGAGAGCAACTTCGAAGCTAAATCTCCTGGTCAGAGTTCAGGTTGAACACGAGGTCTGAATATTTTTGGCCTTCATGCTTTGCCCTTGATGAAACCTGAGCTTCTGTTCACTGGACACCTGCTGCTCCAAATTGTCCCATTGGACAGTACATTCAGCTTTGGTGTAGATACTGGTTCTCCACACATATACCATATAGAGTGGCCTGCCACGTGGTCATAGTTCCCAGGCAGGAGCAAAAGCCCCTGTATCCCCAAACTTCTGTGTTACCACAGCCTGGTGGCCTAGAGGTCAGGAAGACGAAATCTGAGAGCCAGGCCTTGCCATCTTGATATTCTCACTTCTCCCTATGCCTCAGTTTCCTCCTCTGTAGAAAAAGATTCAGAACAAAAACTGAACGGCGGGGCTGGAGAGATGGCTCAGTGGTTAAGAGCACTGTCTGCTCTTCCAAAACGACCTGGGTTCGATTCCCAGCACCCACATGGCAGCTCACAACTGTCTGTAATGACAATCCCCAATTCCAAGGGATCTGACACTTTCACACTAATGCACATAAAATGAGATTAAATAAGTTATTAAAAAAAAAAACTGAACAGCAAGTGAATCTTGCCCATTAGACTCAGCAAGAAGAGAACCCGGACAGGCAAGCACACGCCGTGTAAGTGGCAGCTATTGTTGAAATGCAAAAGCTGCTGTTGGAGAAGAGTATGAGTGTGCATGGGAAATGATTGAAACAGGGACGGAAATTGTTTGTTGTGCTAAAAGCAGCCAATCTTCAGCCACAACCCAGGACTCACAATTGGATCCAGTTTTGTAGCAGAGGAATAAAATGAAAGAAGGTGCACAAAAAGCTAGTCAAAGAATGTGTCTGAAATGGGTTTTGGCGTGCCTTCCAGCTACCCTGTAAGATAAAGCCTTTTGTGTAATGTTCGTATAAATGACTCATATTAGCTTTCAGGTATTTGTCGTGTTTTCAGGTCCAGGGGAACTAAGGAGTGTGGACCTTATCCTGCAGGTACCAAGGAGTGAGGGAGAGTTTTTGAGGAGGGAGAATGACCTGACTCTCAGTGGTTGGCATCTTTTCTAGGCAATGCCTACAGAGAATGCCTGGAGAATGGGACGTGGGCCTCAAGGATCAACTACTCCCACTGTGAGCCCATTTTGGATGAGAAGGTGAGCGACCCTGCCTCCCGTACCCAGGTCCTCATAGAGCACAAAGGACCTCATGGGCACCGGAACCAGCCTTTGCATCACCTTTTTTATGCATTTCCTATCCTCCACTGAATCCCTCTCCGAGAGAGCTCGGGCTGGTGGCATGAAACATAGAAAGGGCACAGTCATGTTGCCAGTGCTCCCCTCAGCTAATGGGCTCCCAGGGCACATTCTTTCCTCTTCCACTGACCCTCACCTTCTCCACCTAGCATTTTTCTCCTTCCGTTCCATGCAGAAACAAACACAGTCTCAACAGGATCATCCCGACAGGAAGCAGGGCCTGCTTAGGCCTTGCCACCCTATACTGGCTCTTGCTCTGGAAATGGACTCAGTATTTCCAAAGATCCTGCCTCTCTTGCCATTAGGTTTAGTACTGTGACCCAACCCAGGGTCTCATACATGCTAGGCAACCCCCCTGCCTCTGAGCTCCACCTCCAACAAGCTGTGCTTCAGACCCTAAATGATATGTCCCAGCTCCACGCTTCCCCTCATTCACCTAAGGAAGTCCTCAGTTGGTCTAGAGCCCTTCCTCAAACGAAGTCCAAGTGTAGAGGCTAGAACATTAGCGTCTTCTGAGAAGTGATGCCCACAGAATGTAAGCCCAGGTATTCCAAAGAGAGGCCTCAGGGGAACACAAGGAGGGCCATACAGCCTGGATAGAAAGAAGTGCTCTCTCTCACAGTAATCCTCTACCCTCCCTCTGTGCTCCCAATGCCCCTCTGGTGGTGACACAAGGTACACTGACTTGCATGCCGTAAGAGTATTACTCGGAAGTGTTCTGCCCTGTACATCCTCACTGCTATATGCTCAGGGACCATTCTCAACCTACGCCTCTGGGCCTCCCATATGTCACTGCTTCCAAAGCAGGATGGAAAGTTGGTGCCATGGTACAGACGTCATAGCTAAGGACCATCTCAGCCTCAGTTGCTCTGCCAGCTGAGGTCTGAGCAGAGACTAAACCCAGATGTGTTGTTGGGGGAAGAATCAAGTTTTCCATATGCCTGTCCAGCCCTAGGGTATCTCAGAATCGCCAGTGTCCAAATGTGTTCCTAAGAGTGCATGCTGGGATTCCTGACCACAGCCCCAGTTCGTGTGTGTGTGTGTGTGTGTGTGTGTGTGTGTGTGTGTGTGCGTGTTTTAAGGATTGACCCCAGGACCACACATGCTAAACAAGCTCTCTATCACTGATTCTTAACTCCAGCCCTCTATTTGATTTGCTTATTTATTGAGACGTTAAGTTGTCCAGGTAGGGTCCTCCTAATTCATCCTCTAGAGTAGCTGGATTACAATCTGTGCCTCCAGGCTTCAGCCATTTATAATAATAGAGAAACCAGGCAAACAGGAAGAAGATCTAGAAGCCTAAGGATACATAAAGTCACTTTTGTCCTAAGGTCAGGGCAAGAAACGGCTTCAGTACCAGCCTTACTCCTGCACAGCCACGCTTCTGTCTTCCCTGTCTGTCTTTCACAGAGGAAGTATGACCTGCATTACCGAATCGCCCTCATTGTCAACTACCTGGGCCACTGTGTTTCCATGGTGGCCCTGATGGCCGCTTTCCTACTTTTCCTCGTCCTCCGGTGAGTCCATCTCTACCTTGCTTTCTCCTTATCTTTGTCTCTCCCAGACATTTACTCCTCCATTCTGTGGCCTGGGAACAGTGGCCAAAGGTGGGCTAAAGCCAGGTGCTGGAGACATGACCTGCCTGAAGGGTGCAGAGCGGGCCCAGCTGTGACCACCAGGGGGGGACTTGGGGTGAAGCCCCACCCTCATCCCAGGCCAGGTCTTTCCCATCTGGTCCTTACCCTGCTGGCCCCCGGCCCAAGCCCTGGATAAACCCTGCTGACCCTGACCGCGCCTCTACAGGAGTATCCGCTGCCTACGGAACGTGATCCACTGGAACCTCATCACCACCTTCATCCTGAGAAACATGATGTGGTTCCTGCTGCAGCTCATCGACCACGAAGCTCACACGGGCAATAAGGTTGTTTCTGGGAGCCTCAGACTCGGGGATGCCTGTCTTGCTGCCCAATAGACAGTTCATAGTTTATCTCATGCAGTGATCTGCCCTGGGCCGGGATTTGGGGGTTGCTCCTAGTTAAAACCATCACCCCATCTCCTGCCCTCTGCCTCCTGCCCATCTTACAAATCCAGGTACCTTAGAGGAAAAGGAGCTGGCACTAACCTCTATCAAGGTTGGTTTGTTTGCTTGCTTAATCTGAATGTAGGACTGGAGAGATTAACTCCCTTACACAGACATGGAAGCTGAAGCTCAGAGAAGTAAGGCTATATTGCTGGTGGGGTGTCACCACACCATGGCCCCACAGATTAGGTGTCCACCCTGGATTTGTGTCAACTGTTACTCCATAACGTCAAAGTCACTATAAAACTGTAGACTGAAGAAGGGCCGACCCCATTCTCTGGCATACCTCGTAGAAGTCTCAATAGATTTTCTTTGGCTGGCCTGGCCCTGAAAACACACATCCACACATCCACTCTAGCTTGATCCTTAACTCGGCCTGGCCTGAAGCCTGCCTCAGGGCCCTGGCTCAGAGCCAGTCCAGTGTAACGAAGTGTCAGGTACTCTCCAGCACCAATCGTGGCTGGCACTAATGAGACTGCACTTCTCCTGGAAAAAAAGGCGGCTTTACAGTTTGGAGCTCATAGCCTCCCACCCACCAGGACCCTCTAGCACAAAGGATGGCAACCACGTGGACCCAGGATCAGGGCTGGGCCTGTAGAGCAGAACCACGGGGCAGAGGGCAGCTCAGCCTAGGAGCAGTACCCACAGGCCAACACAGGGAGGAAGTAGGCTGCCTGGGGCTCACCCAGCTGCTTGCTGCCTCTGCATTCTCAATATGCTAAGAGAACATATAGATAAGAGAGCCCTGGGAGAAAGCCCCATGGATGGAAGGCCATGGCATGGACCCTGGCTCGGAGGGGCACACCACGTGACCACTGCTCAGTGTCTGTCCTCCCTACATCCCATGCAATATGCTTGGGAGTGTCTTCTCCCTCAGAGGAACAGGGACAGGCGCCGCAACAATGATAGGCCACATAATAGCAACCCTGCCCACAGCTCTACTCGTGTCTCCATGCCTTCCTTTCCTCTTACCACCAGGCAAGGTGGCCGCCTCAGAGGTTAGAAAAGTGTCCAAATTTGTAGAGGAAGACTTCAAAACTAGGAAGACTCTCCTGCCATGAGCTAGCACAAGGCCCTCCAAAACTTCAGTGGTCCCATCCTAACAATCCCTCACTCTGTTTTCTTTCATTCTTTTTCATTCTTTCTTTCTTTCTTTGTTGGTTTAGTTTGGATTTTTGGTTTTTGAGACAGGGTTTCTTTATGTAGCCCTGGTTGCACTGAAACTCTCACTATAGACAAGGTTGGCCTCAAACTCAGAGATCTGCCAGCCTCTGCCTACTGAGTGCTGTGATTAAAGGTGTGTGCCACCATCACCCAGCTTGTTTTCTTTCTTTTTAAATGAAAGTTCAAAGTCTATCTCTAAAAGGAACCCAGTCTGATGAGCTCTGTAGCTGAAAGGACCTGAAACAGGACATTGTAATTCCAGCTGCTTAGGAAACTGAGCAAAAACTTTCTAGGTTCTAGGTATACCTGGGCTACATAGTGAGTTCACAGCCAATCTGGGCGATTTAGTGAAACCCTATTAAAAAATAAAAGTATTTTTACAGCTAGGGCAGTAGGCTGAGTGACAGTGTCGCTGAGCAGGTGGGAGGCCCTAGGTCCCATTCCCTATGCTGCATAAGCAAGAAGAGACTGAAGAGGTTGGGAAAGAGAGGAAGTGAGAGGCCCCTGGGGGAGGAGCTGCCTGGAAGTGAGGGTGGGAGTTGGGGGTGTTTGGAACCCTGTCTGTAGCTACAAAGTGGAAGGCCCCAGGCCTCCCTGCGCTGCCCAGGCCCATCTCACCACCCACCCCACATGCAGGTCTGGTGCCGCTGCATCACCACCATCTTCAACTACTTTATGGTCACTAACTTCTTCTGGATGTTCGTGGAGGGCTGCTACCTGCACACAGCCATCGTCATGACGTACTCCACGGAGCACCTGCGCAAGTGGCTCTTCCTCTTCATTGGATGGTGTGAGGGTCCCTGGGCAGCAGGTCCTTTTGGCAAAGGGGCACTTCTGATAAAATCTCCCCCCTCCATCTCGAGTAGCCTGCCTTGCTACTCCCATTCAGCTCTGGCCACTGCCCCTGTGCAGTCTTGACTAATACCCCAGTAGAGCTCTGCCCACCACCCCTGGGCCATCCCATGATGCATCTGTTTCCACTATTCTGCCCCCAAACCCTCCAGAGCTCATCCCAGAAAGCCTTCCTCCTCCCCAAGGTGACCAACCCAAAGACACTTGCCCACTTCACCATCCTCTGCTTGGATATGAAAGCGGAGAGTCGGGGCAGGAGCTGGGGCAGGCACCATAGGGTCACAAAGGGACTATAGTTGGAAGACCAAAAACACACTCCCAGGCCTCTTGTGACCACCTGCCTTGATACTACAAGAGGGTCTTTATGCCTCTGTCCATCCCTTGCAGCACGTGTCTCTCCTTTCAGGCATCCCCTGCCCCATCATCGTCGCCTGGGTAGTTGGCAAACTCTACTATGAGAATGAACAGTAAGTGAGGGACAGGCCAGCCTGGGGGTTTTGAGTTGAGACAGGTCAACCTCGGCTCTGGCCCAGTGAGTGGAGTGGAGCCAGAAGCCTTACCTGAGCCAACCGCTCTTTTGTGGTCCTCAGGCAGAAAGAAATAGGTTGACCACAGGAGTCCTCACGCGCAAGGCTCACACAGTGTGTCTGTGGGATTCAGTTCAGCCTTCCTTGCACCTGAGATTGGCAGACTGGACCACAGCCCCAATGACAGCAGCTCCCTATGGAGTCACAGGGGCAAGAGGTGGCAAGTGGAATTTGAATATAGTCACATTTAAGGACTTTAGCGTTAGAAAAGGCTCGTAAAGACAAAAGCTGCTCAGGATGTAGAGGGCTGACTTGATAGGTGATAAGCTTTCCCTCAGAGGGGGTGGTCCAAACAGAGACCAGACATTTTGGGTGCACTGAGATAGCTGTTTGAGACTGGCCTGCACTCTGAGGTTCACTACTTGCAGAGACAGAAACTTAACCTTTCATCTGGGTCCCAAAGCATCTTCAACAATCAGTGAACCTGGCGAGCAGTAGGCTACTTTCTCTGAGTGTATGCACCTCAGCTCAAAAACTAAGGGCTGAGCCTAAGACTGGGAAAGAACCCACCTCCACACCTGCAGCTTTGTGTCATGAGTATCTGGCACACAGCACAGGTTCTACAAACAACAGGTGGAACAGGGCAGCTAGGCCCTAGCCCGGTGAAGGGAAGCTCAGCTCTTCCCTGACTCCTGTACCTGCTGCATGCCAAGTCCTGGACCATCTCACAGACTGCAACAAAGTAGGGGACTGCGAAGGAGGCCCCAGGCAAGCCCCTAGACTGGGCAGGAGAGGCCACCAGATACAACAAAAGAGAGGGTCAGGCCGGGCCTTGCTAGGGAAGTGCATGGAGCTGTCTATGAGAACTGCCTTGGAGGGTGGGGCTCAGAAAGGGTCACACAAAGAAGCCTAGGTCTGTGCTGAAAATCTGAGTCCACCTCAGCTGCCCTGTCTTTGCAGGTGCTGGTTTGGCAAGGAACCTGGTGACTTAATGGACTACATCTACCAGGGCCCCATCATCCTTGTGCTCTTGGTATGTCCTTCATGGGGTAAGGGGCTGGGGCACTAGGAGCATAGCAGGAGATCCACCTGGGCAGAGACACTACAGAGACCTGGCCTGGGCAACACCCTGTACCCACTCTGTAGTGCTCCTTTGCTCCGCACAAGGCGCCTAACTTCCATCTCTGCTGATTCTCCTATGCGCTCTGCCTGAGGCAACCTGCACATGGCTCCAGACTTTGATACTTTTTCTTGGTGGAGAACTGGTCTGACTGGATGGTTCTATCACCTTTCCAGGTCCTATGCTCCTTGTCAGGACCAATGCTGAGGAAAGAAGGTAGGCAAGGTACAGGAGAAGATGTGCTGTCTTCTATTCAGCACAGAGCTCAGTCCCTCTGCCCTAGGAACACCCTCTAGGGCCCCGCCTACCACCCTCAGGCTGGCAGCAGATTCCAGAATGCAGTGTAATGAGCAATTGTTCCTAGGCCAGATCCCCGCCCTTTGCCAAGTGTATTCGCATCTAAGATATAATTGCCACCACATCTTTAATCCACAACAAGCTTTAATTAAGATAGAGTTTAAGTAGGGGGTGCATTCTGAAAAAAAAAAAAAAGTCCATTATATAGGATACATTAAAAAACATACAAAAAAAGCCCTATAAGAAATTGGCATTTATATAAGATTTATTTTAGGCTTCTGTGTCTATCAGCTCTCTTAAAGGGCCATGGAGCCTTCTGGACAACTCAGAGTATGCCCTCCTCTTGCACACAGCAGGTGCCTAGCCGGTCTACCTTTGTTTACCATGGTGACAAGTTCTGTTTATCTCTTCCATTTCTCGACTCTGATTCTTGTGACTGTTGGAGTCACTGGAGCCCATCACCAGAGTGTCCTTGATGGACATCAGCTGAGGATGACTAGAAAGGTTTTCCACCCACCTTCGGGGCTCCACTCAGGCAGAGGCTGGTCTTTGTCAGCAAGGGAAGGACTGTCCTTGGACCGGCAGCTGCAGTGACTCACTCGCCCCTCAATGTGAATGAAAACCTCCCAGCCAGCTGCCAGGAGCCCATGTAAAGCGATGGCGCTTTTGATAAACCTGGGACCCAGCCAAGGAAGGCTGGCCTGGATGGGAACCAAAGGCTTGGGAATGAGCTCCTACCTAGAGACGTTGCCCAGGTAGTGAGGAAATCATAAAGAAGGGAGGAGGGGCATTTGGCTTCCAGCTCCCTCCTGCTCAAGTGCGCTTCCTTCTCTGGCTGCACACTCCCTTCCTCTGGAGCCAGTTGCTTGTGCTAGCAGAGCAGAGCCCTCCTACAGGTTCTGTTCCCAGCACATCCGATCCTCACATGTTTGCTACATAGGAGAGATGGCACTCCTCATTGCAGAGATGAAGTCAAGGTTACAGCCACAAGTGGTGGAGCTGAGACCCAGGGACCAGACTCCTGCTTAACCAACCTGCCTGCTTTGCCTCCCTGTCTCTCCTATTGTCTGGATCCTGTGAAGGGAATCAGACAGTGGAGTCTGTGAGAAGCCTGCCCACCGCCCAGTGGTTGTTGTGGGAAAAGGATGATCATTCATTACAACTGGCACATGGCTTTTTAACCATGATTGTTACCCTGTGCCAATCTTCACAGCAAGTCTGTTGCTATCTGTGTTTAACAGATGAGGAAGCAGACTCCGTGGTTAGTGATTTGCCTAAGGCCACAAAAATGCAGTTGAATACCATGGGAATTTGAACCTGGAGACCCACACTTGGAGACAGGGGTTCATTAGAGGTGGTCGTGAGGTCCACAGCTGGGGGTATCAACAAAAGGCCAGAGGGTAAACCCAGTCAGGATCACCACCAGCACAAACAGCCTTGGTTTCAACCCGTGTACAAAGGTCTCAGACCTGTCCCTTTGGAGGTGGGGATGCCATCCTGTTCATCTTCCCTGGACGTTGCCTCAGAACTATTAACTCCCCACACCTTCAGTCTACCCTGCTTTCATGCTGAAGCATCTCTGTGACTCTAGAGAAAGCCTCAGGCCCAGCACTGCCCCCTGAAAGTGCTCTCAGGCCCAAAGAGCACAGGCTAGACATCTATGTCATATAACACTAAGGTCTGGCTGATTGATGCTGGGCTTTGTGGCTCATGGATGATGACTCCTTACTTCACATGCCTGCCCCTCCCCCCTCGCAAAAGTACCTGCAGGACCCTTAGAGAATACCTTGGCCATACCTGTTCCTAATGCAGATGCCCAAGGCCCCCAGCCTGCTCCAGCAACACTCACATGTAATAATAATCTGGAGTCCTGCCTATAAAGTCAGGTGTCCATAGCTGCTGGGAGAGGAAGTGAACTTCTTCCCCTTGCTCTTCCTGTCCTCAGCTCCCTGAATGTAGTGATGCATCTAGTGAGCCCCAGTCTCCCTGGGGTGGTAGCAGCTGACCAAGTCCATCCTGAGGGGTTCCGGGCTTTTTAGACCCACACAGAGCAGGCAGGTGTGGTCCTGAAGTAGGCGTGGTGCAGACAGCTACAAGATGGGTGAAAGCCAAAAGGAGGAGACAAGTACAAAGCCTGGAGAAGCCTGCTCAGAACCAGGAGAGGACAGGGTAAAGATGTCCCCAAGACGCCTAATTGTTTTCTGATCTTCTTTCCTGCCTCCCTGTTCATACCCTGCCCCCTTCTCAGCCCGAGCCTACAGTGAGGATCTAGTAACAGAGGAACTTGTGAGCAAGCAGCATGACTTACCAAGTACCTCGCCCCTCAGCAGGTTCACTTATTGAGGGTGCAGAAGCAGTGAGCTGGTTTTGTACTTTCTCTGCCTTGGATTATGGTGGCAGGCAGGGTTGTGCTATGAGCCCTATGGGACACGTGGCTTGAGCGTCTTGGTTTAGGGTGTGATTCTGAGAAAATTCTGCCCCTCTTGGGACACCGCTCTCTCCCACTCTAATGCATAGCTGATTCTTGGGGTCAGCATGAGGACTAGGGGCCTCAGATATATGTCGGTGCCCTAGACTCTTCCTTAGCAGGTCCTGGGGTACCCAAATCCTCCTTGGAACAGGCCACCTATGGGGGGGGGTGCTGAACATGAGAGGGTAGCCAGCTTCTGTTCACCCACATTTCCTTAACCCATGTAGGAGCAGCATGTGTAGGAGCTAGGAGAAGGAGGGTGCCAAAGCCAGCCCTACTGTCTTTGGCATGACAGCCTACTACATGTCAGCCTATTGTGCCTGTGCCTCTGTAAAGCATGGCTGGTGGTGTGCACTGCCTGTGAAAGAGGCTGTGGCTTGAGGAATAGCTGTGGAGTGCTTGGGGATGCACCTGAAATGGTATGAACACTAGCACTTCACTGTTGAGCTCTAGGCAGGCGTAGGCCTTCCAGGGCCCATCCTGTCACAAGAGAGTACAGACCAAGACAAGATCTGGTCACATGGTGGCTGCCTTGATACATTCCAGGCCCAGGCCCTCTTTAGGCCTGGATCCCACTCCACTGAGCCTCCTGAGGAGAAGCAGATGGAACACAAGTGTCCATAGCACTAAACCACTGATGTTGGGGGTACGGAAAGATTAAGACCTCTCAGGGAGAGCTTCTTCAAGGAGCTAGCCTCACCTGTACCACTCTAGCTGACTCAAAATCTGCCATGTAGGCCACCTCAAGAACATTCCAGAGTGGGGGAGAGTACCCGGCAAGGGAGTTGTTGAAGGAGATGGATTTTCTTGTGTGGGTTTTCGGGTGCTTCCACTTCCTAGAACTTGTCTTGGCTCCCAAAAGCAGCATTACACTGGCCACCATCAGGGGCTGGCTCCTCCACCCAAGGCCCCTCTCTCTTGGTCTGCTCTCTGCCTGGAAGCTTTCCACATTCATAGCTAATATCATTGTCACCAGCCCTCAGCTTGTTTATTTCGGTGTCATTTACTCAGCCTTCTCTGAGTGAGCCCCTAAGAAAAATGCAGTCTTCTCCATCCACAACGAGGCCACAGAAATCCGTGAGCAGGCGCTGTGTCTGCCTGTCCTCATGCCTTTCACTGGTACTCCAGCACAGAGGCTGGAGTGCTAAGGTGATTGGATGAATGTGAGGATGGAGAGACACACCCAGAGCCAGACTGGATGAGGTTTGGGTAAAAACGGCTCACCGAGGAGCTGGCATGTTTTGCTATAATGGAGTAGTGAAGAAGACAGTATGGTCTGACATGGTCAAGGGGCTCCTGGTCAGAGAGGAAGGGGTCTCGGGGTGAGGCTGGTGTAGACGTCATAAAGAAGGAGGCTGGGAAACTAGCTCAATAAGGAGAAGGTAGCTTCCGGGAGACACAAAACCAGGCAGGGGTAGCCTGTTAGTAAAAGGAAATGCTCCATATCAGCCGCATTGCCTGTGGAGCTCACCTCACAGAGCAGGGCCGTGTAGCCAAGTGGTGCTTGGTGACTGCTGAGGGCATGGGTGGGTGGATGGATGGATGGATGGATGGATGCATGCACGCATGTATGGGCAAAAACAATGGTTGGAAAACTGAAGGAAGTGTTTGGTGGGAGGGTGGATGGATGAATGAATGTTTGCCGTGCGAATGGACAGATGAAATACTTGGGTAGATGGACTGAATGAACTAGTTAGAATAGAAAGAATAGAATGATATTTAATACAAGAAATGTTACAGAAATTTGAATATCTTTTTATTCCAACAGTCTCTACTCTCAGAGAAGTCAGAAAGAACAGGAAAAAGACTAAGAACTTTGTTTTGCCTTAGGCTAGGTGATGCTTTAGAGAAAGCAGGCAGCAGGCATGTGCAGCCTTCTGGAAGGCTTCCTCTCCAGCTCTCTGTGGACTCACTAGGCCATGTATTATACATGCGTGTGAGAGAGCAGTAAGGCCACAAGGAGGCAAGAGTCCGAGTCCTCCAAACCCCCTACCTTCCAGCTTGGGAGATAGTCAGGGACTACACGGCTGATACACACTAATATCCTTACTCTCTGCCAGGGAGCTATGGTACGGGAGGATTAGAAGGGCTGGTTCTGTAGAAGCAATGGGTTTTCCTAGACAGAGACTGGGTGGGCACTTCTGTGTCTCCACACCTACAGGCCAGCAAACATCTTTAGGCTAATTACGTGTCTGCTGGCCTGTGAACACTTTCTGAGAGGAACAGTCGCAATGGGGGCACACACGCTCCCATCCCCATTTGTTTGCACTTAGCAGCACATGAGGAGAAATGCAGGCACACCATGTTCCCAGATAAACACATATGCATGGTCGCACAAGGCCCACTCTGAGACAAGCACCTGTGGTCAAGCGTACAGGGCAGCATACACAGGTGGAGAGCACAGCCATGAGGACCAGCTGACAAATTTACTGACCCTTGAGATCCCCTCAGAGAGCAAGAGACTCTGGGAATCCACAGAGAGCCATGCAGCAGGAAGCGGACTCTAGAGCCAGCAGACCCATGCGGTCAGAAGCGGGCGTGTCTTCAAGGTTAAGGGAAAGCAGCTAATGAAGATAAATTAGTCCTTTCCCAGTGCTGCCTATTTATCTTCCTAGACTGTGGGTGCCTGAAAACTTAGGAGCACCTAAGAGCAGGTGTGATAGAGATTAAACACGCCATCTGGCCTGCGTCCCCCTACTCTGGGACAGAGCTGAAAAGGACCTTTGACCAACCCAGAGCTGGTGAGAGTGTGAGGGCCTCTGAGATCCTCCACCAATATATAGGGAGCCTGTGACCAAGAGAACACAGGTGGATCAGAGATCTGGGGTGCAGTTCTGTGAAGTCTTAGAGTAGGGCAGGGGTTGGGACTCTTGAAAGTGACCCTAGAGGAGTGAGTGGTCACTTCTCCCACCCATCTCCTTTATGAGCTGCCTGGGCCATGGATGGAGTGCAGGCCCTGAGGCCAATGGGGTGCCTCCTGCCCTGGCTAGGGAGGAGCAGAAGTTGGGCGACCAAAGCAGGTGCTTCCTGCTGGGGCCTGTGTCTGGGAGCCAGGCACCAGGGATTCTGTTTCTCAGCCCACCCCCACTACTGACCTTCCCTTGTCCCTCTCCGCTTTATTCCAGATCAATTTTATATTTCTCTTCAACATCGTCAGGATCCTCATGACAAAATTACGAGCGTCCACCACAACCGAGACAATCCAGTACAGGTATGGCAATGCCCAGATGCCTTGACCTGGCAGGCAGGGAAAAAGCAAGAAGGTCCTCTCACCAGAGCCCTTGGAGTCCTCACTCCTAGAGCTTGCTTGAACTCCCAGAAGCCAGGCGGGGCGGGGTACCCCATCTACCCACCTGAATGAGTCCTGCCTGAAGGTGAGCTCCAGTTTGTCACCACCCTCTTGCCTTCCCATCCAGGAAGGCAGTGAAGGCCACCCTGGTCCTCCTGCCCCTGCTGGGCATCACCTACATGCTCTTCTTTGTCAATCCTGGAAAGGACGACCTGTCCCAGATTGTGTTTATCTATTTCAACTCTTTCCTGCAGTCCTTCCAGGTAGGCACCCCAGCAGCAATGTACTTCCCAGGCCTGGGTGCTCAGACTGGGCCAGCACCCCAGGACCAGTCATCCAAGCACCAAAACACAAGGGCTTGCTCGCTTAGAACCCTGCTTGGCCCCACATGCTGCCCAGGCTGTTCTGGTTGTGTCACCTCCATCCCAGGGTTCAGCTGTCCTAGAGCTTTGGAGAGTACTTAGGACAAGTACTCAGGAGGTTGAGGCCGGAGCAGACCCTGGTGTAACTAACTGCATCCCTTGTCTGGGCCCAGGACCTCTGAGTCCTGGGCCCTGGGAGGTGTGTGTGCTCCTAGCCATCCTGTGTCCTCCCGCACCTCCAGCTGGAAGGGCTCCAAGGCAGATGCCTGACTTCTCATTCCTTCCTTCCTAGGGTTTCTTTGTGTCTGTTTTCTACTGCTTCTTCAATGGAGAGGTAGGAGACAGGGCCTTTGGGGTGGTCTAGAAGCTCAGGCCTCCCAGACGGCACTCCCAGGTGGTTCGCTCAAGCTGTGCAGCCTTTAAAAAGAACGTCACCTGCTCAACTGCACCTGATGGGAGAGGGGCTGAGACACCACTCAGCTTCAGGGGAACAGGACTTCTCCCACAGAGCCAGTTTAAGCCAGCTACACAAGCCAGAAGTAATATACTGCACTCAGGGCTTGCCCTCAGAGTCAGGGGTCAAGGTGCCCCAAAGCAGCGCCTGCCAGTCAGACAGAAGGGATGACAGAAGCAAGCTTCCAGAAAAATGTGAGGTGGCATATGTCATTCAAGCATTTCTTTACAAACTCAGCAGAAAAGAAACTGACAGGGGCTGGTGAAATGGCTCCGTGAATAAAGGCACTTGGCTGCCAAACCCGATGACCTGAGTTCAGCACCAGAAATGCACATGGTAGACGAAGAGACTCAGCTCCTGAATCAGAGTTTACCTCCACACATGCTGTGGTGCTCACTGGTAACGCACGCACACACACACACACACACACACACACACACACACACACACACATGCACGCACGCACACATGTGCACGTAGGGACGCACATACAAAGTCACTCAGGAAGAAGTTGTTTCTTCCATTACAACACAAACAGAAGAGACTCAAGCAGGTGTAGCAATGAACAAGCCAGGAGCTGTCTCTTAGGCAATGGTAGAGAAGGCAGAGGCTGCAGATGTGACAAGGAGAGGCTCTTTCTGATGAGGAGAAAGCTAGGCCTGATGCCTGCTACAGCGGGGGCTGAGCTGAACTGAGGGGCTGACTTACAAAGCCAGAGATGCCTAATTCATAGTGGCAGGGGAACTGGAACCTTAAGTAGGCCCATGGCCTCTCCAGGAGAGGGAAAGGGAGGGGCGGTCCCTGAAGGAAGCTGCCGTGTAGGCAACAGTTTTCATAGGAGAACAGTTTGGGGCCCCATTAGCCCCTTGGGGTGAGGGGGGCAGGCAGAGGGCCATCCCAGACTCTGTTAACAGCTCTTGAGATGGGGATGGGGATGCCAGAGGACTGGCTCAGCAGGTGACTGAACCTCTCCATCCCTGCAGGTGCGCTCAGCCCTGAGAAAGCGGTGGCACCGCTGGCAGGACCACCACTCTCTCCGAGTGCCTGTGGCCCGGGCCATGTCCATCCCCACGTCTCCCACCAGGATCAGCTTCCACAGCATCAAGCAGACAGCTGCTGTGTGACCCTCTGTCACCCATCTGCCCACCACTCCACCAATGAGGCAGCTTCCCATCCTCTACAGCCTTCTCCTGGGTCCTCCCTGCTACACTGGCCCTTGCAGTGCAGGAGAAGGAGGGGGAGAAATCAACTCTCCGGCCTGGAAGGAAAGGAAAGCAAAGCTACGGAAGGGGGTGACTGAAGGACCAGGACCCAGTGCAGCCACACATCCCCAAAAAAGCGGGAGCAGGGGGCATCGCAGGACCCTCAGAAAGGGTAAATCTCATGTCACCAAGCCTCTGTGCACCCAGCCGCTTTTGTGGATCCTCATTGCAGTACCATTTACATCTGAAGAAACTGAGGAACGGAGCAGGCAAGGGCCTGGACAAGTCACACAGCTACTTGCCCTGCTCACAGCACCCACAGTTGGCTCTGCTCCTTGCTTGCCATCTCCACGCTTGGGGTAGAGAGGGAGGCAAGAATTAACTTATCTGGCTCCATCCCAGGGACGGACTAGCAGAGAAGCTTCCCTCCTCAGTATCAGTCCCTCACCAAACTGCCCCTCCACTCCTTCCCCAGTCCTCCTGCCCCTGTGGCTCCAGGAGAATGCTGGCTTCCAGTCCGCCATCCGTCCTGGGAGACCCCCATTCAGCCTGGGCTCAGTCTGGGGACCAAGTGAGACTGATGGAAAGCCACACTCTTAGGCCAATCTGATACACAGTGCTGGACAGAAGGGGAATAGAAGTACCAGGGCCAGACGGAATGGGGTGAGCATCCCTCAAATCAGAGTATATCTGGTGAGTGGTTGGAACAAGGACCCCAGGCTCTCCTCAGACTGCTTCAGCCTCTGTTGAAGCTCTCTGTGACATCAGCCAGGCATTTGTGGAGCTGGCAGCCTTCGAAATCAAACAACTAGACATTGGAGAGATAATGTGGGCCAATGATGAAGGCAGAATGTCTGCAGGGCATAGCCACATCCCTCTCCTTAGAGATGATGATGGTCTGGGCCCTAGCAGGCTTTCCTGTGTGCTGTGGTAGGTTAGCAATCTTTGGGTTCAAAGGGCCTGAATCATCCTTGTCATCCCGGAGGGTGACATCTGCCCCATCCCCAGTGCAGTGCCTGCCTGTGCCAATGACTAATATTCTGGGACTGGGAGGGAGGGGAGGCAAGGCCCTTCTGGCTCCACCAGCAAGAAGAAACAGAGCTTGATTGCAGGCTGCGCCTCCATTCCTCTCTCCTTATAGCAGAAGGAGGAGGAGAGGCCAACAGACTATAGGCTTGAAAAGGGCCCCTTGTCTATGTACCCCACAAAAATAAACTTTGAAAAACTATGCGTTCTTACACATTTTTGGTTTGGCATTTAATACATTTTAAAGCATGAAAAGACGTGGTTTCTAACATTTGGTAAACATTTGAATTTTAGAGAAAAGCTGTCACAGCCCATTGAAACACACCAAATGACACCAGATACTGCCTGATTCCAGGGCCACTGTCACCTGTCTTCACACACTATGTCAGCAGGTACTTTATGTTGGGCCCTTTTTTTCTAGCTCCCACCTTCATTCCACTCTCTCTAGAAAATTTTAGTTTTAGAGATCTTCTTTGGCTTCCATTATTGAATTTCTCTGCCTGGCTTTGGGGATTTATTTAATTTTTTATTTTTTGTCTTCTAGGTTGGGCTATCGCAACTGTTTTATTTTCCTGGATCTGATGGACAGGGCCTTGCTCCTTAGCTCAGGCTGGACTCCTACTCACTGAGTAGCTTAGGCTTGCCTTGACCTTAAACCTGCCTGTCTCAGCCTCCTGAATGCTAGGATCATAGGCACATGCTTAAAACTATTTTCAAATATAAACAATTTATTAAAGCCTAATTGGATATTGAAAAGTTTTTTTACACTTACTTATTTCATTGGCAACAGGTGGGAGTGGGAGGGAAAGTCCTTGTGTGCCCTTGTTTTCTTTGTGGAGCCAAAGGAAAATTTGGGGTTGTCAGTTTTCTCTTTTCGGCATGAGGGTCCTTGGGATCAAACTCAGTTCATCTTGCTTTGGGGAAAGCACCTTTACATGCTGAGCCATTTTGCCAGCCCTAGACATTTATAGTTAGTTAGTTAGATAGATAGATATAGATTTAGATATACAGATATATAATTGTTAAGCCTAGAATGGAAATTGTGTGGAAACCACACCTCAGACAAATGAGTAGAAATTTAATTGTTCAGGAAATCATGGATTCATTTTATGGCAAGAATGGGTCAGAATTCAGGACCAATTTCTTTCTTTCATACCTTCTGTTTTTCCTTTTTTTTTAAAACAGCTGTATGTGCTCAGGCTTTTCAAATAAACAAGAAGCTGTAGGCATACCACTCACTTCCTTATACTGCGTCTGAGATGTATGTTCCAAATTGCATGGCAATCTATCATCAAAAAAGCTCTATCAGCTGCCGCTTAAGCCCTCTTTATATCAGACTGAAAAGAATGAACTGAAAATGATCCTGCAATAAGCTTCGAGTCCCCAGTCAGCGTGTGTTCAGCGTCTGCTGCCTGCTTCTTATATCAGATAGTGATGGGGGCTGGTGAAGTTTCCCACTTGGCAGTGCTCTAGAGAGTGATGTGGGCAAGGCTATGGCTCTGCTTCTTTCTTCACTGGGGAAGTGGGTGACAGGAGTGCCTAGGCTTGGCTTCCTCAAGGGGCAGAAATCATGCATGCCCTGCAGTCTCCCTGCCTTGCCAGAGGAGTGGTAATGGCTGAATTTATTAGCATCATGGATGCTGTAGAGAGGTGTAAATGGATTGGACCAAGAGGCCATTTAAAGAGCTGTTGGACTAGAAGAGCTGGGGGAGCTTGTCAAGAGCTGAAGCCACTGAGTCTCAGTATCACCCATCAGTGTTCCTCAGATGCTCTCCTCAGTATCACCCACCAATGTTCCTCAGATGTCCTCCTCCTCATTATCACTCATTATTTCTCCTGTCCAAGTTACCTGTCCAAGTACCTCCTCCTTATCACTCATTATTTCTCCTGTCCAAGTCGTACAGGGTTCAAGGTCTGTAATCAATGCTGAGTAGGACAGTGCTCCCCATGCCAGCACCATGAGAAGCCTCAAAAGTTACAGACCAGTTGGGTAGAGACTTCACCCCAGCATTGCCGCATTACCCTGCTCCCTAAGCTCCTGGTCATAGCCCTGGCTGAGTGGTGCCGTTGAAATTCCACCAGAGACATCAGGCCATCTCTCTGTCCTCACTCGTTAACCTCATTCAGCATCTGCTCCCTACAGCCCGGCCAGTCCTCATTAGTGTCTTGCAGTCTTCTGTGTTTTAAGTCACTCACTGAGCAGCCTTTCTGGAAAGAGGCCTCATTATCAGACTCTGTCAGAATAACTCCCAACACCCAGACCCTGTAGGCCCTTGGGCTTTTGTTTAACCCTTCCGCTCACCTTACTCTATAAAGCTGGAAAACATGAGCAAATGGCTAATTCCTCACCCTAATCCAATGGTCCTACCTGCAGTGAGACTGCAGATTCAGCCACAGCCACATCCTGGTTCCCAGCCCAGAGAACGTCCTCGAGTGGGGCCAGAAAGAGCGTGCTGGGGTAAAGGCTGGTAAACTATAAGTGTGGTTTCAAGAATGGCAAGTGATGGAGCATCTGTGGGGCAGAAGTCGGGGTGACGACATTTCCCAGGGTGCTTTGGGGAGAGTCCATGGAAGAAAAGCTAGTTGCCGAAGGCCTGGAGCCTCTAGAGCACCAGAGTCCCATGAAAGATGGCTGACAAAGCATGGAGAAATTGGATTCTGATAGAGCTAAAACTGTATAAACAAAAACAAAACATGCACATCTTCAGAGATGGAGACACAGGTCTCTCTAGAGTACAGCGTTTTGAGGTTCAGTGGACCCAGAAACTGGAAGGTAGTAAGGCACCCCTGGTAACTGTAAGCTCTGGGCATGAGCTAACAGGCATGGAAGTCACACCAAGTCCTCTTTCCACTGTGTGTGCCTGCATACTCAGGAGGCCCTAAGTTTCCAGGTCGTGGAGGGCTTACTCAGGGCCCACACTCACCGTGTACTGTAGCCATGTGTCCAACCTAGCAAGGGCCTGCAGACAGGACCACATCTAGTCCAGCTCCAAGCAGCCAGTCCTGTTAAGAGATCATCTGCCTCTTCTGGGGTCCCCAGGCCTCAGAGTGTCCCGCTGTCCATGAGGAACCTGTCTTGTTGGGGTACAGGTTTTAGACGTCCTTACATTTACTGCCTTAATCTTGTGATAATGTTGTAAAATAGGGTACTGGTTACATCATTTACTTGATGCCAACTGAAAGATGGTTTACAGTTCATAATAGGAGATGAAGTTTCTCCAGTTAGGGAGTTCTGAGGGATTGAGATTTTATTTCCCTAAAAAGCAGTCCCCACTAAATCTGCTCATTTGTCTAGTGGTTTCCGGCCTTCTGCTGGGTGGAGAATTGAGTTCTAGTCAAAGCTGAGGTATATGATATGCAAGGGGTGGTAGTCATTTCAAAGTAAACCAACTTTAATAGATTCACTGTGTATTGCTTCTCCCTTGGGCCCTTGGGGTGAGTTCAAGTGTAAAACCCAGCAGTGGTGATGACAGAAAAAGGGCATGAGGTGCTGGGTAGCAGGAAAGGACCAGTAGGAGAGTGGTCGTGGCTTAGAAAGGGGTAAAATACAGTGTCCCTCCCAGAGGGAAATCAAAAGCCACTGACTTTAAGGGCAGAATGGGACTATTTTAGCTACTGTGTATGATACAGACTGTATGTGACAGGAAGTTTAGACAAGTCTTTCCAATAAAGTAGATGGTGACGATGGTGGCAAAACACGGTGGTGGCTGAGGTGGCAAAAAGACCTGCATCTATATCTGAGGTATAGGTAGGTTAATGGTCTTCTTGAGACAAGAGAATCATTACTGAAGATGGGTGGATCAATGGAAAACATGAATTTGCAAGCTTGCTTCAGAATGGCAGTTCCCCAAATGCTAAATTTAGGGGTTCTTTTGCTTTGTCAGTGAGGTAGCCCCCCAACCCCCTACAATTTCATTCTACTTAATCTCACTGTCAATTAATGCTCTTGGATGCAAAGCAGTGAGTTTTGATGAGCCAAAAACGGTTTTAATTAGCCTAAATTGTTTCAGTTAGCATAACTGCTTTACAGCTAATTGTTGATGATTTGAGTTCTAAGATCTAACAAATGCAGAGGAAGGTCTATCCTGGCTCCTTTCTGCCAATTCCAGTGTTGAGAGCTGGGCTCCTCTTCCCAGCCTGAGACTGAGGCACCAGAGTTAAGGGAGGCTGCACCGCTGGATGCTGGGGAAGACCTGGGATGATGCTTTGGGCACAGATCTCCCTCCACCTCTGACTTCACCATCCCAACCCAGAAAACTCCAAAAGACCCCGCTGCTCATCCCACTTCCTCAGCTCACTAGATGCAAGGTCCTCATGAAGTTTAGTCTCAAAACCCTTCTCAGGAGCCCCGTCCAAACAAGAAAGCCCCCAAACAAGAGAGTTCCCTAGGGTGACAGCAGTTAAGTAGCAGCTCTTTTAAGGACTTCCCCAACACTGCTGCTCAATACCCACTGTAGAGAAAATTCCTACTGGAAAAATGTGGGGCTCAGAAGGGACTATTTTTCAAGTTGGAGGTTGAGAACCACAACTGGAGACAATGGAGTTAAAGCAATTCATTCTTCAAGGTGTCCACCTGGGGAAGGAGACTGTAGGCAGGGGGAGGGGCTGCAGGGCGCTCCTCTCAGGCAAACCCTGCTACAGCTCTGAAATCAGCGTCCTGGTTTCCGGAGAAGACATTAGTTCCAGCTACATGGTCTTAACATGATTACTGCTTAGAGGCAGCCAGATAACCAAGACTTATTGGATAGGCAACAGGAGGTGAATTTTGAGGCAGAGCCCGATTATTCATTCATTTAGTTACTGAATCTTCAATTCAATTTCATGTCCATTTTGGCCAAATGTCCCAAACACCTGTTTGAAACATAGATTTTCAACAAAGAGGGTACAAGCTGTGTAGTAAGCAATGCTCTCAAAATCTCTCCACGCTAGCCCCACCCATTATACCAGGGAAACCTGGTCATGCTAGGTTTTTCCTGGGGCAGCTAAAAGAACTGGAACTTTTTTCTCCAGGGCATCTGATCCTCTCAGGCATACATTCCATAGAGCCTCACTCACTGAGATTACACTGGCCAATGCGACTGTAAATGAAGGTCTACAATGAATGCCTGAGTGACCTTGTTCTCATCACCAAGAACTGGGACCATCTCATTACATTAGTAATGTTTTCCTAGCTTGGTGGTGGAGACCCTTTCTGGAATGCCCACCTATACTCAGTGCTTTGCTACTACGGTTTTTAGATAACATTAAGGTGTTATATGCCTGTGGAAGCCAGGTGAACTTAAAACTTGGCCAAGTGTCCTGAAGTCCAACCTAAGCTGTAAAGAACTCTACCACTGGTTTCTTTAAATTTCATGGAACTGATTAGTCTGAGCCCCTTCATCACTACTCAGAAGAAATGATTTCTGAACCTGGCTATATGTTCAGCTTTCCATTTGATACAGACCTGAAACAAAGACATTTTTCTTTAAATCTAAATAGCACTGCAGAGCATCAAGCCAGAAATAAGTGGGCTTTAAACCACCACTGGTCATCAGCAAAAATGTGTGTGCAATAGGCCTATTCATTTAGGATGCAGCTCTTTGCACACCTGTGCTTAAGTCCAGTTGAGTCAGGTGCAAAAATCAATGGTCAGAGCTACTGCCCATGGTCCTCACTAGGGAAATCCTTCTTGGAGAAGACACTCATTCTCCAGGGAGAATCATACACCTACATGCTGAGGCAGAGCAGAGGAAGGCGGGCTTGCAGATCACACAGTGTGTAATTCATGAAGAGCGAGTCTAGCAGAGAAGAGAGCTTTAGCTTTGGCTGAAATCCTTTTACAGAGCAAGGTAGGCAAATTCTACTGTATGGTTAATAAATCTTCCCATATTAACGAGCTCATCAGTCTGCACTAATTGTTTTTGCTATGGTGAAACCTGCTGTAAAGGGAAGCACACGTGAAGAAGGCAGGGAGAATTAAGAATGTGAGGGATCCCTGGAGAATGAGTGGTTCGTTTAGAGTATGGTTCATTTTAATTTAACAACAAATGCTCAGAGTAGAAGCACTCAGAAAGAAGACAAATCAGCCTTGGTATAAGGATTTTTTTTCCCAACAAGGTCTGTTCATAAGTTCAATGCTGGGGGTTAGGGCTTGGGTATATAGCAGTGTTTCCGGAACATGCACAAGCATTCCAAGCTCCAGTCTTGTCCTGGAAAACAAAAATGGTCCCCACTAATTCAGGATCTTTGTTGAGTCCCTACCACCCACAGCACTGTGGTCAGTACCATAGCAAAGGTGGCGAGAGAACACTGGAGACTCTGGAGGCCAACAGGCAAGAGCTGGGGAGGCAGCCAAGGCCTGAAATCTACAAATCTCCACTTCCTTAGCTTTATTTGTTCCTTAGGTGTCTCAGTGTTCTACACAAAAATGTACCAGCAGCAAAGCACCTTTTTAAAAAGCCCAAACTATAAAATCACAATTGGACACTGGACAAGGCTGAGCCAGACAAGCAAGCTGGGTCTCCTCTGGCCTCAGGAAGCCAGTGACTTCTAGAACTCCCAAGAAAGCCAGAAATTGAGGCCACAGAGTAGACAGAACCCCCACCCCAGCGTTGCCTTCCCCATCCACTCAGCCTTTCTCAGAAGCCACTCACCTGCCTGGAGACAGCTGTCTCTTTGGCACAGAGCACTACTTGCTCATCACCAGAGAGTAGACTAGTGCCTGCTGGGAGCTGAGGTGGGAACGGAGGCTTACGACAAATGGGCGTAGGAACTCTTTTGGATACAAATGTTCTAAAGTTGGACTGTGGTTGCAGAACTCCGTGAGTACACTAAGTTGTGCACTTAAAATAATTTGCAGTATACAAATTGTACTCCAACATAATTTTTAAAGATGTGTTAAACACAAGCACATCTAACCAAAGGTCTGAGAGAAATGTCTTTGCTAAGAAAATGGAAGCACAACAGATGGATTATAAATTTGTTCAGAATTCCTTCAACTTTAATTGTGGGGGTAAAATCAAGCAGCCACTGAGGAAAAATACAGTCCCTGGAAGCAATCACAATTTTTTGTGTAGTGAACATGATGCGTTATTTATTAGCACAGGTGGTCACAAGTTGCCAACTGTTCTCATTCCTCTACTGTCTCTTTTTTGCCAGTCTCCTGCCCTTCAAAGAAAGGGTACCTGGCCTCCACATCAGCCCATGTGATGTTGCCGTTGGCCAGATCACGGACCACACTGGGCAGTTCAGAGACCTAGGAAGAGAAAAGAAGTCCCAGCATTAGCCAACTTCACATTTGTGAAGAGTGCCCTTCCCTTGAATTGCGGAACCCTTATACTTAGTACAGAGCAAAATGCCATCTACATAATGATGGCATACATTTACAAGCTGTTATTATGCTCATCCCCTCCCAAGCTGGGGTCTTTGCTCTCAGGTACCCTAAGCCACCACCTCCCCTCACACAGCTCAGCACTGCCACAAAGCTTCTCGTCTCATTCTGCATCTCAGGTTATTTCACACCTGTTACATTTAACTCCTGTAGTTCATCAAGTATATGAAATGCTGCAGAGCCAGCTGCTGCCCAGCAATATGCAGTGGTTTACAAAGCTGGGCGTGGAAATCCAGTATCTGCTACCCTTCTGCAGCCCTTCCCTCTCCTACCACTGACTAATGGGTTGGCAGATTAGGGTTGGGGATCTTGCAGCTCTAGCAAGTTCTCAGGAAATGCTGATGTTGAGGCTGCAGTTCTCAGTGTGTGTGTGTGTCCCAGACTGGTGTATAAAGGCAAGTCAGAAACACATGATTTACGAAGTGGACTGTGAACCTTTTGGGATAAAAGCAGTTTTTATTTCTATTTTCCTTATTGTAACTGCTTCAAACGGAGTACTAGTAAGTACTCTAAATAAATACCTACTCAAAGATAATAAATTAGCCAGGCTATTATTAATATCAGCAACCCCTCCAGCCCCTTCCTATACTATTCAGCTATCATTCCTTGCTTGTCCCACCCCAGTAGTCCCTTTTCTTTACACAGAATTACAAAGATATTCCATCTCCAATGGACC